>NC_142415.1:8382500-8700500 GCF_059516105.1 Syngnathus floridae
AATTGTGAATCACTGCAATTGCAAGAATGGCTTCATAATGCATCCCAAAACACAAAAGCAAATCCAGCAGCCGTCCTTAGTTTATACAAAGGAAGGACAGATGTGCTTGGTCTGGCCACAGCAATGAAGCGTATAAAAGTTTCATTCTCGTGTGCCTTTGGGCAAAGAATACCTTGATAACAGCTCCAAGGCTCACACCGACCTCTCAAAGAAGGATGGAAAATATAATTCCCTGTGCATTTGTAGAAGTTAGTTATTATAAATTTCCATGCTGAAGAGCTCAAAGGACTAATTAATTATTGCCATGGACACTGAAATTCTGTCCTAAATGTTGAAATGCAGGTTCCTGAGATTTGAGCAAGCAAAATGCCACAATAAATGTAATTCCCTGTTCGATAGTGCAACACACCGAACAAACGGTAGTTAGCACATCTGCCTGACATTTCTGAGGTTCAGTGTTTTGAATCTTTGCTATGACCTTCCTTTGTGCAACTTTTCTCTGTTTTCTAGTTTTCTCCCACATTCAAAATATATGCTAGTATGGCTAATTGCAGACTAAATTACCGTATTTTCCGCACTATAAGGCACACCTAAAACCCTCCAATTTTCTTAAAAGCCAACAGTGCGCCTTATAATCCGGTGCACCTTATATACGGACCAATATTGAGCCACTACAGCAGGCGTGTCCAAATATATGGACATATATATGGACAAAGTTTTAAAATGGGCCATATATTGAAGGTGCGCCTTATAATCCGGTGCGCCTTATAATGCGGAAAATACGGTAATACAAACTAAATGGGTTTCTCTGTATACTACAGCATTAAATTCACTTGAACTTTTTTTCACATATGAGTTAAGTCGCCCATGGGGAAATACTTTTTTAATGCACAGCCGATACTGCAGCTGTTCAGAAGGACAGCGAAACCGACGTACAAGACACATGATCAAATAGCTAAATGGATGTATCTGTCTTCTGGGTTGCCCTAGAAACCAAAATACAATACTGGTATTCTTCCTATGCCTTGATTGAATAGCTCATCTTTTCCATGTTGTCTTCCCACCGTGGCTGCAACAGAGAGATTCCTCCAGGACCTTCCTCAGTATGAAGTGGTTCACCCCACTAGAGTGAATGTCAGAGGTCACTTCCTGTCCAACTTCCTGTCTCATCGCGCTCGCCGCATACAGCGTCGCCATGCCTCAGGGGAGTCCAGGGATCAGGAGCGAGTCTTCTATCAGTTGTGGCATGCTGGCCACAGTTTGCACTTTAACTTGACTCTCAACCCACATCTGCTGGCCCCGGGCTTCCTGACAGAAAGTCGGTACGGTGGACTCAAAGGGGTTAAGATCCGCCCCCCTAGATCCGCTCAGTGCCATTTCCTGGGTGAAGTGTGGGATGGGCCTGCTGTCAAAGGGAGCGCAGCAATCAGCACCTGCGACGGACTGGTGAGTTGTACACTGGCAGCTAAAATAACACAATACCAGACAGAAAATTACAGCTGAAGATTGTCACTCCATGATCAGATTTACTTTGGCAATCACTGGGCATGTTAAATGTTAAAAAATAATGAATAATTATAATTACAGACAAAGGTATTCAAACGGTTTAATTTTCTTTTCAATGAAATAGCTTAATTAACCAAGGATGGAAAATCTTTTTACACTCTGTCATTCTCATTTCCATTTCTGGCATCACACCACAAAGAGCCAGTTCAAACACACTGAGGCATAGAGTGGGGAGCTTTCTCATCAATCCTAATAATACATTTCAAGTTCACCCAGAACACTGTAAAAATAAAACAGAAATGTAATGTACAATCAAGAATGCAACGAGTAACAAAAAATCAAATAAAACAAAAACAAATAAAACAATCACTCCCCTTATCCCTATCCCTTATTCAAAAATAAAACAAAGAGAGCTAACACTACAGCATGCATGAAAATAAAATAAATGAAAGAGATATATCATAGAGTACAAGTTTTTATATAGTGTTACAATATTGACGGCATGCCACATTGGAAAATATCTGAACTAAAAAACACTTTCGTGACGTCCTCACTCATTCGCAACATACATAGAACAAATCAGTATGCGTAATTGTCAGGCCAGCAAACAAATGATTCATATGAATCGAGTTACTGGGAACTGGTTCATAAAAAAATAAAATAAAATCAATTTGCATCCGTATGGTTGAGTTGGAGGAAAATGCAAGATGACTTGCATCAGCTGTGAGTGAAAGAGTTCTTTGGGTTGGATAGATGATCTGGAATGGGAAGATGCCTGAATGCTCAACATTCCTACAGAAGGAGATACGGGTTAGTTTTGGGTACTTGTAATTTGACATTGAAAGAAATGAACAGATGGTCAAATGAGGTTTTGTCCGAACCAGTGCAGTTAGAAGACATGACATCAGATCTGAAAGCAAGATTCAGGATGTGGCTCTTGGAGGAGGTAGGAAGTTGTTGCGGTGCCAAGCTGCTCAGCGCCCAGATTGATGTTTTTAAACATTCCCTATATGTATCCATTAGGCCTCACTACAGAATATTTTTAAAGTCGATTATTCTATCCATTATTGCATCAAATAATTGACTACAATTTTTATTTGCCTTAAAGTGTATTAAAATCAGTTGTCTTGATTCCTGTTTATCAACCAATTATTTTTGTTTATTTGGTGTTATTTTGTGATTGAAAAAACAAATAATCATCGGCTAAGTAATATGTATGACACAAGTAGGATGGTCGTTGTTTTCCAAGGTAAAAGCAGATTTTTGGAAATGTCTAATTTTGGTTAAAAACAAAAGATAAATCAGTCTGAAAGAGAATAATTCTTTTTTTAGAGCCTGAAATCAGAAGATTTGGACAATCTTTAGTTAAAAAAAAAAAATGGCAACAGGGGCCATCATCATTGGCACGGCAGATCAAATTAAATTACAAATTATTCTCCTTCAAAATCTATATTTTTGGACCAACTCTGTCCTCCCTTGTTACGAACTTAGGAGTCACACTTGACTGTTTCATTTCATTTGATATATACGTAGATGTGTTTTTTTTTTTATTGTAACATTTGCACATCTTGCAATTTGTCATGATCTCCACTTTTGGACAGGTATGATTCTGGTTTGGCCATCATGTGCATGCATGTCTGATGTTGCTAACCGTGGTCCAAGGGATGCTCAGGGGGTTTGTGTGAATGCTCAGACTGATTACTGCCCCTCAAACCTCCCTTGACAAAGTGTAAAGACAATTTCCCTTGGTGGATACAAATAGAAGAAAAACAACATAAGAATCCTGACTCACCAGTGCTTATTTAAATTGTCTACATTGTTTATTATTCGGGATGGCAAGTTAAAGCAGTTTTTGACTCTTTTGAACTTTTTAATTTGTAGGCCAATGTGATGAAGTGACTGATAAATAAGTCCTCCAGCTTTTGCGTGTTTGGCTTTAGTTTTCTCTCTTCAAAGGGAGCATTCTTGGCAGATTGCGCAAGATGTGTTTTCCATACACTTCATGGACACTGTATGTCGTATATGAAATAATGTAAAATGCAATATTGCACACAAAACCTTTCTGAGAGGAGACCAACACAGTTTTTCACATAATATATGTAATCATTAGTTGTGATTTATTCTACTTAAAGAAAATCTAATCAGCTCTTGTATTCCACTGTAGGATCATTGACTTCATACCCTCAGATATTCATCAAAAGTTGACTATTCATTGAATATTAATTAAAAGTTAAAGGTCTGAGGGTATGGATACTTTGACGCCTTATTTCTACCAAGCCAAAGATACTTAATTTCGGAAACAGAGACAACATATGAGATTCATGATAAAATATGTGAACACCACAATGATCAACAAGGTCAATTTCAAGATCAAATTATAACAGGTCAAAAGGCATTTTTTAGGCATGGAATGAGCCTCGGTTCGTTTGCTTAGTCTCATCTATGTGATTTTCTGGCACATGTGAAGACCCTTCCCACAGAAAACAGTCTTTATCTATAAGTCTGGAAATAAACGTCTAATAATTTCCACTGTGCACACGAGTCAGTGTTAGGTGTCCAGGCTAGTCCACCAGTAATATGGGATCAACATGCTGCCCTTTTGTCACGCTGTGGTCCATCTGGGCGGCTCTTTGGAGAACCAATTACTACAGCCACCTCACAATTCTGAGCTTCGGGGTATTTGTGCAAACTCCGGCCTTCTGTGTAGAATAAAAGGTTGTATGTCTATATATATATATATATATGTATATACGTACTTACCGTATTTTCCGGACTATAAGGCGCAAATACAAACCTAAAATTTTCTCAAAAGCCGACAGTGCGCCTTATAGTCTGGTGCGCCTTATATATGGACCAAATTCCTTAATCTAAACTGGCCCGAAGCATTGTGTCATGAAATCAATCATAAGTGGCCCGCTGAAGACTATGAATCATGAATCAAAAAGACTATGGATCATTATTTTGTGATTATAAAGTAATTTGTTGCATCTGAAGTTGAAATAAAAAAGATAAAATGGAGAATGATTTGATTTGGATTAAAAAGCTGACGTGATGCATTAATGGTGCGCCTTATAGTCTGGTGCGCCTTATATAAGGACAAAGTTTTAAAATGGGCCATTCATTGAAGGTGCGCCTTATAGTCCGGTGCGTCTTATACTCCGGAAAATACGGTATCAAGATGTGTGCCTTGCAATTGGCTGGTACCCTGCCTATCACTCAAAATAAGCTCCAACTCACTCACTACCCTCCTGAGGATGAGCAGGATAGAAGATTAAAGGATGGTGCTCCAGCAAAAAGCCTTTTGATTCTGTTACTATACAGTGAAATGGCTACATATTGGCACTGTGTCAAATGTGCTACAACAGAAACGCCCAAATGGAAACAACAATAGTCGACTTGTCATGATGTCTGACTAAATATCTGATAATTGCTATTTTGGAGGCACAGATTATCATTTGTGCTTTAGAGGGATGATGCATAAGGAGAACATTTGTTTAGAATTCTTTGACTCCATGACATCTTTGGCTGCCTTTTTTTTTTTTTTTTTTTTTTTTTTTTTTTTGAAGGTATCACATTTCTTTGACAGCCTGTATCTACCATTGGCATGCAGAGCATGTGAGGGCTTGGCCTCCAGGGAGACTTCAGTGACCTAATGCACCTATCACATTGATGAACAATTGAAACTGAAAAAACTGACAAAAACAATATTAGAGAACGCATCACTGAGGTGACCACTCGTCTGTGTGAAAAAATGTCAAAAGCTGACAAGTGTGTCATTATGACTACTTTTTGCTGATTCTCGTAGTTGTTTACATTTTCAGTGGCACCACATCAATACTGTAAATATTGTTCATGACGCATTGCTTCACCCTTCTGAGACGTAACTTCTTTGAAACTAGCCAAGTTATTTTTCACTCTTTTTCACTCGCTTGGTCAGCCGATACGCATCAGCTGCCTCGGGAGTCCCCCAGGCCAAAAAGGCTCGATAGGAGTCCGTCAAATTGTCTGCATCACTTACTGCTGGTGTCCACTAACACGTTTTGGGATTGCCTTCACAACAGGCGATCACATCCTTCTTTGTCTCATTGCTATCGTCCATGTGACCTTTGAAGTCCTCCAGCAAATGAATACCCAGTAGGAACACCAGAGCATTGTTATTTTTTGTAAAGGGAGAACATTTTTATACCTCAAGTTGTGGGTGGTGATTTGTAAAATTACGCTAACGTTTCACTCTTCAACATTCAGACAGGATTGTTCAAGTTGTCCAATGAAGAATTCTTCATTCAGCCTCTGGAGAAGCCACATGGTGAGCCCTCGTCACCACAGGCCCATGCCATCTTCAAACGCCATGCCCCCTTCCTGTCATCCTCGAGTCCAGTTGTACAGCCCATCTCAAGGGAACAAGCAGTCAATGGTTCATGTGGCGTCAACGGTAAGTGAGATTTCTTTTTTCCAATACAAACAGTGTAAGTCATTAATATGACCTTTCGGCATTTACACTTAATAATACGCTACATGTTAGGGCATTTAGGCAAATTGTAAAGGAAAGAAAGACTACTGCTATTAGTTGCTCCATCAGGATTATGCCAAAACAAATTTTAATTGACTATTCCCTTACATGAAATGTATTCAACAAAACATCTCAAATGCAAATCAAAAACAACAAAACAAAATGCTATAATGGAGCCAATGTATAGGTTACAAAATAAAAAACAATAGGCAAAATTGTGCTTTTTATTTTTTATTATTATTTTTTTTATTTTATATATATATATATATATCATATATTCATGGCCTTGGGGTTTTTTACGGGCATTTTTTTTAGCTATAATTATGTCTTTAGTACTGCATAAGTGTAGATACCAGTAAGCTATACAAGAGTATCTACCGTATGTCACTAGAGAGCGTGTAGCAATTTAAGTCATCTCACAAATTTGCTGTCTAGACTCCCATCACAGTTTGGAAGAGATTGAGAAGAAGCGGGAATATTGGGAGCAGCGACAGAAAAGGAGAAAGCGAAGGATCCATCGACGGTCGATCAGCAAAGAGAAGTGGGTGGAAACACTTGTGGTGGCGGACCCTAAAATGGTGGAATACCATGGCCACAAAGGTGTTGAAAGCTACATTCTTGCTGTGATGAACATTGTAAGTATGAAGTGCAATAATATAAAATATTGCTTTTGTGTACCTTACATAGCTGGATCCATCAATTTTCTACCTGGTTTATAGCGTCACAGGGAAGCTGGAGTCTTCCAACTCCCCCGTTGATTTAGAATGAGTGGTGGGCTGTCAATCACTGGGCTGCAGTAAATTCATTAAAATGCATCTTGTGAGTGAGCGTCAGTATGACTTGGAGCCACCATTTGCTGAATGAGTGTGCAGACTCTTGCCATTCATGCCAGACGCGTGCTTTTAGCCGCAGGTGAGCCAGTGTGTGTGTACGTGATGCCAAAAGGAAAATGAATATTTTAGCATTTGCATTTAAATGTCAAATGTGCATCCTAATCATCAATGGCCCATTGTCCAATTGTGTTACGTAAAGCAACAAGGACAATTTCAGCATACACGTCATTATCTGTGAATGACAGAACCTGTTATTCTTTTTTTTAATTATTGATCAACATACCTTCACAACAGAATATAATTTTATTGCTTGCTAATGGATTCATCAGTTTGAGGTTATATGTAGTGCAGTAGGAAATGTAATACACCAGACTGTGTCCATATTGTGTACGTTAAGTGGTTTATTTTGGTATTTTAGAAACTGTTATCAATACGCTGCAGGGCATTTTATAATTATTGTTGGTAAATCCTAAAACCACCTTAATGCCACGAAAACTAATTCACCTTGAAAGTATTAACATTGTTTGTTAAAAAATCAAGGTTTTAGCTAATTAGGTTCAACGTGACCTTCAATGTGTTCCATGATTTTTCCCTCCTCACGTCATTGTCTGGTTCCTGATGTTTTATAGTGGCAGTAATTACTACTTCTCTGTTTGGGGTTAAGTAAACTGACTTCTTTTGCGTTATTGCATTGGACTCCCAAGTGATTTTTTCCAAATTCAGCACTGCATGTCTCTGGCAGCAGCTAATTAAACTCCTGTCCGAGTCTCAGGGAAGGGAGGGGAGTTCACTGACGGAGAAGCTTCTGGTTTTGTCGACAATAATAGATTGAGGAAGCTGTTATTATCTCACATATCCTCTCATGCTTTGAAGCTCCAAGCTGCAAAGGGTTTGCATTTATGAAAACAACCTTGCACAATGTCAAGATGGACCTCCTCTCCTTACAATAAGTTATGACATCATCTTCCTCCGTCAGCAGATGTTCCATTGTCTAAGGTTGTGAGCATCAGAAGTTTGTTTTTTTCCTGCTGCTCCACTGTAGGGTGTTGAGCATTATGCATGTGCAACTGCTGTAAAAAGTAAACGGAGGCCAGACTAGAAGCGAATGAATCGAAAAGGGTTGCCGGCTGAATTCAAAGCAAACATTTCAAACTCAGGATGCTGGGCAGACGGGCAGCATGTGGCCCTGGGGCTGAAAATCAACAACTGCGCTTCTTAAACCGGCAGCTTGGAATCCTTATATGTATTCATGAAAAAGTCCATAGAGGCCATAAACGAGGGAAAGAAACACTACTGATAATAACACTGGGGAGCTCAACTGATTATTACACTATAGAATATTGTCTAGCCACTTGAGCAGGAGCTGCCCGGCTGCACACGGAATAAGTCGCCATGAATCATTGCTCCTTTCCAACCTGGTGCCTAAGCATTGGTTGTGTTTTAAGCTGTTCATCCATGCAGCAATCATGTGTAAATTAAAGTTATTAGGCAGCTCATTCCATGATGTGACACGCCTGCTCCAACACTTAATTCAAAGCAGATTTTCAGGCTCTTCTTATTTGCACCGTTGAAGTGAGTGGATGCTTGCGTGACGCAAAATAGCTCATATCAGGGTGATTGGTTGGATTGCAGAGTGGCCCTCACAAGATTTAAGCTCCAGGTTCATACCATTTTGAAAGCACCTTTAATCTTCAGCTATATTTGTGTTATATCAAAATCATCCTTTTGAGTGAGCCTCCTGGTGTACTATAATCATGTCCCACCATCAAATATTTTCTCCCTGTGCAGTTTTCAAGGCCATTATGACAGTCTTCATTTCAATCTGAAGGTATATAGACAGAAGACATTGCAAATGTTCTGTTTACAGTACAGTATACAAACCACTTTGCATCCCATCACAGGTGAAGGATTCCTGACATTTGCGATTCTGACCTTGCGTGATTGTTGTCTCTGTTATGTCAGCATTGTAAGAGCCATAGCCTCCGAGGAAAAAGTTTCACTATAACTCAACTTTCAAGGAGGTTTATATTCAAAATCAATTCATACTGTTTGTACTTGTGCTCCTCATTCTGCACGCACGCATTGATGGCAAAAAAAAATCTTTTTTCATCTTAAATAAAAATTATCTTAAATAAAAAAAAATCAAGTAACGTTCATGACAACTAAGTTTCACAGGATTCCATTCTGCTCCATGTTAAACAAAAAAGTGAAAATGTATATTATTCTGCCCTCCGTATTTCTGTTTACAGGTAGCAGGTCTTTTTCAAGACCCAAGTATTGGAAACGCCATCAACATTGTTGTGGTTCGACTCATCTTACTGGAGCAGGATGAGGTAAAATGCTTTGTCTTGATTTTGGCTTGCGATGCTAATTCCAAAAGTCATTCTGGCACAATTAAGGTCTCTAACCTCCGACACTCATTTATGCAGCCATAATTACCAGCTGCTTCGGTGAAAGACAAGTGAAAGTCATTATTCGAGACTCTTTGTTGAATATTAACTTGGCAGATAAAATGATTGGCACCCTGCAGTTCCACAATCAAACCCGCAGTAGTCAAGAAAGTGACTTGGGCTTGATTGACATTGAAGGTGCCCAGTTCCAATTTAATGTCTGTATCCAATAGTTTGACTTTCTGTTTAAATGTGGATTTGAAGTGACACATTCAGTAGATCTGTATTTACAGTCATAGAACACACACAAATTAGCAGTTTTGAAAGCAGCACATATGATTGATATTTAAGAGTGTCATTAACATCCTTGCAATCATTTCTTTTGTAAGTTAAATAGTCACATTTCCTCTTGACTATGTTTTTCTTCACGCTCATTTCACATTTCATTTTTTTTTTGGGTCATTTTGTACTTCACATCCTGCCCACACAAATGCAATGTCCTTTAATGGTTATGTGTTCACTTTTACATCCAGTATCAGGCAAGTTCGATTTCTACACTCAGTAGTATAAAGTTCAATTCACATATTTTAAAATAAGGTCATTCATTTCAGAAGTAACAATTTAATTTTTTAAGTAAGATCACTGTTCCAAAAATAAAATATTCAAAGTGTTTTTATTTCTTATTATTATATTGCGACATGCCATTATTAGCATTAACCCATTGTTGTTGCCACCCATTCAGTCCATGGTACTCACCAGCTACAGCCATCACACTGCACTCACAAAACTACGAGACAAAACATGTTGCCTGAATGCTTTTCTTTAAAAATGTTTTATTGACAATTAAAACAAAAATACCATTGTCATCCTTGACATGCAAGCATAACCAAATTCTAAATAATACAGGAATAATAATAAATATAATAATATAACAATAAATATAATAAATAAATAAAATAGGAACCAAGCTGGAATAGGAATTGGGCACTGCACTTATTATGCATGTCCCGCTAACTGCCTCACACACTCCAACTCCCCCCAGTCTTCAGATGAGGTGTTTTTATACATCGTATCCTGTAAGCTTTGGTGACGCAACTGTTAAAAAAAATAAAAAAAACACCAGCGACTTCAGAGTGCTCCCAAGCCAAAATTATTTCATCACCACAATAAACCCCCCTGAAAAAAAACCCACTTATTTCTACCAAGGACTAACATGCAGTAACTTATCTTCCCGATTGTTCGCCAACCAATTTAAATTTCTCAACAGCAAAATCAGCCACAAGCTGTTCTTTGCCAAGGCTGAAATTACTCTTGGTGGCTAGTGTTGCCAATTACCTAAGTTTATCCCCCAACATATAAAGGCTCATTTACAATGTGCCTACAGGTTTTCCATGGAAGTCTAACAAAATGTCATTCAAAAAATGAATGAGCATGTTCCCAAAAAAGTAAAATTGTTTGTTTAGTTCATGCAAAATATGAATGTGTTCATTAACTTTCATTCATTGAAATTGTTCTGCTACAGCACTGTCCACATCTATTTTTTTTTATGCGTGTTCGCTCATTTTGGCACAATGGTGAGGAACACCCTCGAATGGCTGCAGGCCAATCAGAGGTCACATCAAAACAAACATTCACCGCTATGGGCAAAATAAAGCCTTCAAAAAGTAGACCAGCCATTTTGTCCATTAACCTATCACAAAGGTTGTTGCTTACTTTTTGCATGAAATCGAAATGTATTTCTATTTAAGTGACCGTTTCCATTTTGTCTACCTCATATCCGTGCTTATCGATTTGACACTTTTGAGCAATTATCAAAATAGCGTTGTTTTCTCTGCTGGTAGCAGCAGCATCCGTTCAGGTGTAAATGCTGTCCAGATAACTGTTATCAATGTCTGTTTGGATGTGGGGGATGGGAATTCAAACAGCAAACCAACATCTTTTTGGCAGTTTGTCCATCAAATACATGTTTTTCTCTTTGCTGTAAACAATTTGTTACTTTTCCTCACTTATGGTACATTTTCTTCAAAACGTTGCTCTTTTCCTTTAATTTCCCACCCTCTGCTGTGTTGTGACATTTGATGTGCAGGAAGACTTAAAGATAACGCACCATGCCGACAACAGCTTAAATAGCTTCTGCAAGTGGCAGAAACAACTCAACATGAAGGGCGACGATCATCCTCTGCACCACGATGTGGCCGTTCTCCTCACAAGGTAAATAAAAGCTTTGCTGGAAGTGAACTGGAATGAACTTACTGGAGGGGAAATAATTACAAGCACTTTTTTTTATGTGATAGGAAGCCCTTGTAGAAAGAGAGATGAAAGTTGCACAGTTTTAAGGGGTATAGACAAGGCCATTGCAGCTGGTGGATGAAAGGGGTGATGACACTCAAGGAGTTTGTTGAAAGTTTATATTGTCCAATCGTCCACGTACAATTGAAGCATGACTTGCTGATCTTTTTTACTGTAAAAGTAATTACTACTCTCCTCACACAAACTTCTTGTTAGCTATTGGATGATGTGCCCTCTAATTTTCCCCATCTCCCCATCTGCTGCTTTGTGCCTCCCCTCTGCCCATTTGTTTCAGAAAGAAAACTCTAATGGCTGAAATGAGAAGAATACTACTTATTGTCTGATCTGTTTCTTTAATAGTCAGTGGGATAAAGCATATCTAACAAACTAAACATTTACCGTATTTTCCGCACCAGTTAAAAAAGGCGCACCTTCAATGAATGGCCCATTTTAAAACTTTGTCCACATATAAGGCGCACCGGATCATAAGGCGCACCTTCAATGAATGGCCCATTTTAAAACTTTGTCCATATATAAATCCATATATTTGGACACGCCTGCTGTAGTGGCTCAATATTGGTCCATATATAAGGTGCACCAGATTATAAGGCGCACTGTCGGCTTTTGAGAAAATTGGAGGTTTTTAGGTGCGCCTTATAGTGCGGAAAATATGGTATCCATCAGACACTAATGACCAAATGCATGGGAATTTATGTACACTTATGGAGCAACTATTAAGATTACCACGGAAAACACATTAGTTAATGAACAAGAAGTGTAATTGCCTTGCACTCTGTCCACAGGTATATAAGGAGGACCAAAAGTGCCCAAATCAAAAAGAAATAAAAGTGAAAATAACAAACAAAAATATACCGTATTTTCCGGACTATAAGTCGCTCCGGAGCATAAGTCGCACCAGCCATAAAATGCCCCAAAAAGTGAAAAAAAACATATATAAGTCGTTCCGGAGTATAAGTCGCATTTTGGGGGAAATTTATTCGACAAAAGCCCACACCAAAAACAGTCATGAACGAGCAACAACAGGCTAAACGATAGCAACAACAGGCTAAACGATAGGTATGCTAACGTGACAAACTCAAACAAAGAGCTGAGAACGGGCCTGACGTAACATATAGAGTGATTAAGGACAACTATTACATGAATAACATGTTTATAAAACCATCGGTGTCACTCCAATTCATTAAATAGCAACAACAGGCTAAACGATAGGTATGCTAACGTGACAAACACAAACAAAGAGCTGAGAATGGGCCTGACGTAACATATAGAGTGATTAAGGACAACTATTACATCAATAACATGTTTATAAAACCATCGGTGTCACTCCAATTCATTAAATCCATTGATCGTTCTTTGTCAACAATGGGTGCGCACGGCTGAGGGCGCTTGCACTTCAAAATATTCCACAGACTCATATAACGATAGAAACTATATTTCAAATAACTATAATACAAGCCAATAATATTATCAAACCATCCGTGCACTTTA
This sequence comes from Syngnathus floridae, assembly GCF_059516105.1. Classification (NCBI taxonomy): domain Eukaryota; kingdom Metazoa; phylum Chordata; class Actinopteri; order Syngnathiformes; family Syngnathidae; genus Syngnathus; species Syngnathus floridae. The sequence goes on from NC_142415.1 coordinate 8,395,538, forward strand.
AATCCATTAAATCCATCGATCAAATTACTCGTTCTTTGTCAACATCGTCAGCCTCGTCTTTATTCCACAGATCTACTATATAACTATATTGTAGCGTTAACAAAGTACAAGGATAGACGTGGGTTTGGTAAACGGCTCTTTATTAAACAAAACAAACTTCCAAGCATGTGGCAGCGTGGACTTTCAGACACGAGAGCTCCATGGCATAGGACCGGGCGTGCGTAATGGCCATGTCCGAGCCCCACGCACCGTTCGCGGACAGCCACTCGGCCGAGCGCCGACCCCCGACTCAGTAGAGTAGGACCGGGCGTGCGTAAAAGCGATAATAGTTTTTCAAACCTTCTATGTCACTCCAAATCCTTAATTCCTTCAAACTCTTTGTCCTCCGTGTCACTTAGAAATGATCACCGCTAATGATGCCGGTAGTCCTTACGTGGATACGTTTGTCCATTATGTAAACAACCGCCGCACCGCGCCGTGCTACTGACGTCACTTGAAATAGTAATCCATTGGTACATCACGGTTCTCCAAACTTTCTTTCTGCTGCTCGATTACTGTTTTCAGCTGCATATTTTACAACTTGAAGTTTGTAACCTGCAAAATATGAGTGTCTTTTTGGTGCCATTTTTCTTAAGCCCACCCAATTGATGAGTCATGGCCAACGGTGAAATTTAGAGCGCCCTCATCCAGTTTCGTCTGAAAATATATATATTTTTGGTTGTTTTATCAAAGTCAAAGTCTACTTTATCATCATTTTTTTTTTTAATATACTAAGACACACAAAGAGATTGAAATTACGTTCCCACTATACCTCGGTGAGATAGTACACATATGCATACAAGCAACACAAAAAAAAACCAAGAAGGCACAAACAATGAATAAATAAGAGTGTCGAATAAATGATAAATAAACAAATAATAATAATAAATAATGATAAATATAAGAGGAGCAGAAATGGAGCAAGTGTACATACAGCAGACAGTGGACTTGGATATGGCGCTTTAAAGTGTTAATTGCTTTATTTGATGTTTTCTCTATTTTTTATGTTTTGAATATGTTCAAGATAAAGATATAAAAGCATGTGAAGTGATCAACTATACTAAAAATAACATGGGAAGTGGTCAACTATACTTGTAAGTAAGTGATGTCTTAATGATCAAGTAAAAATTTGTGAAAAAAACCATATACAAGTCGCTCCTGAGTATAAGTCGCCCCCCCCACCCAAACTATGAAAAAAACCGCGGAAAATTACAGTAATTGGAAAAAATTAATTAAAATATATACAGTGATCCCTCGTTCATCACGTCGATGCGTTCCAGAACCACCCGTGAAAACCCGCAAAATAGTTGGGGTATCTGTATTAATGAGAAATTTAAACACCATTGTTGGCTGCTCGAGTGCATGTGTGTATAACAAGTCATTTCAAAACGAGGTTTTCTTGCCAAACGATGCATAATGTCCACCTTCAGAATTACGGCATAATACTAACCATCATGCATAGCATAACCAAAGTGAGTCACGGTTGCGCATGAATCTCCTATTGCATTGTGGTCCAGTACACAATATTAAAGCATTTTACATCCTCCTCAATACCTTAGATATAATAAAATGTTTAAAAGGGGCACATAAACTTTTTCCATTCCCTTAAAACCCAATCCCACACTGTTCTGTGCATGTATTTTACCTTTACAGTAAATAAAAGAACAAACGCGTGATATTGTCACGTATCCCAACTCCTTCTGCACCGGTTGGTGTTTCTTCCCTCGCGCATGGCCGGCTGCCGCCTCCTGCGCTTGAACTCAGTCATATGCGCACTGACGCACATTGCTCAGAGGCACGCCTTGCGCTATCAATGTGTATTCAAACACTGTTCTCCCGTCACTCATAAACCCGCAAAGTAGCGCATTCGTGAAAGGTGAAGCGTGAAATGGCGAGGAATCACTGTATCGATTCATATTTAATTGTATTTATATATTTATTTTGTATTTCCACATTTAGTTTTCCATTTATTTTTTGTATTTACTTTTATTTTGTATTATATATTTTCACCAGACTAAACATTTTCTTTATATACTGCTTGAATTGAAAATGATAGATCTTTGTGAAACCTCTTAATCAAAGATAACAGTCACATAATACTTGTTTCATTTCAAAGCAATCATTGCAAACATGTTGACACAGAAGTTATTCTGCCAAATAAAAATAAAATAAAATAAAAATCTGTCTTAAAATGAAATGTAATACAGTACTCTTCACTGAGTACTCGAAGAGGTTTGAGCACATGACATGGCATAAAAATATTATTGCTTGTTTATATAGACATCTCGGACATCTGAGATTGCATCCTCTGTTTCCACAGGAAGGACATCTGTGCATCCATCAACAAGCCTTGCGAAACGCTGGGTTTGTCCCATGTGGTAGGAATGTGTCAATCACATCGAAGCTGCAGTATTAGCGAGGACACGGGCCTGCCGCTGGCCTTCACTGTTGCGCATGAACTGGGTCACAAGTAAGCTTCCAAGACACACTATTCTTACACGTTGTCTTTTACACAAGTACACGAAAGATACATTTAAGAACAAGGACGTGCAGAGAAATGTGGAGGGGCAGGTGCTCAAAGTTGTAAAAGGGGCACATCTTTTTGTATTATAAATATTGTGGGAACTATATAGGGGCACAACAGGCTCATTTGTTGCCATGCAATACAAATGTGTGTCTTCCTTACTGGAGATTTAGGCAAGCAAATTGAGAGCTTGTTGTACAGAAATGCTAAGGTAGAAATATGTGGTGTACGGCGAACCTTGGCAATAACACAAAATTCATGACCTTCGCAAACACTACCAAATGTTTCAGTAGTATACAGTAATATGTTTTTCTTAACTTAACAATACATTCATAATACTCTTGATGGACTGATTTGACCTTTCCCAGAAAGGGGAGCAGTAGTATACAATAATACGTTTTTCTTAACTCAACAATCCATTCATAATACTCCTGATGGACTGATTTTACCTCAACCTTTCTCAGAAAGGGGAGCATGCATTAATTGAATAAACACAGCTTCCACTGAGTTAGAAATAAATCAAAACAAACATGAACTTTGGAGGCATATGCATTTTGTTGGACAACAATTAATTGATTTAAATGAGAAAAATAATGCAACAGCCCTCGGCTTGAATTAGTTCAAGTGAATTTGATTACCTCGTTAAAACGTATATTACTGTAAATGTATGTGCAAGGAATGTTTTAAGTGAAATTTTAACATTTTCAACAGTCATATGATGTAACAACTACTATGCGAGGTCAGGTCGCAAAGTGGCAGCTTTAAGCCGAGAAGCTCAAACTTCCGTCTCCCCAGCTACTTTGTCCAATTCTTTCAGGGGGTCTTCTGAGGCATTCCCAGGCCAACTAGGAAACACAGTGCCTCCAGCAATATTTTATAAAACAGTTTTTTTTGTTTTTGTTTTTTAAATACAAATACAAAAAAAAATACAAAGTGTGCTTGAATAGGCTCCTACACGCCCGTAACTCTTGTGAGTGTAAGTGGTTCAAATGATGTATGAATGAATGAATTAAAGGTAACGTGTATTGATTAATGGTGACTTTTGATAACAAGTGACAAAAGCAGCAGGCCAGGCTTTTTTGCGCTGTTGGGGTGTACTGAAATGTTATAATGAAAACACTGGCTAAGCATTGATTGCTGATACTGAATGGACAGCTGTTTATGATATTGTAATGATGTTGTTGCTGGTGTGCGTCAGTGTTCAAATAAGAGTATGATTTGATGTGTCAAGCGTGCAGTCCGCGTTAATTGTTCCAACATGACCTTCCGCTAAATCAAATGCGCTTTTAAAGCTGTCACAAACAATTTTGTATCCTGTTGATTTCCAGCCTTAATATCAAACGCATCGATCGTACACGTGTAGTGAAAGAGGCTCAGCCGTCTCTCGCGTACATATGGGCCTCTGTGTTTGTGCAATCTTGAGCTGCAGAGGCGTGTTAGGTCGGGGGGGTTGTGATTGGGTAAACACGTGCAATCCATTTGAAATGGGTCGGTTTGAACGTTTGTTGACTTGATTACAGCCCACGCCGTTCAGCTCCTCTTTTTCCCCTTTAAATTGCTTCCATTTCTCATTAGTCACCTCTGTTCAGCATAGGAACTGGTGCGCTCATTTAATACGTAGTGAGCTGGTGATAACCGCTCATGACTTAAATATGCCCGCAGGCCTCATGTTTCTAACCCCGGTCGTTCATGTTCCCAGTCCCCACAGTCGAATGCCGCCCCGTAGCATGATTTAAACAGCAGCGTATGATATTGATAATAAATAAAACAATATTAATGCCATATCTACAATTAATTAATTTCTACCATCATTCTGACATCTTGTATGCAGGCTGAGATCGCATTTATGAAAGAAACATGATGACATCTACGTTCATGTCCGCGAGCCTCCCAATTTGTCTGCCGAGTCCCACATCAAATTCACCAATCTCGCGTTACACTGGCTGCACGACTATTTATGTAGATAACTATGTGGTAACTTCAGTCTGACTTTCTTCCACCAATTTGTCATTCTGCTGTGTATCTTGGGCCTGCCCAAAAATCAGGATATGCTAGCATTTCCGCATACAGATACAGAATCTTGATTTTACTCTCGTTGGCCTCTTCAGGTTCACACTCTTTTCCACAGTTTGTACTAAAATATGTTGAAGAGAATAAGAATAAATAAGAATGAAGGTGCATTTTGTCTTTTTACCAGGAACATAACCAACGTGTCAATTCTTATGTGATGCTATTCAAGACTTTCATGCCAGCCTTTTTCAGTTGTCTTTTATTTGGTAGGACTACTCCCTTCAGTGAAGTCTTTTTTTTTTTTTTTCGGTAAATATATGCTTTAAAGCAGGGGTGTTTCGCGGGCTACATTGTAGTCATAGCTTCTTTCAGAGGGCCGTTATGACTGTCAACCCAAATAAATGTATGAGCACCTCATATTATATACAGTAAAAGCTGCAAAACAAACTGACAAATAACTCGTTTTCAAATCAGACGAGTAAAAACTGGTCAAATATTAAAAAAAAAAAAAAGATATTAAAAGTGAAGACAATTTGCAATTCTAGTAATGACACACGAATTTGATGCACAATTTGTCTTTGCCGGCCACATAAAATGATGTGACGGGCCGTATCTGGCCCCCGGGCCTTGAGTTTGACACCTGTGCTTTACAGTATAGCATTAGTCCCTTAATTTTTGTGTCATGGACTCATTTCATGGAAAGCAATATTTTTTTACCGACAGTCATTAGTGTCATACAGGTCACAGTTCTGTTGAGTCTAGTTGTGATAATTAGTGGGAACCTTGTACTTGTTTCCCTTTGAGCCGACCCCGTCTTGGGATTTACTGCTCTTTTTCACATTATGTGACTAAGATGGCAGTTTTAACGTCTGAATAGAGGTGTTTTTTTTTTTTTTTTCCTCAGTTTCTCTGTGCAATCTGATACCAAATTGCCCACAAGCCTGTGCCGGTCTTCGACCCATTGTTTGGAAAATGATGCTCAATACAGTTAGAATCTGCAGTTTAAACTTTCCATTTCTTTCCCTGAATGAAATGCTTTATTATAATGTTAGTGGTGTTATTGTTAGTGGGGTTTTGTGCCATTATCTTTATGTGGGGTAAACAATCTGTCAATCACTTGATTTGCTTCAAGCTAGCAAAGAAAATGTTTCTCTGGAGTTGATTCTGCTGCTGCTCTGGAATTGATTCGCCTCCACTAAAGATGAGCGAGTCCATCTCAAAATGAAAGGCCAAGTTTGAAAATATGGGACGATCTGTTATTGTTGTTAAACCTTTCCATCAGAGGTTCCTTTGTCTCATTTGTGTACATAACTTGGTGCCTCCTTCAGCAAACAACAACCTCACCATCCTTTTCTTACTAATGGTGGCTTCATTATGTTCCATGACCTTCATATAGTATTTCATCTAGACTGCTGATGTTACCAGTATTCATGTTAAGGTCTTAACAGGTTTGTTTTCCTTGTTCTACCTATTGGAAATCTGGTTCTCAGCAGTTTTTTTGTTTTTTAGGGCATTTCTTATGGTTAAATTGGCGATTGATCACTAACTTCTGTCAATGTAAAAAATATTTATAGACCATTTTGGGGTTTTCTGTATAAATAAAGTCATCACAGGGAACACCAAATCTGAAACTCAGCATGGACAGTCCCGGGAAACAAAAAAACACTTGTCAATTACAACTTTGATTACTTTTGCTCACTTGAAAATTGGTATGCAAAAGTCTTTGTGACCAGTATGTGCGCTATACATTGTGCCGTTCTTTCTCTATTTTTCAGTCCATGAACCAATTTCAATCTATCCCCTGTTTATAATTACAATCACATTCTTTTCCCAACTAATGTAGCTGGAATCCAATCAGGGAAAGCCCGGTTTTGTTGATAGCAAACGTTCTCAAAGACTCAACATAAATTGGCATTATAATTTTAATAAAGAAGCACCATGGGGAAATTTTACATATACAATTCATCTCATGCATTTCTAAATATCGGAGAGGGAGCAGCAGTCATGTATGTGTACTTTCCATATATTTTCTGAATGTTTGATATTTTGCTTCTCCACAGTTTTGGGATTCAGCACGATGGCAATGGTAACGACTGTGAACCCATTGGAAAAAAACCTTTCATCATGTCTCCGCAGTTGCTCTATGGCACCTTACTGCCCAGGTGGTCCAGATGCAGTCGGCAGTACATCACACGCTTCCTGGAGTGAGTTTCACACAATGTATGAGCTGCATTCACAACTAATCCCGCAGTTTTCTTTTAATGTTGTGAAGTCAAAACAAAATGATTTATATTGCCCTTAATCACAAAATTTTCAAAGGGTGGCCAAAGGGGGGGGGCACTGCATAAGGTGTGGTGGCCATATGCGGACTGGGACATGGAGGTGGGGGATGATGGTCAACTGTACTATCTAAAAAATATACAAAATTGAATTGTTTCAAATGTACATGTTGCGCACCATATAAGTTACAAAACTATATAGCGATGATACGGTCTGTACAAACTAGAACTGAACTTAAACTTGCGTACAGCCTACACCACCACGGAAGGTTTGATGATCAACTCCAATCTCCAAAATTTACAAAAGTGCATTGTTTATTTTACTACATCTACATGCTGTTGTTATTAAGTTTTGTAGCAGTTTAAAGCATTTTGGCATAAAACACAGCTTATGGCATTTAAAAAAATATATACCATCTGGGTTTTCTGTGTCCGCTCTGACCTGCTGGTGAAACATTGGGTTCTTGTGTTTGTTCATCTCCTCAACTTCTTTGTCCAGCTCCTGCAAGTTGATTACTATTACAGCTGACACTGGGGCTGGAATCTGTTTGCTTCTGCTCAGTGCTTGATCCCTGTTTCTTTACAAAAAAATGGGAGGTATCACCTTTCCTTTTCATTCTTCCCTATTTCTTATTCAAAAGTCTGATTAACTCGCATAGAGAAAGCAAAATATGGTAGAACTTCATTTACGTTATTCTAACACCATGTTAAAAATGAAGTGAATTGCTGCTAAATTGTCTGTTCATAAACGGACTTATCAAAACTTATTTTGTGGTAACTCTACTGTATCTGTGCGCTTTAAACAAGGGTTTTTACAATTGATGCACTTGTCTGGTTTCCAAGGACGGCAGTCACTCAGCTGAACACGACAGCCACATAAAAACTAAGCTCGACAGTCCAGCGTCTTTAAGTTACAATGCCTCAGTTACTTTTAATTTCCCAATTTAAAATGAACATGCCAGCAACATCTAAAGGCTATTTGCTGGCGCTGCTGTTTGTGACTGTCCACCTGTGCTGTAATTTGGAGCCTGAAGGAACTGTGTGTCAGCTCATCCAATGAACAGCCAGAGTGCAGCACACACGCCTGTGCTGAGCGAGGCTGCATTCACGTGCGCTGGGAGTTTTGTTCGGAAATGCTCCAGCGATGCTGTACAGTACTATGTGTAAAGAGGGCCATCTTCAGCGGGGTCACACTGGGTGTGCCCAGGGCTTGGATGAGGGTGGCAATTGCTCCGCCAGTGCATGCACACAGTTGAGAAATAATGATATCTCCCAGGGGGACATGGGAAAAACTGGGAAAAAAAACTATCTGGAGGGAAAAAAAAGATAAATTCCGAGAAGAGGCCATAGTGGGAGGAATCCGCCTTCCAGGACGACCATCCTGCAATGGTTGCCTAGTAGGCAATTTTTAACATCATATTAATTTTACAATATTGGTTAGAATAACATGAAACTCCATTCGATAAGAAGAAGCGGAGCATGGATGCCTAGTAGAATGGATGCCGAGTAGGCAATTTTAACTTAATATAATGCTGTACAATATTAGTTAGTAAAACATGAAAGTCCATTTGATAAGAAGAAGCGCAGCAGGAACACGTCAAGAGTGAAATGGGCCCCAACTCCCCCGCCTAGTTGCATGAATCTTCACAGCGCGGCCCACCGCAGATCTTGTCAAGGTCAGTCGGTTCACAATCTTGACAGCGACATCAAATTCAGTCCTCGTCACCAACCCTGTTTCAAGGTGGGGTGGAGGGGGGTAGGCGAGAGAGTAGAAGCTGCAATCAAATACACGTACTTCAATTAAATGCGACTGTTTCGGAATCAGTCATGTTTTAAACATTTCTATTGAGCTACATTATAATCTAACATCCATAATTTGAAAATCCTTCACATTTTAACCTTCAATTTCAACAACTAAGGGAGGTTTCAAAACATGAGTGGAAATCTCCTGGGCTGAAAGCCAACTGGCTCAGAATTCAGTTACATCTGGCTCGTGGATTGACGTGATCACTAGTATGGAGGTGGTCTATACATTGAGCACTATTAAATCACGAGTGTCAGAAGTCTTTGCTGTTTAGAAAGGTAAGAGTGTCAATAGTAGCTGCAGATTCTTGACTCCCCGCCACCAAAAGTAGGCTAATAATAATTCAACTATACATGACTAGAAACAAACTATCTAGTACACTGGTACTGTACCACAAACACATTAATGCGACATAAGACAGTCAAAAGTAATCATTATAACCAGGGCTGTGGACTCGGTCGGATTTTTGCACCGAGTCCGAGTCCGGCCTCTTGACCACCGAGTCCGGGTCCGGGTCCGGCTGTCCATTTTTTCTGTTAGTTCATGTGACTGCTTAGTCTTTATTCAAGGCTAATTTAGATCAAAATCAAAATAATGATATAAGCTGGGTGACATAATCATCCTTGACATTGGTACATAATGTAAACATTAGCCTAAGTGCAACTCAACGTGGCCGCATTGATCGTAAGCAGGGCTGTGGACAGTATTCCGACGTGCATTCTCAGCAGCATGATGAAAATAAAATTGAACGTATTTTTTTTTTTATTGTCGGACTCGGTGGACTCGGTCAAAATCAGCACCGAGTCCGAGTCCGGCAAAAATGACAGAGTCCACAGCCCTGATTATAACCACTGCAAAATCATGCAAAGCGTCTTTTTAACAGCAAGGGGTCTGTTTAATAAAATGCTCTGACAAGAAACGCTAATCTGCTGTGTATTTATTTTTTACCCTTGCTCGCAGCTCCAACACCATAGCAAGAGTAACAAGGCTTAAATATGGTCACTATGGTAACTCTTAATCATGCAACCCACACCAGAGAACAAATATAACGTGCATGAATTATACAAGCAACATAAAAACTGGGGTATTAGAAGATAGAGCAATAATATGTATGTCGTTTTTGATTGCATGTTAATTGTCCTGATAACAAGTACTCTGAATTGGTTCCACAGTAGACTGGGGGGGGTTAGGGTTAGGGGAGTGAACAGTGTACTGACAAGATTTTGTCACAGATGTTAAGATATGAGCTAGCTATTTCATGTTGTTCTCCTGGGCCTTCTTTAAAGATTAATTTTGTTTATCACTTGCAATAGTTTGGAGTCAATATACATTCAACTGGAACAAGAAATGGCCTATGCGGGACACCTTATGTAATATACCATATCATTTGATTTATTCTTAACTAGCAAACAAGACCAAAGACCTTTAAGAAAATTTCAAAATCTGCTGTGGTTCTGAAAACAAACTGCCATTTGTCTCAAAGGTCAAGATGGAAACAGAAAAAGTGAGGCTTGGCACAATTGATGGTCGCCTTGGTAATGTGCTCTTTCGTATTGTCATGGTTTTTTGTCATTTCAATTCTTCAGCATTCTCCTTATTTTCACCAGAGAAGACTTCTTTAGTATTAGGAAGTCTATTCAAGGCCTGTTTTTTGATATATTACCTGAGGACGAGCAGCACTATATGTATATTGCATACCGGAGACATAGGCAACGTTAACAGAGCAAAACTCAACCATTAATCCTAAAACTAAGCAGTACATTGACAAAAATTCAAATTTCTGCACCACTGATATACCACACTTAAAGATTCATACAGATTTGTTACCCTTATAGCATTGGGTTTGTCTAGTCCTCTTAATGTGTCCACACTGTGGTCCTATATTAGTTTTTGTTACATTTTGTGTGCCCGAACAAAGGTGTTCCTCATGTTCCAAAACAACAAGCTAACAATGACAGAACGAGCAGCTAAACATGCAGTGTCATCTTCTGTAGCTGATGCCATTTTAGAGGGTCCTAATGCTGTTTGTTTTGCACAAACTGAGAGTATTTATTTATCAATGGTGGCGGAGGTACGTAATCCACATATTACATACAATCCTCTAATTGGTTTACCACCCCAATCTACATAAAACTTAATGACGTCTTCTGATTGGTTCATCGGGTATACATACATATGACGTCTACACAATAACTCACAATAATATTTACAGATTTTGGAATTCGGACCACACAAAAGGCGCACCTTTGTTTATTGAGAAAATGAAAGGTACCTTATGGTGCGGAAAATACGGTATTTAGAACTTTTGAATACGAGCAGCCTGTAAATGGACACCAAATACTAAACGCAGTACACTTAAAGAGGGAAAAGATATGCTAGAACAAATAATTAGAATATTTGTGTAAAATGTCTACATACATACACACGATTAACCTAAACATGCAAATTCAGTTCATTCGCCTTGAGGTGGATATACAAATGTAGCATACATACTTCATTGGCGTCGGGCTTTGTGGTAGAGTAAGGTCATCAGCCACATGAGCCTCCATTTAATGCATTCTTTCCAGTCAAGAGGCAGAGGCACTCATGAAGAACATTTTAATTGCTCCTGGTTTGAATCAGTCTTATTCACACGGCTCATGCTAAAGTTAGTTATGGCAAAATTATATACAATTATCTTACTCATTATGTATTCAAGACCTTAGATTATAAAGTATGTTTCTATGGAGGTGACAGAGTAGAGGATATTAAGGCTGTAATTGTTTTTTAAATTAAAATTGAAAAAATGCATGCACATCAAGTGGCAATGGATTAATGCAATGGCCTTCGGATGAATGTATTATATACACACAACAGTATATTATGAATTTCTGGTAGAAAAGTGAGGCGGGGAATGAGTTTCTCCAGAACATACTGTACATCTGAAGGCTCTGGATCTGCAAACTACCATACCACAGCTTCTTATTTTACATTGGTAATTCCACTTGGTGATGAAAGTTCATTTGAGTTGCATTTAGCTCATTTTAAGATTTTCTAATGACCAGGTTTTAATCAAAACTATACTAGGATTTGGGTTTGACTATATCGTTATGTCATATTGCATAAATGCATGTAAATAAATGTAAACGATTGACAACTAAATCAAATGAAGTGTACCGAGCCGGGAGAGCTGCCATACATAGCCTATAGCCACAAACTGTCTTTGCTTGCCTCTTCGCTTTTTGTCCCGCCTTCCTCCCTTTTCCCATGCTCTTGGTGACAGCACGCGGGGCCTGGTTGGTGTCAGATTTGTTAAGTGGTCACTCGCACAATCCAAAAACATACAACGAATTTATCTGATCAGACATAGAGACCATCCATCATGAACACCAAATTGCCGTGTCATTTGATTTGGGCATTAAAGACCTTTATTTGGGAATACTGCGGGATTCTGGCGGGACGGAATTAGGACAGTATAGGGTAAAAAATTGCAGATGGGAGGAAGATCATCCAATATTAGAAAGGAAAGGTGGGGATAACACACGTTCTGTCTTTTTATTTGTTTATTTATTTTATGTATGTAGCTGACCTCCGAAATGGAAGTGGTACGCGAGTGGCAGTCTTTCTGAACGAGATGAGGATGGGATGAAACTCATTTCCATGAGGGAAGGCAGGGCACTCGATTCCGAAGCTTTGTGTGAGATCAGAAGCAAAGATTTCCTGACATTTTGCATCGACTATGTCGAGCACTGAGGCGGTGGAATTCCGGGGTTCTACTGTACGCTTGGCATTATTAGAGAAATGTATACCTTGTGGTGTCCCTCCAAAACTGGTTAGTAGGGGTGTAACAAAATCCGATTTGAATCAGAAAATCAGTTTTGAAATTGAATCGTAATCCCACTGAATCGTATTGTCCCACTTTATAATCAATCAGTTCTGTACCTCCGTCCAATGTCACTTTTTGTAAAAAAGTGTATGAGGCTTATTCTCTATTGGTTTATATTCCAGACATTATGTCAATGTTACATTCTTTCAGTTCAAGCTGTCCAATAAGGTAAGACATGGGGGCATTTTGTCTCTACTGTTATTTCATTTCATGCCATGTCATTAAGGGAGCTCTCTGATGCAGTGGAAGCTCTGAGCAGACCACGGTTTGTGCTGTAAAGTTAAGGAAAGCCTACAACAGCAGAAATTTTATTACAAATGTTGGCATGTTTGTCCGGACATACTACTATTACTGGTTAATTCTGAACACAGCCACCTCCCCAGGTATAAGAGTGTTTATTTTTACTTGCCCTCTTGAAAATGAAAGATTAGTTTCTTTGTTGAGTTGTACAAGTTATAGTGGTCGAAAGAGTTGCAAACTTGGCATTCTGCAAGACAGACTTTCAAATTGAAAAGAAAATGTGTGACGTGACCAGAGTTCTTGCTGTGTTACTATTTCAGTCGTGGATGGGGTTGGTGTCTTGATGATGCCCCTTCGAAGGATACCATTTCACAAGGCTCGCTGCTTCCTGGGGTTCTGTACAGCGCTGCCCACCAATGCCGGTTGCAGTACGGCTCTGGCTCCCTGCTATGCGATGACATGGATGTAAGACAAGCCTTCAACAACACGTACACCACAACTCACACTTTCTTTATCTTCTATGCTCTTTTACATTTTCTTTTTTTTTTTCAAACTTTCAGTTTTATTTTTTGTTTGCTGTCCCAAATTAGATTGAGATTCGACATTTCAGTGTGAACGTTTCAATTTTTGCAATGGGGGAAAAATATTAATTACATTACACTTATTATTATTATTATACTATTAGTGATGTCCTCGGTTTACAAAATGAGGACGGTCTTAGAACATTTTTTTAGGCAGCACATGAACACGGTTATCATCCTTATTGGTTTTATGAGATTATTTTCAATTGACATAGAAGTGGTTTTCAAATACTTGCTGTAGGTGTGACATTTTTTGGTTTAAAATGGCATATAATTAAATAGTTTGTACACCAGTGCAAGATGAATGGTGGGGTGATAATGACCCTAGCAGATGCAGTCATTGGTGCACTGGGTCAGCAGATTGGCCTCCAAATTAGTTTGCATGAGTAGTCAAGTTTTTGTTCATTTTAAAGATCAGGCCCATAGAAGCATTGATTCGTTACTTTTTTATATTGTTTGGGGCGGAGGGGATTCTTGACAACTGCCTCATTCAAGATATAACTGTGCCAAACATACTGTGTGAGTTGCAGCAATCCCTGATTAAAAGTGATTAAGACAAAAGTCAAATAATAACCACTGTATTCCTACTATGTCAGTGTTTTGGTGAACCAAAACAGCTTTTACTTCAACTGAAGTATTTATTTATTTTTTTGGCAGTGCTTTGTCAACAAAAGCACATTTGAATCGTTTGTTTCCTGTTTAGCCAAGCCAAGTGCAGATATGAATAATATATGTGCAGTACATCAGGTTGGGGAGATTGAGCAGATTGTAAAGTCCACAGACACATGGGCATGCTTGTACACAAGCACACGCCGACATTCACATACACATGCACATCCATCCATTCATCCATCCATACATACATACAATCATTTTAAGTGAAGGCCATAAAGTGGAGGAACAGATTTTGAAAGAAAATGTGTGTGCACGCATATATGTGCATACACATGCACACGTCTGTGTGTATTTGTGTGTGCATATGAGTGTGGATGTGTATGAGTATGAAATTTGTCACAGCATGTTAGACCTCACATGCTGCCCCCACACCAAAGCTGCAGCTAGTGTAGAATGCTAATAGACATAAGTATATAACAATTATCATAGATTTTCCGCAATTACAAAGAAAACATTGTAATTGTAATGCAAACAATCCTATTGCAAGCTACCCATTTACACACACACACACACACACACACACACACACACACACACACACATATACATACATATGTACATCGAGTACATCCTAAAATTTTCATGTGAGGGAAACTAACCATCCATGATTTTCTCAGAATACTTTGTAGTGATGCATAGGGCACAATGGTGTGCAGTGGAGCGCAGGGGCTTAAGCACTTTTGCAGAGGTGAGGAGGGAGAGGGGGGGGGAGGACAAATGATTGTGCCTAAAGAACGTACAACCAAACTGTCAGACTCTGGTTGAGGTAAAACACATTGACAGTAAAACATACATAGCCTGAAAAATACATGTCCGGTCAGAACAGACAAAAATTCACATCAAGTTCATTCTTGTTGCTCTCAGGATCCTGTTCAAACATGGTGACAGCATAGAAACAATGCTCCCCAAATAAAAGTTGAGAGTTTGGCAGCAATATCAGGGGCATAGACTATGTTATAAAGCAGAACCAAAAGCAAAACTGGAAACTCAAATTTAGAGCCAGAGTATATGAAGCTAGCAGAGGCACAAAAGCGTACAAATACCCAGGATACACAAGAAAATGGCCGATTTGGAGACCATCCAGATGGATATGAGATTTCAGACACGTCTCAGCAGACAGTTTCTACAGCAATCGAGAAGACCTTCGAGTGCCAAATGGCAGGATTGATGATGTCGGAAAAAAACAAATGGGTTTAGAGGAGTGTGTCTCGGGCATCGAGGAGGTTACATGTAAGCTTATCACGCCAGACAAGGGAGAATCTTGGAAGAGAAACTCACTCGCCATGAAGAGAAGGCCAGGAGAGATCATATTCACCTACCTGGGATCAAAAAAGGGACTGAGTCCTTGAGGACATTTGTGGAAGCCGTACTGAGGGAGAACTTCAGACGAAATTTGAACTGAGCTTCAAAAGTGCTCACCAAGCGCTCGGTTCCTGCCCCCTCAGACGATGAGTCATTGCAATTGATTGTTCCAAAGAACTCATCAAAAAGGCCTGTGAGAAGAAAGCTTTCTCTGAAAGAAAATGTATGTTGATGATTATTATGCACCTGCAGTGATAAAGACGAGAAAGGAGCATGCTGAAGCAAAGCAAGTACTCAGAGAGAACAAGATTAGATTCCAGACACCATTTCCTGCCATGTTTCGTGGTTTCTACGACTACATTTACATGTAATCAATATTCGGGTTAAGGTCAAAATTCCGGGTTTTGAAACATTTGAATTAATGCGTTTACATGCCTGTGCGGAAAAAAATGACTCCCATTGAACATCCCCATAGATACCACATTGACACCATGACGCAAATCGTCATTTACGCTTTTCAATTTCTACTATAAATAAAACACATTATAGTCATGTCACTCACCACAGAAATAAAGAAGTAGATTTCCTCCTTGCTCCAAAAGTGTGCTTTCCTGTTGCGTCAGCGTCTTGTGTATTTCCAGTGAGTTGCAGGACAGGAAATAACATGAAAACGCTGCGGAGAGAAAACACTGTATTTGGCTCGAGGAAGCTGCATATATAAGCTCTTCCTTTACTACAAAGACCAAAATTTGTGCACAGAACATGAATCAATACCTCCTAACTAGACCATAACTCGAAAGCGTATCCATCCATCCATCCATTTTCTGTACCGCTTTGTCCCCATGGGGGTCGCGGGCGTGCTAGCCAATCGCAGGGCACGCAGAGACAAACTATCCGTATTCGCACTCACATCTAGGGGCAATTTGGAGTGCTCAATCGGCCTTCCAAGCATGTTTTTGGGATGGTTTTGGGATAGCGGCTATCTGGATTCTTGTGGATCAATTCAGGATGAGGGAACTGCAGTTTACCTTCCTCGCAGACACTGCCAGGACAATCGAGGGCACCTCCGGCAGCTCTCCGCTTTGACTTAGACTTCCACTTTTTCATTGATTTTCATATTACGTATTTTATGTGCCCTCTCTGCATCCATTGCAGCCTGGTGATCCTGAAAGGGGGATCCTTCCATCTGTGGTCCCTTCTCAAGGTTTCTCATTTTCCCCTGGTAGGGTTTTTTTTAGTTTTTCCTTGCCCTTTTGGGAGCTTAAGATCAGGGGATGCTTTGAGAATAATTGTCAATTTTTTGTCTATGTGAAGCCCTTTGAGACTGCTTGTGATTTAGGGCTGTACAAATAAACTTGACTTGACATGTGGGAGGAAACCGGAATACCTGGCGAAAACCCACGCAGAGATGGGGAGAACATGCAAACTCTACATACTGAAATATTACGGTTAGAAAAGGGGTCAAGGGGTTTTTGTGTGCGTTTACATTGCTTTTAAAAATATTTGGGTTTTAAAAGGGTTATCGACTGCATACAAATAAGGGAAAGAAGGGAAAGACATGTATGTACGGCCTTGCAGTGGAACCGATGAGTGATGAAGTTCAGTTGTAGCAAATATGGTGGGACAATGGGTGGTGAAAAAAAACATTTTTGGTATAATGTCAATAGAACAGCAAGATGAAGCACTTTAGGCAAAATGAAGGAAAAGGGAATTGATCTTCTTACAGAGTCCAAATTAAGAGCTAAAGCGCATGAAAAGACAAATGGCTAGAATTGAGAGTAGGGGACAATGGGTATGGTTGCAACTCTTTTTGCTTATAAACCTTTAACTTGCTGATTTTTTTCGTTTGAGATCTCAAGATTAAATCCAAAGACCCCACATTTATTTACGATAAATGGCACCAATTGAAACCTCTCTAAAAATATCATTTGTTTACTATAAATGGTACCAATTGAAACCTCTCTAAAAATGATCACTCTCTTCGTGAGATGACATGGTGGTCCTTTGTTACAACTTACTGCCATTGTAAGTCATACTGATTAGGTAGACAAAATGCAAAAAACAGAGGCCAAACCTTGGGATTTGCTTCAAAAGGAGATTTGTACAAGTAAAATAAATGAATTGGAATATTATTAATCATAAATTGAAATCCCATAAAATTTGTATGACATCTGTTGAAGAAACATTCCACATATGTTCAATTAAAACGTGTGGCCTGTGTAAGGCGGGTTGCTTCTGGACTTCTTGTTGACAATTGATTCTGCCTCATAAATATGAACCAGTCAGTCTTTGCCATCTGCTTCTCAGCCCGTGTATGCTGGTGTTTGATGTTTGAGTATGTACTACTGGCATCTGATATGCAAATCTGACCCCAAAAAAGTGAAATAGAAAAGCTACAAAAGTATGGAAAGTACATAGTATGCCACCTTGATTGGCTTCCAACAGCTTTCAGATCTCCTGCAGAAACTGATATCGGAGTAAATGGAAGTCTGACGTCAACAGGTCCTTGTCAATAAGTCTCCGTCCGATATCATTGTACTGAAGTGCTCCACAAGAGACACCATTACTATTGTCTTGATAGAACTAATAATGTATTGCGGCACAGGAAAAGTTTGTTCTATGTACTCTGACAATATGGCCTTGGTTGCCTTATTAAAAATGTTTAACTCTGTGGCAGGGGAAGCATAGAAAGCACATGTATCTTTCTCCAGAACTTCTATGATTTAAGCTTCTTAGAGATTAATGCCTCCAAAACGGCTATGATTTAAGCTTCTTAGAGATTAATGTCATGAAAAGTTATTTATTATAAGAAGCAGCCCCTGCAATTAGGGGACACACTAGCGGTAGTAAACTGTTTTTCATATCTTACAGTACTAAGTACTGTAAGAAGTAAGTATTTACATAGATAGCAACTTTACCTCTCGCGATAACACAGAGCACATATTTAAATCTTGTAACCTTTATCTATTTTGCAAACTCAACTACTTCAGCGTGAAATAGGACATTATGGAAACTGCTTATAAGAACCTCGAGGGAATGTTAACCTCGATATGGTATGGTAATTTAAACATTGAAGGAGGAAGTAAGTTATAGACAATAGTGAACCTCACCTTGCACAGAAACAATTTAGTCGTGTTTACAAACTCCGTTCTTGTTTTATTTTGAGTTTTACTGATTTTTTAATTTTAATCAACTGTTTTTAATGTTTGCATGTTCTCCCCGGGCCTGTGTGGGTTTTCTCCGGGCACTCCGGTTTCCTCCCACATCCCAAAAACATGCTTGGTAGGCCGATTGAGCACTCCAAATTGTCCCTAGGTGTGAGTGCGAGTGCGGATGGTTGTTTGTCTCTGTGTGCCCTGCGATTGGCTGGCAACCGGTTCAGGGTGTCCCCCGCCTACTGCCCGTTGATGGCTGGGATAGGCTCCAGCACGCCCGTGACCCCCGTGGGGACTAAGCGGTTCAGAAGATGGATGGATGGATGTTTTTAATGTTTTTAACTGCGCTTTGATGCTTTTAATGTTTTCTTTTTCTTTGATGCCTTTCATGTCTTGTGTGAAGCACTTTGGATTGCCTTATTGCTGAAAAGTGCGATACAAATAAACTTGCCTTGCCTCGCCTTTACAAGGAAGTGCTTGGGGGGGAAAGCCTTTAAGATGGCCAATGACCCACTTTGTAGGCGTTTCAACACCTCCCTTTGGGTAGACGTTGCAAAGAACCAAAGGCAAAATGTAATATATTTAAAAACTCTTTAATTCCCAATGCCATCCGTGATTTGAATCATACTATCTTGTTAGACCTGGCTGTTAATCTGTTAGCTGCTTTGCATATGTTTGTTGTTGGTGCTGTTCTTTTTATCTTTTCTCGTGTAGAGACAAGAGACCAATTTTGATGTTGTAGACATTAAATGAAACTGACTAACTTTAAATGGCTGTAAAATTGCATGGAGATTAGAAAGACAGATTGCCCACCAACTGCACCCCTGACAAAAGAGTGACAAAAGTGTGCACAATTATTAGTGTGCACTATTAGTGTGCACAATAATTATGCAACTAAAGTAAAAATGGAAAATTTCCCATCTCACTTGTTTATTTTCATTTGTTCAAGTGAAAATAATAAACAACTCAAAATTGATCAATTAACAACAAAACCAGTGACTAATATAGCCACCCTTTTTAATAAGTTATCCAACTTCCATCCATGGAGTCTGTCAGCTTCTTGATCTGTTGACAGTTAACTTTTTGTGCAGCAACTACCGCAGCCTCCCAGAAATCGTTCATATAATTGTACTGTTTTCCTTTAGCGTTTATTTCCCATTTAGCATGGGCCCACAAGTTCTCGA
Source organism: Syngnathus floridae (assembly GCF_059516105.1). Classification (NCBI taxonomy): domain Eukaryota; kingdom Metazoa; phylum Chordata; class Actinopteri; order Syngnathiformes; family Syngnathidae; genus Syngnathus; species Syngnathus floridae. The sequence goes on from NC_142415.1 coordinate 8,415,196, forward strand.
TAGAATTCAGGTCAAGTGAAGAAGGGGGCCACATGTTTAAGGCCTTTACCGGCGAGCTACCAAGTGCGATGGAATATTGTGCTGCATAAAAATCATGGTCCTCCTGAAAGACACAAACTTTTTATTGTACCACTGTTTGAAAAAAATGTCTTCGAAAAAGTAGCAGTCAGTTATTATGAATTAGAGTTAATTTTAAGTCCACCTTGAACTAAAAAAAAAGTCCAAGCAGCTCATCTTAAGTATTACCAGCCCATACCAGTAACCCGCCTTCACCTTGCTGGCGTCTGATTTGAAGTGGAGCTCTGAGGCTGTTACTGATCCAGCCACGGATCCAGCTGGCCTGTCAAGAGTCACTCATCAGTCGATAAGCTCTTTGTAAAATCTGTCTTCTGATATTTCTTGGCCCAGTCTTGACGTCTCAACATGTGTGTCTTGTTCAGTGATGATCAGGTGTCAGCCTTCCGTACCTTGGCCATGTCTCTGAGCATTAAACACCTGGTACTTCTGGGTACTTCAGATAGATTGAAGATCCAAAATATGGTAGCACTGGAGGTTAATGGGTTCCTGGTAGCTGCATGTTTGGGTCTTCTCAAATCTTTTGCAGTTAATTTAATTTTCCCTTAACCCGTTTCTTGTTGACTATTTTCAATTAAATGTTTATGGTTCTGTAATCACGCCTCAATAGTTTAGCAATTTCAAGAGTGCTGCGTCCCTCTAAAAGAGTTTTCACAATATCTTTTCTGCCCCATTTTCCAGAGGAAAACAATCTGCCTAATAATTATCCACACTGTGATCGGGTGTTGATCTGCTCATAACACAAAAACACATCACTTGATATGCTTGTATTCATGCTTATACAGCATGGAGTTGGAAAATATGCATGAAAATATCCATACAGTCAAAATATGCACTAATAAAACTGCACACTGTGTATTTGGACTAAATTGCTTGATATGCAAATGCACTGTGGCAAACTTAAATCTCGTATGCATGTTAGTATTTTTAGCGTGCCCAAGCACCTGTGCACCACTTAGGTGCACCCCTGCTAATTTCCAATTATTTTTCTTATCAAAATTGTGTTAGTTTTTGGTGTTCAGTCCCTGTTCTTTATTCTGTGAAATTAGATTTCAGGTTATCTCAATCATTTTTGGATAGAAATTACAAATGTATTAATTAATTGTAAATTCATTGGATTAATAATAATAAAAAAAAATAATTGTGTTAACCATTGATTATTTTACATTAATGAAATCCATTTACATTGTATAGGCCACAAGTTGTATTCACCCCCACCCATTCAGCAGAAATGTCAAGGCAAGATGAATGGAGCTCTCAGTAAGCAAACTCTCCGATAAAAAGCACATTTGACCTTTTTTGTTATCACTTGTCAAAACCAATTATACGTAACTGTGTTGCACACATTTCCTCTTTTCTTTCTCTACCGATTATTGGGAAATATCCACAGTTGGATTTGTGTGTTAGGCCCTCAACTTTGTACCAATGACTTGAGTGCACTTCGTTCTCTCACTCACAGTCAAGAAAAGGACTGAACTCTCAAAATAAGAACAAATCTATCCTGCTTCTCGAGGCACAAAACTTGCACTGAATGTGTGTGGCCCCGTTGCTTTGACAGTTACCATAAATCTTCCTTGCCTGTGTGTGAGACTTGGTGTAACCCACAGCTGGATGTTTGAAAAGTCAAACAAATGTTTTTGTCTTTTTAAGAATGTATGTGACACACTGTGGTGTACGGTGGGAGCAACGTGCCACTCCAAGCTGGATGGGGCTGTAGATGGAACCAGTTGTGGCCAAGATAAGGTGAGTCTTCTGTTTCATCACTTAAGATGTTTATGTTATTGTAGTATCAATTAAACAAAATCAAATCTAGAAAGAAAAATCCAAAACTATAATCATCCTGTTTTCTACTGTTTCTTGACAAATATGGAATCTTTTGGTTCGAAGCAAGGTTATTTTGGTTAGGGGGAATCAACAAAAATTGAAATGAAATAAAAATGCCTTTGAATAATACTACTATTTATGTTTATAAAACTACCCACTAATATTGAAGAAAAAGCCTGAAAATGATTAGCTGTACAGTATGACATGACTTGCAGGACATAGTTTATTGACAAATACGGGATGTGTTTTTAACTCTACCATACACCTATGAAAACTGTATTTTTTTTAGATGTGATACGGAAATAAAATTAATGTAAAAAAGTATTCACCAAAATGAAATGAAATGTTTCTCATTGACTTGGAAAATATAATCTACATTTTATTTACAAATAAAATTAAATGATTATTAGTCTTATTATTTATATTATATTATTATTATTACAACATTTACAATAGAACATCAAGTATTGATTTAGTCACTCTTACTTTCTTGCCAGTGGTGTTTCAGTGGGCAGTGTATCACAGCTGGACATTACCCTGACCGTGTCAACGGAGGCTGGGGTACGTGGAGTGAGTGGTCAGCTTGTTCAAGATCATGTGGGGCAGGAGTTGAGAGTGCCCAGAGGGACTGTGATGACCCAGTGTAAGTTTTATTTTTTATGCAATAAGTTTTTAACCCAAGTTTATATACTCAAACTAATCATGCATTTCATTAGTTACACTGAACTGTGAGGTAGACATGCTAACCAGTGCACCGCCGTGCACTGGAAAAATAATAAAAAATTGCCCTAAATAGTATTTTCAGAATACTTATACAGTACTTTATTGACAGCATATGTTGCCTAAATGTTTTTAATAAGCCAGACATTTGTTTATTTATAAAAATAATAAATAAACCATTGGATTTAAATTGGACGTTCTATAGAAGTCTATATACTCGAACCACTCACAGTAGATGTATTATTTATTCGCTCACTCATTCACACTCTGTTGATGGTAAACTATTTATGTAACCACAGCTGCCCTGGGGTAGGCTGACAGCAGATCGGCTGGCTGTCTGTGTGTGCCCATGGCCCCTCCGGCCGCCACCAAACATTCGCACACCAGCATACATACACCAGTGAGGTTGAAGTACTAATACCAAGTTCTACAAATACACACCAGGGATCCAAGTGTCAAAGTATTTATATTCAGTGTGTTTTCTGTATTTATTGTTCACATCAAAACAAAAAAAAAGCAATTGTTTCCATAACACCCCAACCCCCACCCTCCTAGTAAGTAATTTTGCTCAGATGGGAAATAATATTCCATTGTGTAATTTTCTGCCCGAGAACAATTCAAGACCAGAGAGTGCGCAACTGGCAGCAGTCACGCACATGTGATTTGTCAAGGGGTGGGTGGTTTAGAATTACGGCTGTCACATTTTTAGGCTCAAATAGTTTGTGTTTAAATATCTTTAGAGTGTGTTTAAAAGTACAGCTGTCACGTGCCAAAACGTAATCAATCCTCAAAGAGGAGGCGATGGCGGGGAGGGTGTAAAGCAGGGGTGTCAAACTCATTTTTTTCGCGGGCCGCATTGTGGCCATAGCTTCTTTCAGAGGGCCGTTATGACTGTCAACCCAAATAAATGTATGAGCACCTCATATTATATACAGTAAAAGTTACAACACAAACTGACAAATAACTCGTTTTCAAATTAGATGAGTAAAAACTGGTCAAATATTTAAAAAAAAGATATTGAAAGTGAAGACAATTTGCAATTCTAGTAATGACACACAAATTTGATGCACAATTTTATCTTCGCGGGCCACATAAAATGATGTGGCGGGCCGTATCTGGGCTCCCGGGCCTTGAGTTTGACACCTGTGGTGTAAAGCATCTGTCGCGCGTCTAAACAAAATTGTATATGGGTGGTTGTGGATGGCGGGTGGTTCTTCACCTCCACATCTTCTTCATCTGTCTCCTCGACATCTCATTCTGCCTTCCTTCCATTGTCTTCCACACCGACATAACAATCAAAATTACGGGTGTAACAAATTAGTATTCAGTGATTTCACTACCAAAATACGGACAATCGGAATTAGCGTTCAGTGATTTCACCACCAAAATACAGACAATCCGTAACATTTGCCAGCTTCGATAATTGAAACAGAATTGTTAAATTCTCATCAAACCCCACACCAAAGATTCTTTCATTCCACAGGGAAGAGTGGCCTTTATTGAAAACCGCAGGCATCTGCAGCACTCTCTTGTGATCACCCATAGATGCTTGAATACAGCTACTCTGCACTTGAAGTGCAATTTAGTGTTGTGTTTTTATTTGGGTAATAACATAATTGTTCTGGGTGAAAATTAATACAATATAATTATAAAAAAATATTATATTACCGATTGGGGTAGCGATCATGTAGGAACGTCCTATCCTTTTAGCATAAGTACCGGATTTTTCGGACTATAAATCGCACCGGACTATAAGGCGCACCTGCAAAGAATGGCCCATTTTAAAACTTTGTCCTTATATAAGGCGCACCGGACTATAAGGCGCACCATTAATGCATCATGTCAGATTTTTAATCAAAATCAAATCATTCGCCATTTTATCTTTTTTATTTCAACTTCAGACGCAACAAATTACTTTATAATCACAAAATAATGATCCATAGTCTTTTTGATTCATGATTCATAGTCTTCAGCGGGCCACTTATGATTGAGTTCATGACACAATGCTTTGGCCCAGTTTAAATTTAGGAATTTGGTCCATATATAAGGCGCACCGGACTATAAGGCGCACTGTCGGCTATTGATAAAATGTTAGGTTTTTAGGTGTGTCCGGAAAATACGGTAGTCATAAAGTTCAAAGAGCCCTCACCGACTACTGTCTTTGTGGTCGCACAATGGAGCGCTGTTCCGACTTCTTCTTATCAAATGCCTTTAAATTAGTCGCAAAAAATTAAATCTCTAGCGCTAAGGTTTATACGTTTTAGCTTTGTACGGTTTTTGTACATCCATTTAAAATGATGAAAAAATTTGGGGTCTATGACCAAACCGCTTCAGACATAAAGTCGATCATGGTCAACATTAAAAATGAGTTTGGAGAAAAACTGTGTAAATGCATACTTGACATTTTGACTGCTGTGAGGTGAGGAGAGGTTATTCAATTCACACTTGTCATTACGGTGCTGCCTGTCTCTGATGGACACGTTTATTTGTCACCATTAGATGGTGGCACTTTTTAAGTCAGACAGTTTAAGTCAAGTGCATTTTATGAAAATAGGCCATATATTTCATTGCTATTAATCAACATTTACAAGAGCATATTTGACCCAATTTTTTTTTCAATTTGTATGTGTGTACTTTTTGTGACTATTCAAATTCCTTCAATTTTTTTCTGAATATTGTATGTAACATGCATGTTCGATTAGTGCCCCGCGGGCCACATGCAACCCAGAACCAACCTCGGAGTGACCCAGCTTGTGGTCCAGCCTGCCTGAATTGAGTTGCATTCAAGAGATGCAGAGGGTATCTCGGTTCGCAAGATTTCAAAAATTCCTAGTGTTTGATATACTGAATGCAACACTCGCGTAGCCTACCCACATTGCCGATGTCGTTGTTTTGAAGAGTGGCTAGTGGTGCTAATAACAGGACTAGCGACAATGTTAGTGATGGAAAAACATGTCTGTTTCAAGTCTGAAACGTAAAATTGACCATGAAAACTGTCGATACTGGTTTGAAATTTTTTATCAACCATTTGCGCCTAACGTGTATACATTTAAAAATTTGGCCAAACAAAATTTGGAATTAAATAGCCCTGATATAAAAAATGGAAAAAAGAAATGATAAATTAATAATAAATACAATTTTCAATCCCTGTAAAGTGATGGATGAAATGTGGGAACCACTATGTCCAGTAAGGTTAAAATGACCCATTGTGAGTAAAATGTCATGAAAAGCACATTTTGATGCAGCAGTTAACTGTCAATGTGTCCCAGAACGTTTGATTTATTGCCTGCTGTTCCCTAGCCTCATTACCATGTCTTCTATTATCTTGTATTTTTTGAGTGTTTGTCAAAGCTGAACATGCCTTTGGACTCTGAAGCTGCAAAAGAATTACCTGCGGCAGGATCAATCTGAAACTTGAAGCCCTTGTTGAGGCTCATGATCTTTTGGAATATTTTTTAGAACTCTTTCCTCACACCAGGATCACGACTATGTTAAGGGAAGCACTGAAATCCATAAGCAATTAAGTCTTTCGATCCTAACAACATTTTCCTTCAGTCCCAGGAACAGAGGCAAGTACTGCCTGGGAGAAAGACAGCGGTATCGCATCTGTAAAACAACACCATGTCCACACAACGTGCCCACTTTTCGAGATATGCAGTGCAGTCATTTTAACAGTGCACTCTACAAGGGCAAATTCTACAAGTGGGTGGCAGTTATAAGCAGAGGTGAGTAATCTGATTATGATTCAAATTGACAATGTCACAGTCACCCCATGTCTCACACTTGCATGTCTTTGTTCTGCTTCAGTCAGTCCCTGCGAACTCCACTGCCGTCCGCTCAATGAAGACTTCTCTGAAAAAATGCTTGATGCCGTCACTGACGGTACGCCATGCTTCGAAGGCAACAAAAGCAGAGACATGTGCATCAACGGCATTTGTAAGGTAGCAGTATATCTAATACATTTAAAAGAGAATATTTGTCAATTAATTTAAACCACAGGTATATACAGTACTATGTACTGTATTCTTTTTGGTGAAATGCTGAATGTGCTACTTCGCCCCTACAAGCAAGTGTTATGCATTTGACATTTTGCATGTTATTCAAAATGCTGTGGCCATCATTTACAAGATAACATCCACTTGACAATCTAGGCCGAAATGCCATTTACTGATATACTCTTTGGATATGGATTAGACTCCAGATTTCATGACATTTTGTGACATTTTTGGCCGACACTAATTTTTTCACAATTTTTCTATCATAGCAACAATGTTACTATCTGATAATCCATTTTTCTATAGTGCTCGTCTTTCTTAGGGGCGGAGATGATTTTGGGTATGTACCCCACACACGGTGTCCAGGTTGCAAGTCAATTTCTGGCCACACAGACAAACAGTTGAACCCAACATGTGGCCCAATTTAAATTGTTGATTTAAATCAAAGCCAAGTAAATATAATTACATTCACTTACATACCATGTGTTTGATTGTCGTTTACAAATAAAAACTTCTCAAATTTATAATTGCAAAAAAAACAGCTATTAGCCAACCTTCATTATTCACCAAGTGAGAATTAAAAAAAATTCCATTTAATAGTACTTGCTAAAAAGGCTAACACATTCATCTTGATAACACCCGTTATTACAAACTTGAAAAAATGTTACCATTCCATGCCAAAATATCTGATTAAATTAGTACCCATTCTGCTTAAGAGTTTCAATTGAAAAGTTCTCCTGAAAATACCTTTCACATTACCCATTCCCTATAGCTGTCTGGTTTAAATAATTACCCATTCTACCAATTCTTTTAGTTACCTGTGCCACATAGTAATAATAATAATAATAATAATAATAATAATAATAATAATAATAATAATAAATTATATTTATAGTGCACTTTACATTTTTAAAAAAAATCTCAAAGTGCTACAGAAAATGCCTTGTTTACCTGTACAACACATGACAACGGTCAGACCGTGTAACAAGCTCCTTGATCAGGATTACATGAGCATTGCTTAACCTGCTGTGTATGAACAACTGGAAATAAGTCGAGTTTATTATGAATTAAGTCAAATAAAATAATTCATTTAATTAAAAAAATCAATTTTAGGAAGGCTTTCAAACTTTTTTCAACCCTGCGTGCAGCCCGTTATGTAGATAAAGTTCTGCATGCATGTTGTGATTATCCTTCCAAACATAAATTCACACTGTTTGCATTCATCCATCCATCTGACATTGCACCTAAACGTTATTCAACCATCTATTCAGTGTGATGTTTTGAGGTTATTGTTTTTTATTGCCATTGTTGTGCTATTCGTGGAGCCCACGTTTAGTGTTAAGTGCTCTTGCATACTTATCACAGAATATTGGCTGTGACTACGTGATTGACTCAAGTGCGGTCGAGGATCGATGCGGAGTGTGTCTTGGTAATGGCTCCACCTGTGCAACTGTGAGGAAAACGTTTGAGAAGAGCGAAGGACTTGGTATGTTTCTCACAATTTGTCGCAATTTCAACCGATTACTCGACTGAGTTCATTATAATTGGAAAGAATGTCATTACTATAAGTGCTTTTCAACTCAGAATTGACCACATTGTCGATTGTTTCGGCATTCTTGCCGCTAAAGTGTGTTTCAAAAGGGCAGAATACTGAAAAACGTATTACTCTGTCACGCTTGGCTCTCGTTTGGTGTGTTTTGATGGATTGAATCATTAAAGTCTTATCAGTAATAAGGAAGAAACAAGTCTTTCTTTTGCAGTCCATTTTTTACAAACCAGAATGAGGATGTACACAATTGTTTTTATAATGACAATCCATCACGCCGGCCAGCACTGTCATTATTCCTTTGTCAAAAAGGTATTTCATTGTATCGTGAACATTTGCCAACCCACGAATGTATACCCCATTGAAAAGGGCCATGGAAATTGTTTAATGCTAATAAGCCTTGTTACAACATAGAAATAATCCACAACTCTTTCCCGATTTGTATTCCTTACGCTTATGAAATAGTTAAATAGATTTGCTATTATTGCACATGTCCTGTTTCATAATGTATGCATGAGCTGTCATTTCACAAGCCTTGTCATTTAAATGAAATGCTTTGTCATCAAGGTTATGTGGACATTGGACTCATCCCAGAGGGATCGTGGGACATCAGGATTGAGGAGATGGCTGAAGCTGGGAATTTCTTAGCGCTCAGAGGGGACGGCCCCAACAAGTATTATCTGAATGGCGGCTGGACTATACAGTGGAATGGCGAGTACAAGGCAGCCGGGGCTGTGTTTACATATGAACGCACAGGACATCTAGAGAACCTGACCTCGCCTGGACCCACCTTGGAACCACTATGGATTCAGGTGCAATTGATCATGATATTCAATGTCTTATTTTAAATGATACTTGTCGATACAGTTGTGGTTGCATGGGTGAGTTTGGGGCCAGTCTATTTAAGATATCACAAATATCAACATATTACACTTCTTCAGTTTGTTTTAGATTGTCCTGAGATCACTATAGGAGACAGTTTTCTAATCTTTGAAAAGCTTTAAGAATGTAACATAACTTTGCTGTAGTCATGTTTCTCAAACATTTCTCTGTGCTGCCTATGCTCGTTTTTTGCTCACTTTCTACATAAGATGACTTCTAAGGAAAGTTTTTTTTTATGGTAGATGAAAAGGCATCTGATTATAAGGCATCCTCTTCTGATCTGAAAAGCAGACCTCAAGCCTTGCCCTCAAACAACCACCTTTATCTCTTGACCACCAGCAAATCCATTTCAAAAGATGCATTAGTGTAGTCTACCTCGCTACTTGAACAACGAGGTTGCTGCTCTTATCAAAATGGTTCCAAATAGGCTTTTAGCACTATCAAGGACACGCATTTGATATTTTCCAAAAAATCATCAATGAAAATGTAGATTAACTGGAAATAAGCAAATTAGAGGGAATGGCGGACACGTGGAAAGACTTGAATGTGAGCCACATACGTACATTCAAGCCTAAATTGGCGCGCTCATGTTGGCAATAATGATAATAATAATAATCAAAGGGTGACAAACAGCAATTCTGTCGGCTGCTGACACTGAAAGGTAAATTTTTCTAGCCATAATAGTGGCTGTATTTTTTTGGTGACATACTTTTTGACAACTACAAAGAGGAGTGGGGATCTCAAATTTAGAGCAATGACCCCAAACATATTGCTATTCTCCATAGAAGAACTTGTTTTTCGTTCCATAACATTTTATGACATAAAGGTGTACTGCTGTTACTTTATGAATACATTTAATGACAAAAATATATGTCTTTACATTTGTAATGAGGATTCTTGATAGCCACGACAGGTCTGCGTGTATCAATAGATTTACTTGATATTATCTGAGAGACCAAGACAAAGACTAAAGCAGAATTAAAATAAGGCTTTTCACAATTTTAGTGAATATAATGTAAATCTGAGAAGTATCATGTTCATTTCTATTTTGCTCCTTGCACTCTGATACCTCAAAATACGATCCACTGCACTCAGAACTCACCTAATTAGTAAATCAGTGTAAAGACCTTTGTTAGAGAACAACAGAATCATGAAGTCCAAGGAACTCAACTGACAAGCCAGGAGTAAAGTTGTGGACATGCATAAAGCATGGTTACGTTATTTAAAAAAAAAAATAGGCAAAAACAAAATTTGGATCATCTCAAGACCCAGCATTTTTATGGCAAAACTGCAAAACTGCCAAGACATGACCACCCACTTAAACTGAGAGCGGGAGAGGAAATCATTGGTTATAGAAGCACCTAAGACGCCCAATGTCACTGAAGAGCTGCAGAAATCAACAGCTCAAGTCGCACAATCTATCCACGGGACAATTCTTGGTCGTGCACGCCACTGCCTTTATGGAAGCACTGCAAGAAGAAAGGCAACATTGAAAGAAAGGCGGAAGAAGTCCCATTTTCTACTTAACATTTTGTCACATTTTAACAAAACATTAATATTATTATTATTTTGCCTCTCAAAATATGGATCAGACAGATGTGTGAGCTGTTAAGCTGCCGGTAGGTAAGCCATGGATGAATCCAAGAAAAGAAAAGTTTATCAAGAAAAATTGATGTATATGCCCTACATTAATTGTATGAAATACAAGCATTGCTCACATAACCTCAGAAATAAAAACTTGGGTGCCAACATTCATATTCATTGAGGTTCAGACAAAAAACTAAATCACATTAACCCAATTACCAATTATTTCGCAAATATCTTTTTGACACAGTGAAGCGAAATATTACATTTTAACTGAAGCTGAAAACTGACTATACGCTTCACATTGTTGAACGCAACTAGGGATGTGCGTGTTGCATCAAAAGAGGCAGTTGGGCGTTCGTTTTCCGTCAAAGCCCCCCCCCCCGTTGTTCATTGGTTTTCAATGCGTAAAAGTCCATCTGCTACTGCGTGTACGTGTCGGCCATCATTACACATTTGCACACGACTGAGGGTACTTGTCGATGGGACAAAGAAACTGAATTTTTGGGTCGTTTAAGTTTCATCAGTATGAAGAGAACTCAAATCAATATACATTGACTGTTTTATTTGAACGTAAGCATCTGCATCTTTGTACAGAGTTGAAAATGTTTCTGTTCCAAAAAGAAATAGTTGAAGTTGATTTTGCCTCACGCAAAGTGTTTGTTGGGCTTTTTTGTAGCTCCTCTTTCAAGAGACCAATCCAGGAGTGCGCTATGAATACACAATCAGTCAAAATGTTTCTGAGGATAATAACGGCTCAGCCTCAATTTTCTTCTGGAAGTGTGGATCATGGAGTGAATGTAGTGCCACCTGTGGAGAAGGTAGGGGAACATGCCACTTGTTTGTTGAGTTGCAAATTAAAGAAAAAACCTTTTATGCATGTTTTTCCAACTCAAAACTGTCCTTTGGTATTCTACAAACATTACTGTTCATGCTTTCAATAAAATACCTCAAGGATAAAGAGGGTGATGTCTGGGCGTAGCAACCATCAAGGCTTTTCAGGCCATCTTTTGTCATTTTGCTGGAAAGTGTACATGGTACATAACAATGGTCTGGATCGATTGAGAAGTGTGTGTATCTCAGCAGACTTGCATATTTTCAGTCTCTTCTGCATTACTTCGCAGGCTAGCTCTCGTTTTCAGTGACTCAAAGTTTTCTTTTTTTGTCACATGTACATTGTTTTACAGAGTCACACAAAAACAAGGTAAATGTGTACAAAACAATGTAAATGAGATTCATCTTTGACGACTTTCAATAGCTCACCAGGTTCTTCTGGTGCATTGAAAATAGATGGCGCAAAACGTCTCATTTCATGATCATTGCAGGTGTTCAGAGGCAAATTTTTCACTGTGTGGAAAGAACCAACGGAATAGTGGATGAGTCATCATGTGACCCTTTAACCCGACCTGATGACAACCAAACCACCTGTAACAAGGAGCCTTGTCCAGCTATGTGAGTTTGAGGAGACATTACTTGCAACAAGAGCCATATATGCAATTTGCCTTTAATGACATTTTGTTCAAGGTCAGCATCATTGACTCTTATAATTTAACTCAAGGTTATATAATCAAGTACACAGTACCATAAAGAGTTGGTAGAAGTCCATTGTTTTTTTAGTCAGAAAATCACCGTACTCTGCACTCAGTATTGTCAGTTCTCTTTTAAATTCCTATTTCACTTCCAATGGCAACAGACAAGAAAGATCATTTTTGATGCGTCATAAAACATTTCAAGTGTAAGAAAAAGTGACTTTGAAGAGGAAACAGCATTGAAGAGTAGTAGAATCGCTTTGAAAAATGTTTCACTCTTATGGACACTTTAACTTTAAATCTATGAAAAATCGCAAGACTGGGTCAAGTATACACATTCACCTGACACTTGACTCAATAGTTTATTTCTTGCTTAAAAGTACATCTCGAAAAAAAATTAACGGCAGGTTCTTGCTTGGCCAACGTGCTACTACTGACACTGCTACTTAACAAACACATGGGCCAATGAGTAATAGTCAGAGCCAGTCTCAAATAGATGTTGTGCCCCCTCAAACTAAATCCCCCGAAAATATATGATATATTTCCTATATTGTTAATATCATCTCAGGCCTCTGTCCTTTGCTCCACTTCTTAATGTCTTGCTTGCCCCCTCAAATATAAAATATATCAGAATCAGAAGCTGACTTATAAATTATGAGACTTGGACTAATCAATAATAATTCCATTCATTATCTGAATCTAATGTTTAACCGCCGATCGTGCCGCAAAGTAGGTTAGAAGCGTGTGTGTGTTTGCATTGATGCATTAAGCCACGCGTGTACGCACGCATGCAGTTGTTTGCTCTAAAAGGTCAAATGCTTGAGTTATTGTCTCTGGGGTCTACTGTGAAATTTGACAGTGACCATCACAATTATGTCACAATTCAACTAAATCTGTGTCCCTGAGTGCAGATGGTGGGTGGGTGAGTGGCAGAAATGCTCTGCAAGCTGTGGAAGCTCTGGTGTGACTAAAAGAACAGTGTTGTGCATACAAGCCGTCAGCGTGGAAGATCAGAAAGCCCTCCCGCCCAGTGAGTGTGAACACATCCCAAAACCCGAGTCCATTTTGTCCTGTAACACAGAGATCCCATGCCCGGCCGATTGGACCACTGGCAGTTGGTCAAAGGTGAGTGTAGCCTGGAATACAACTGTTAATATAAACATTGCAGGAGAAATATTGTCAGCGTTATAATTCAACATCGTTTTTACGTGCGGGATTTCATGCTTGTTTTTTGTTGTTGTTTAGTTTCGGGTTTAAGTCTTTCCTATTGTGTTGAAAGCCTATAGGATAATAATTTTACTATTTACCATTTCCAGTTCCTATTTTCTCCCCAAACACATGGTGTGCCAGAAAAGATTCTTTTGCGATCCTCCACAGTTCCATTGTCACGGCAACCGTAATGCCATCCACATCTTTAAAACAGGTCCCTTGATGACCCCATTACCTTGAGGAAAAATTCTGACAAAGGCACAGTTATCGTTAATGGAAACTAACAAACTAACTAAAACTAAATTTTAAAAAAACGAACTGAAACTATAGCTTACATTTATGAAACTACTGCAAATAAAAGTAACTATAATTACAGTCTTTGTCTATTAATACATGAAGTTTCAGGCTTCGTGTTAAATTTATCTATTTATTTATTGCTGTACACCTGTCAGTTGTTTGAAAATTGTAGTTTATTTACATTAACACACATATTTTTTTCAATTATTTGTCCTTTTTTTTAATCCTGCACATGACAAATTGAATTCTCTCTCTCGAATCATATAGTGATAAATCCCTACCTATAAGGTGGTAGGGATTGTCCGATGCTTTGGGCATGGTGAGCACATTTGTTGTCATTGGTGATGCTACCCCGAATTGACCTGACACAACCTCGCCTGCATCTAATGAAGCAAACACGGCAGCTGGTTAATCGTCTGGCTCACATTAAAGGAGAAGATCATATTTTATTGTATGAAATACGAACATCTTTTGGGACATTAGGTCTTGAACTTTTTCCAACACATCATCTCAGTTCGCATAAATCCAACTCACAGCGTTGGAAAGGTGAACTTGGCCTTGGACTTTATTTTTACAGTTGATAATATTTCACAGTGGATTCAGCACGTTTTTTTACTGATATACAGTATATCAAGAAAAGGGCAGGACTTGAATAATAATAATAATTATTGCATGTAACCATTTTTATTGGGAGCCTTGAAACAGTCCTGAGTCCTCACCAAAAAAGTCAGCTGAAAAATGCCCCAACTCACTTGAGAACAAGTGCTAAGGAAAATGGATGGATGGAGATATTCAAAATGACTTTGTTTCACACTCACTATATTGGTCCTTGACCTGACAGCATTGTCTCAAGCAAAACACTTGTGTTTTATTGTGCTCACCATGCTGCAACTTTTAAGTCGTCAGCTTTCGAGCAGATGCTTGAAGATTTTTGTGCCAAAAGGAGATAGTGTTTGGAGCTGTTCAAAATTTCCCCCAGTTTAGGAAAAGAATGTTTCTACTTGCCCCAAATAATTCCATCTGGCACTTTTCTAAAATCATTCCATCTTGCACAATTTTTAATTTTATGATCATTTGGACTCACATGAAGGTCTTGACCAGCCATTTTTTTTTTCAGTGTCAATCGTAACTTTCACATTTTAGATTTAACGTGAGATTTCGTTTTTTGTCAAAGAAAATGAAGTATTTTTATAGCTCGGATTTCATTCATTCATCATCTGAACCGCTTATCCTCACGAGGGTTGTGGGCGTGCTGGAGCCTATCCCAGCAGTCTTTTGGCAGGAGGCAGGTACACCCTGAACTGGTCACCAGCCAATCGCAGGGATTTCAATAGGCATATATATAATCCTGAGCATGGACATTCATACATATTATGTCCCAAAAGTGTTTTTATGACATTTTAATTTCAACAAATAGCAAAAAAATACATTACAGTGGGTGTTTGAGAAGAGATCAGCTTTGTAAATATAGGACAAGTAAATGTTGCCTGTCATAGAATTGCAAGTAGGCGTTGCATGCTTTCACTTTGTCAAAGTGGCTGCCACAGTGAGAGATTGAACTAATGGATTCTGTCATCGCCTTGTCCATGCAGTGTTCACTAACGTGTGGAAGAGGACTACGTCGGCGTAACGTTACCTGCTCCAGAAACACTGGTGTTGACTGCGACCTGCAACAGAAGCCCATCTCTCTTAGTACCTGTTCGATTCAGGACTGTCCACAAATCGTGGATAATTTTGGTGACATAGACTCATCTGGAAGTGGATGGACAAGTGAAGACGTGTTCAATGAAATTAACTTCATACCTGTGGCCAAACTGCCTCCGAAGTACAGTCCCACCAAAGTCCAATTAAAAAATGATAATCCAAATGGCTTGAATAACATTTTTGAGGACTTTCATTATCACAATAAGATCGAAAGTGAAGACAATGCTCCTAAAGTGGATGACTTTTACTATGACTACAACTTCATCAATTTCCATGAAGACTTATCAAACGAGAGTGGCGAAATAGATTTTTTATATGAGGAAGAACCAACTGGTCGTGTAAAGGGCACAAGTCATTCTTCAAAACCTGCAGAAACACATAGCAATACTAAAAACAACCTGAAGGACAACGGAAACCCTGAGGATGGAGGAGCCGCTCAAAAGCACTCTGGGGGTTTTGACGATTACCTTGCTGAGGATTATCTTCTGCCTGTGTCCACCACTCGGTCACCACTGGGACATTCACTCCGAAAAGATGGAAAAGAAGCTCTTCTGTGGTCTGAAAACAATAACACAAGCCCCCCTCTGGATGACACTACCAGGGAGCCCACACAGAGTAAAAATATGGGGCAAGATAGAGAAGATGTTAAAAATAACCACAATTCCACAGAGGAGGAGAATCACTCTGGGGAATTCACTCCATCACACGCTGCTACGGTTCCTCGAATACACACTGAGAACAGTCACACTGTCACATTGACAGCGAACACCCGAAGAGAGGACGATTTAAAATTGCACCAAACTTACACCATGCCACAGTTTACTACCCTTAAGGTTTTAAAATCCTCAGTGCCAGGAAATTTAGGAGATTCCGAATTAGATCTTACACAAGCTACCAGTGAATCCAAAACATTTTCACCTGATCTTAGATTGGAAAATGTGCATCCAACCCATCTCAGTCCAGACTTGGTTACCATTAATGATGATTCCAGCATGTCTGGCAGTGGCCTCAGTGTGACCTCACTGCCTTCCTCTGACAGTTCCACTCCTCTCTCTTTCCCAGATCTGTACATGTCAGGTAATCAAAAGGCCCCTGATGACACCATGTTGTCTGCTGGAACACAATTCCAGCCGCCTACGAACCAGGAAGGATACACTCAGCCTCCCCCAGATGATTTTCAGCCAGCAACAACGGAACAAACTCTAACAGAAGCCTCTCCTGGAAGGCCTGAAGCAGATTCCTCTTTGTACACATTAGAACTTCCATTTGATGACTACGACTACAATCAAATTTCAACTCCCCCGATTGTAATATCTGGTATTACGAATGATCCTGACTCTTCACGCGTTGCCCCAATGTTGACCACTGCAGCCACTCAACTTATCACCACACAAAAAACAATGAGGAATATCTCACCAACCCAACAGTCGTATCTTTGGACACTTCCTCACACAATATCCGAACATACACCAGCCGCCACACAAGTTGCAGCTTTTTGGGTCACCGGCAACTGGAGTTCCGTAAGTCTTTGTGAATCAATTCCACTCTTGTTGCATTATAGCAGAGGAACAAAAGCAGCTGTCTCATTTCTTTTTCTTGTTTGAATTGGTTGCCTGCAGACTTTTAAGTGAAAGAAATCATTTAACATGATTCATTGACTGAATTTGCCTTGATCTGCTGTATATTTTTCAACTATTTTACACACGGATAAGACGAAGCATTATACTAGAAATGAACTGAGGTTGCGCATGTGGTCACATGCTCATTCGGTGAACAGCTTTTTGTTTGTTGGGATTTGTGACTGTGACATTCTGGACAGTGCTCCACGAGCTGTGGTCTGGGTGCCATCTGGAGGACTTTGACCTGCAGTACTGGCTCTGAGTCTGATTGTGACTCAGCCAAGAGGCCAACACCTGCCCAGCGTTGTTACTTGCGCCCCTGCTCCATGTGGAGAGTTGGGGAATGGACGAAGGTGAGCTGGGTCTTGTTTGTTTGTTCTTTTCATTTTTTTGGGCTGTTCTCTTTTGGGACCTTGAATTTTCAATCCTGGAATTGCAAATGCTGTTGATTTGTTTGTTTACATTCAGCACTTTTAGGCCAGTTGATGGCTTTGAGGCAAGAAATTGTGATTGATTATTCTTTTTAACCCTTGGGTCCAGACTGGGCTTTCTCTGTCATTAGTTTAAGCAGGAGTGGGCAATTACTTTTTCAGAGTGGCTGTGTGAAAAACTAGTTGTAGAAGGCATGTTAACATTTCAACCTCAGATAGTTCCATTAATAATTCAATGTATTTCTAAGCATAAGATTGTATTGCTTTAATAATCTTCTGAACGTACTTGTGTTTTTATGCTATTTGCATAAGAATTGTGGAAATAAAGAAAATTAGTCATGCAAATACATTGAGCTTATACTTTTACAAGTGTGCTGACATGAGCATCAACTCGTATAAGTCATTCCGAGTTGGGACTCCTAATTGATTATCAGGATAAATCCCCCTGGCTCGTTTTGACTGTATAGGGATGTTGCATTGTCACCAAAGAAAATCGACAGTTCAGAATTGTCCCTTAAATATAGCCACAATGTTGCTTAGTTAGTAACAGTAAAGACACAATTAGTTGCTCTTGCATGATGGTACCGCCTACTCACATCCACATCAAAATAAAAGCACTGGTTTCAAAATTATAGCATTGCATAGTTTTTTTTCGTTTTTAGTGTTTTTACATTCCATAAATATGGTGAGGGCCAGTCGAAGACCGGGAATAGGCCTAATGAGGCCCCTGGTAATCTCTGCCTTGAAGGCTTTTGAATACATGCATGTTTAATAAAATATCTAACAGTGTTAATCCATCAACTCAGCCACCAATGTTTTTAAATAGTGAATCCCAGTTAAAATCATGTCCCCCTCAGCGCAATCAGAGTGGAAGTCTTCAATGTTACATTCCTGAAACTTGCACGGTATACCTATTCCTTGTTATTTATTTATTTATTTATTTATTTATTTATTTATTTATTTATTTATTTATTTATTTATTCATTCATTCATTCATTTTATTTATTTGTTGGAATCAATAAATACTTGAGGTGCCTTGACTTGGTACAATATTTGTAAACAGGCAGCCAAAACTGCTGAATAAGCCCACTAAAAATCAGATACTTTTAGAAGAAATCATATGACTGGATATATTTTTGCAGTGTTCCAGGAATTGTGGCGGTGGAATAAAATCCAGAGAGGTCCAGTGTTTCGACATGCGAGATCAGAGACCTCTACGACCTTTCCACTGTCGGGCAATGTTCTCCAGGCCACATAGCAATATGCCCTGCAACATTCGACCATGCCTGGAGTGGTACACTTCTTCCTGGGGACAGGTGCCTAGCACTTTAACTGTGATATTTGCTCCTCCTGCAAAACCGACTTTGACTGCCTCAAGGAGAGAAATAGAATGTTTCTGACAATATGCTTCGTATCACTTTTAAACCAGATTGACATTTTGTGATCCCTATTTACTGCATGCTACCGAGCTGAGTACAAGCTTTTTTCGTTTATTTCACCATTTTATTTCAAAGATGATTCACTCTGAGGACTTGGCTTGCTTTCTATTTCCTGAAGGCAATATATTCTTTTCACTATACATCATTACGAGGTTGCGCCTGTCTCACCTTTCACCCTCTACACAACATTGCTGTTGTGTGTGTGTGTGTGTGTTTGTGTGTGTGTGTGCGCGCGTGTGTGCGTGCGTGTGTATTGAGCTCAGTGTTCAGAGGTTTGTGGAGGTGGAGGACAGCAACGACTTGTCACCTGCCCAGAGGAGGACCTCTGTGACCCTGAATTTAAGCCCAGCAGCATCCAGCCATGCAATACTCAGCCTTGTGCTCAGTGGCTAACTGGTTCTTGGGGACAGGTACGCTCTATTGAAACATACACAGTATGTAGAAATTACATGTGAATTATATTTTACCACTCCTTCAATGGTATGTTTTAATTTTGGAAAATTATTATGGATATATGATCTTAATCTTGGTCAGACATGACTAAGACATACAAAGAGTAAACGCTTGTGTAAATTAACCATTGGTGAAAATTTGATCCCCTAGCCAGTGGTTCGCAACCTTTTTTGGTCTTGTGCACTCCTGACTCCTTTTGTCATGTAGATAAAGCATTTGTTTTATAAGTACAGCCCATACCATGAGTACCCCCTCACAAATATCTGCAGAAGTTGAACGTAACACACAAAATATAATTTGTCCTTAATTTTAACATTTAATTATCAGGCATTTCCTTCTTTTCAAATCATATTAAACATTAAAAAATAAATAAATAAATAAATCTAAATAAATCCCTAATGAACTTGCCTTTGTAACTTATACATTGCTTAGAACATTTACAACACAAAACTGGAGCTCATTTGAATAAACTCCCTTTAGGCATTGCAACTTTAATGAGATGGAGCGAGACAGTATTTTTATTTATTTTTTTTATTTTTTTTATTTTAAAGTAAAATTACTTATTTATAACATTTTGACAGCAGACAAGAACATTTACAGTATCCACACCTTTGAAACAAGTTGCAGCACACACACCATTTTGTTGAAGGGTTTAAAAAAAATCATCATAAAAATGAAATGTTTTCACAGCACGTAACCCTTGAAATATGCTCATGTCCCCCTGACTGGGGAAACTCTGCCTTCACGGCACAAGTGCACTTGTCAAATTGCTTCATTCAGCCACGTATGATTTTTGTGACGAGACACACAAACCAGTGATCATGACTTCTTTGCCAATCATGGCTCCTTCTGTCACCTTCCCACATGACTGCTTATGCCAGGGCTCATAGCTCCATGAAAAAGAAGAAAACAAAAAAAACGTATTTTGCTCAACATGAATACATCCCTGCAGAATTATTATATAGCCTTGCAGTGACAAAATACTCTCAAAACTGAGCCACTGAATCAATATAAAAACATTTTTGAGTTGCCTGGAGAACTTGGCCATCGATTTAAAAAACAAACGCACAATGACAAGTTTGAATGTGGCTTTATTGGTGCATTCCTTATAATGTTTCCATTCTCAGACACTGAGACACTGTGGTTTGTAAAATAGAATTCAACAGATACTAGATTGGAATAGCTGCCATACATATGCTAGATAAGGTAATTAAAGAAATCTGAAACACTTTTTTTCCCCAATGCTGCATTTTCAAACTACTGTATAACTCAATCACCCCAGTGAATCTGCATGTCACACTATTATTTATAACCAAGCTTTTGACACTTTAATTAGCACTTTCTGCAACATTTGAAGTGACTTTTATGTATTACGAGTGACACATTTTTCCCTTTAGTGCTCTACTTCCTGTGGCGGTGGAGTGCGGCGGCGACTTATCATGTGTGTTAACACAAAAGCTGAGACAGAAGAAGTGTTGAATGAAACTCAGTGTGGCCATGAGGTGCAACCGGGGAGCACACAAAAGTGTAACTTGGATAAGTGTCACGGGCACCCTTCTGGTAAGGAGTTAGAAATAATACCCACGCAATTAATAAGTGTGGCAACTCTCCATATAGCTTTTTTTTGTTTTGTTTGGGAGAAGATAAACCTTTGACTGAATTTGCATAACTTCAAAAGGCTCCTCCATTTAAGTAACAATGCATCTCAATCAACACATAATATGACAAAATATCTATTTGATGTAACTCTTAAAATCAGCATAACCCAATCATGCACATAATTTCACACATTTTTCTGATTGTATTATTATACCATTTGTTGCATGCTTTCTAGCCCTCCTCTCAAATGAAGACGACAACTGTGAAATGAGGTTTCAAGTGTCCAATAACAGATGTGACTACAGGATCCTTATAATCGGTTCAAACAAAATGGTGGTTGGAGCAAAACTAAAATCCACTGTTAAATCAATCATCTTTATAGCAAACAAATATTAGCGTCTTTCGCTTCAGAAAAGAATACTTTTGAACTAGAGTGTGCAGAGACCTCTGGAGGGGCCCGTGCTCAAAGTTGAAAAAGAGGGAAACTGAGGTTTTATTATTATTATTATCATCATTAACCAACATCATTATTATTGTGGAAACATTACAAATATACAGTAACATAAAGAAAATGCAGTTGTCTGGCCATGCAATCTGTAACTCCTAACAAAACAGAAACCTAGAGCTCCTTTCACTGAAAGGCTTCCGATGAGGTATGAGGTCGGAGCTTTAGACAATGGCTGACATATTGCTTGATTTTGAGGGAAAAAAAATGCACATGTAGCAGAGAATAAGCAAATGTGGTTAAAATAGTATAAATGTTATTAACAGACCGTCAATGTGACTCTTTTTTTTTTTTTTTTTCAGTTTGAAAGCAGTAAACTGCAATCTATGATACAGGTACATAAGAATAGCTCTTTGTGCATCACAATATTTCAACTCAAATCAGCCACTGATGATGTTCCACATTGCCATTTGTTGATTACTGTTTCTATATTGGGCCTGCTGGAGCCCTAGAGATGCGTGAAGCGGGTCAAGCATAGCCAATAGAAGAAAAGACATACGCAGGAAATGAGGCATATTTAGTTGCAGCTGGTGCCTTTGTAGCCCTCTAATGCAATCAAATGTTTATGATGGCATACACGTCTAACCTATCACGTTAGATCATGTTTAATGGTCTGCGCTTTTGCACTCTGCTCGTCTTTCCATATCGGATTTTTAATCTTTAGAAAGAAATATCCATAGTCCAGGGATCAACCGAATAGTTTTAAATAATAAAGTAATAAAACTGGCCTAGAAAAGTGGAATACATTTAACTTAATATTTTGTTGCATAACCATTGGACATTTGCTGTAGTCCAATAAATTATATCGTCTCGATGAGACAATGAGAATATTAACATTGTCTAATACAATGTCTAGAAAAGCAGGCTAATACTAAAAATTCTGCACATATGATACATTATATATAGTATAGCCCTCCCCTGACAACTAATGATACCTTGCATTTTAATCACTGGCAAGGAAAATGTCTCCAAGCAGCAGTTAATGTCCAGTATATGTAGGCTATATTTAATATTTGAGTGAGTGGGTTAGCGAGCTTATGTTAGCATCTGTTCAAACAAGTAAAATGGCCAATCTCAGCAGTATTCACCTATTTTATGGCACCGTCTATAGAAAAGTGATATTTTAGTCCAGTTGTTTCAGTTGTAAATGTGAATGGTTAAATTGTAACCGTTCGATTGGTAGTGACCAGTCCAGGGTCTCCAGCCGCTCACCAAATCCGGGATTGGAAAGTGGATATCGAGACAGTGAGAAAGCATTGTATAGTGTTCTAGGGAGTAGTTTGTCCTCCATTGTTTATTTCATTTTATTTTCCATCATTTATGTCATTCGTTCTAAATGAAAAAAGCATAATAGACAAACAGATGTTCTCCGATCTAGAAAGAAGACCTGTCTTATTTTATCTGCCTCTTTTGTGCAAGAATTAAGTAAAATACTGTTACATAAAGAACAACAAAAAATAAAACATAATGTTTTAACTTTTTAAGTTAATGTCAAACGCAAGAACAACAATGGTGTACGATCAAACGTATAAAAATGCCATTATGGGCCATATTTTGGTAAACATGTGTTTGTGCAGTCAGCATATATACACGGACGCATCTTCATTTTAGTGCTGGGGCAAGTGTAGTTTTACCATGTTTGGCAGACCCGTTGAGCCTTGGTATTTTTTACGACATGCCCTTGCCCAATTTGGTGACAGAAAGTAGATTAATCTGTATTGGCAGATTACATGCAAAACAGATTTAGGCTGGGAGTGTTTCTGTCAATCAGTACTTTACCCGGTTAGTTACGATTACAAGAACCCACTTCCGTCCTTGCTTCGTCCGTCCTTTTTTAAAAGCTTCTCGTCCTTTGCCAAAAATTGGAGGAATGCCCATAACTGGATCATTTATATGTGACAGCCATTAACTTTGCAGTCTGTTGCATCACACCAAGGAAGGTACTGATCCCATTGCGTCATGTACAACTTATGATACAAACATTTGCATCTAGTGGAGAAAAAGTGTTCAGTACGTGGAGGAACTCTGAAGTACTTTCAGTCAGGAATTGCAAACCCTAGAGGACTTCACAATCACCATATGTTAGAAGGATAGGGCTCACTCAGAATAGCTGACGAACTGCAGTTAAATATTTGTCTTCTTTTAAAGTCATCAAGCTCCCCCTTTGGCCTCCACGTAATGCTAACAGGAAGGCATGGGCTGTTTTATCTTTTTTTTTCTTAACCCCCATGATGGCACTTTTGATTACAAAAAGGCTCTTGTGATCTATTGAGTGCTTCCTACCACTTCATAATGAGACAAAAAGATATCGAAAGCAATGAGTGAAAGGATTCTTGCAAAATTCACTCAGTCTTGCTGAATGCCCTGTTTTATTTATATCCCACTATGGAGCAGTCTCAGTTCTATGCAAATCTCTGGAGAAAGTTTGAAAAAGCCATGTGTTGTTCTTCAGTCAGTGCAGTACATCTATATGGTGACCTTGTTTCATAGCAGATGATCGCATAGCATTCCCTTATGCTGCATGACAGTCAGCTATAGGTCTAGCAACCACAGCAGTGCACTTTACATACTTTTATGAGTTCTCTCGTGAGAGACAAATGATCCAGCTTTCAATGTAGTTGCATCATGGTTATAAATTATAATATACACGGCTGCATTGGTGTAATTTGGAAATATCAATGTACAGAAAATCTGAATAAGAATATTTCTCCCTTAACTTTGTGTGCACAGACCCCAACATTTCTTTTTCAGCAACATAAGCAGAGGAGAATTCACTAAGAAGAAATCCAGATGTTTCCTTTCCTCCCGGATAGTGATACAGTCCCAAAAAAGGAGAAACAAATCTGGAACAGTGAACTTAAAAAAATATATTTTAATCACTTATTTCACCCAAGGCACTCCAAAGTCAGTTTTTTGGCACATGAAACTCATGAAACTGAATAAGTTTATTGCACATGTCAACAAAGGTTTGAAGTTGTCCCACATTTCCATCTGTTGGTCACTTCTGTGTCCGTCCCCCAAACAGGGGAGGTTTGTCTCCGTGATCGTCTCACCTCCCGCTTCTGTCAGACTCTACGCTGGTTGGGCCGTTGCCAGTTGCCCAACGTGCTCGCGCAGTGCTGCAAAACCTGCAAGCAACAACCGGGCCGGGCCAGCCGCATCAATCACCAATGAGCACTCATCGTTAAAAGTATGGATTTTATCACCTCAACAGACTGCCGGCTAAACTTCTCTGTTTGCTAATGGAGGGAACGTAAATGTTTAGTTTCACTTTGTAGATAATATATTGCAAAACTCTCACTGACAAAAAGCTACAGAAGATAGTGCTCTGCCATGATTGCACATCAATGTAGCCAGCTTAGAATACACCGTATATATACACTAGAAAAACTAAATTTGTGGTTGGTAGCAGGTACGATACAAATGAATGTATAAATGAAATAGCTAAATACACATGTACCGAGTGTGATAAAACAATGTCAGGTGCTTGCATTCTATAAGTGTCTTGTTTACTAGCACTTAATTACTGCACATATTCAGCTAACAAAGGGTGACTCACAGCAGATGTGCTAGTATATGTAGAAGTGGAAGATGATTGCGGGGATACAAAATTTAATTGTCTCGTCTTGGCAGATGATTTGGCATCAAATGTTTGAACATTTTTGGTCAGATACGTACATTGAACAAAAATTCAGCTGTGCACTGGTCCGTAGTTCTCAATCTCAAAACAAATCTCTGTACAAGGACAGTGAAAGGGTAATACATTATCCACTGTGTGCATTTTTAATGTTTAATGTGATCAAAGCTGCAGAAAATTTGGTGCTCAAGGCCACATGGCCTCCTTAATTCAGGTGAGGCATGGGCAGGCCCAGTGCCTTTATTAAATATTTCAATATTGTACCTTTCATGTCATTTCAGATTATGGATCGTCAATTAAGTAGCAATCAAATCTAGCTTTTCATTACTTACCGCATTGTCCCGACTATAAGGCGCACCGGACTATAATGATACATTCAATGAATGGCCCATTTTAAAACTTTGTCCTTATATAAGGCGCACCATTCATGCATCATGTCAGATTTTTAATCCAAATCAAATCGTTCTCCATGTTATCTTTTTTATTTCGACTTCAGACGCAACAAATTACTTTATAATCACAAAATAATGATCCATAGTCTTTTTGATTCATGATCCATAGTCTTCAGCGGGCCACTTATGATTGATTTCATGACACAATGCTTCGGGCCAGTTTAAATTTAGGAATTTGGTCCATATATAAGGCGCACTGGACTATAAGGCGCACTGTCGGCTTTTGAGAAAATTGTAGGTTTTTAGGTACGCCTTTTAGTCCGGAAAATACCGTAGATATATATGTCAAGCTCATATTGTGGTCCAGGTATTGTGAATTCTATTTTGGTTTTTATTTGGTCATTTCTCCACTTAAAGGCACTGTGGTACATGTAAGGGTAGTGTTTTTCTTATCTTTTTTTTTCTTTTTTTTTGAAAGCTTCTCTGAAACAAAATTGGCAACCACAAAGTACAAAGTTATCTGTCTTTAGGGTTTTACTAAAATATTCTTGATGTAGCATAATAAATCAGAATACACAGTAGTGTGTCTCATGACAAATGATAACAATCTGCTGTCAATCACTTTGTGTTGAAATGAAAGGAACAAAACAGCTTTTATCGCCTGTTGGTAACATATAAATCTGTGACTGCTAATAAGACTCTAAAATTTGTTTTCTTAATGTGTTTTGTACCTTCACTAGGTCACTAGGTCACTAGGTTTTTGATTGTAATTTATGTATTGTAAGTATTTCTCAGGTCAGCAACCAGCACAGGCCTGAAGTACCAGGTTAACCAAGAATACATTTCACATAATGACATGTAAGATTTTATTAGGACCCGGGCAGCGAATGCGGTGACAGCAGTATTGTTTTTGTAGTTTGCTGTTGTAATTTAATTTAATATTTTATTAACATTAAAGGCTACTACACATTAACTCTGTATACTGTAATCAATTACTCCTACCAGCGCTCCAAATGAAATCTAACTAACTTAAAGCTGTGATACACTTTTTTGAGTGGATTTTCTTGGCCCTGTGATTGTGATTTTATTGTAACTCAAAGTAAGAGCTTTAAAACATTGCTGATAGCACACTGCAATAAGCATTTCATTCATTGCCATGGCAACCCCTGCACACGTCTCATGTTGTCTTACCATTGGTGCTATTGTTACTAACAGCTGTGTGCTGGCCGTGTTTGTATTTGCTTTGCCAAATGCTAGAATATTTCAGGTTTATTTGAAGACATGATGTTGTAATGGTGTTCAGCACAAAAATTGATCGGCTCAGCACTTGATTGTCAACATTTGCAGTGACTTTATTCAATTTGTCTTACCACAGAGGCTTAAACACGAAACGTACTGCATAATAAACTGCATTAAAAAGAACATATTTTTCCACATAACTTTTTCCTTGTTTTTGTGAAGTATGCATTTAGACTCGAAATCATCTAGACCCAAACATCATTATGGCGTGCTCTAAACTTTAGAGCACGCCATAATGATGCATTTGATGCAACATTTTTCTATATTTATATATTAGCCGATACTCTTGATTTCATAGTGGTGGCCTGTGTTCTCAGCATAGGTGTATGTTGAAAACACCAAAGCAAGTTGTTTTCTTCATTTTGATGCAGTTGGTACAGATTTTTGGCCAAAATCCACTTTTTTGAAATCCAAATTTACTTTCTCATTATTTACTGAGGCGTCAGGGACAAGAAACCAAAGAAATACGTAATGGATATAAAATGTCTACACACCCCAGATGAAAGTCCAGGTTTTTGTGATAGAAGGAATGACAATGATAAGAGTACATATTTTCTGCAGCCTCTATTAACTGGGGATGAGTAATCTGCACACAACCATTCAAAATTCACTTTTACATTCAAACACTTCATAAATGGGAGAATTAAGCCCATATGTGTTCTGCAAGGGTTTTCATGACCTCTTAGAGTCGAGGTGTGTCGATGTTTTCCATGCACTTTAAGTGACACATGGAACACAACGTTTTTCATGAGGTCAAACATGAACACAACATTTTTCATGAGGGCAAAATGTTTATTTATCAATTCATAAACATTTTCTGTTCTCTTATAACACAGCAGTTTGATTTTACCCAGAAAATAATCTTGTATATATACTGCATGCATATTAAAATATGCACCCAAATACTAAAAAAAAAAAATACATATACGTATATATATATATATATATATATATATATATATATATATATATATATATATATATATATATACATGCACGCACACACACACATTTGTTTTGGGCATTCAAATTAACAGTGCCTTCCTAGGGTACTCAAGTATATCTGAATTCGGTGCAGCACTCTGATTACTAACCACACTGGTTACGGAATAAGCATTCAAACAGTTTACAATTCAACCATTTCACTGACAATGCCTGTTAATTGTTGAAAACTGGTAGAGATGGTTTTTTTTCCCCAAAAACCAAAGGATGAAATACAGTTTTACTGGACACAAATATACCATTCAAATGTACCACATGAATTTTAAATGTCAAACAATACACACTTGAGGGTGAATATTAATATTAATTCATTCCTCAGATATGTTCATATTATGCTGTGTGCTTTAAATAGAATCACATTATTCCACAAGGGGAAATTCAACACTGGGGTGTCTTGAGGCCTTGACCTGGCCCATGAACAGGGACTTGAGCCCTCCACCCTTTCAGTGGTTACCATTTTTGTCTTGTGTACTCCTGAAACCTTTCATCATACCATGAGTGTGACCTCACTCATACGCCTTCATGATAAGCTCAAAAAGTAGAACTGATTGAGTTAATTATATTATTTCATTATTAATTATTCAATATATATAAATATATTAATTATATTATTAATTTAATACTTTTATTTCATCTTCTTAATTTTACAATTTAATTCTCAGGCATGATCATCATTTTAACTCCAACATAAAAATATGTTATGTATCTGTTGCCTTGAATGAAATATTTAATATGAATCAAAAAATATACACCTAAATCTCGGTTTTACTGGCTTCGATTTGATGCGACTTTCTGTCTAACGCGGTTTGGTCATGGACCCCAAATTTTTTTTGTCATAATACATTTTCAAGTAGTATTTTAAATGGATGATATAAGGACCGTACAAAGCTGAATGACAAGCGCGTAAACCTTAGCGCTAGTGATTTGATGAATTTATGTGACCAATTTAAAGGCGTTGACAATAAGAAGTCGGGCTGTTTGAACTGTATAACTGCTTTATGACAGTGTTAGGGATCATCAGGATTGTTTTAGATCCGGAAAGGGGGAAGTTCACGGAAGCACCTCATCCACACAGTCACTCATTAGTCAAAGAATGTGGTCAGACACAGTAGTAGAATAAGTGGCTGCTTTATTCTCTCTTCCATCCAATTCACATAGCATAAAGATGACTTACTAAATCCGCGTGATATTGTCACCTGCGTATTACTTCTCTCTTATTAAAATGTCAACTCAAAGTGACGGACGGCAAACGATTCTATCAGCTCCCCAACATGTCTGACATAAATTAACGCAACAAAGGACCCCATCGGCCGCCTAAAAACATGCCTTTCTACGCAACACACTTTCGGGGTTAACGCGATTCCCAAATTCTGGACCCCAAAGTCTGTGTCAAATTGAAATTCAGGTGTATATTAAATGAAAACCAATACTAAAAATAATAGAATAAGTCCACTTCAAACAGCCATTCAAACTTTAACTATAAAGAACCAGTTGTACTAAGTGAGATACCTTTGACCCAACAGACACAAACATAAAACCTTGAAATGTTTGCAAACTTAATGAAAAAATTCAAATTAAAGCCGCACAGAGTAATGTCTGCTTGTTTATTCCTTACACCGGCCCAACTCAATAATCAACAGGTGGTAGAGTCACCATTTCGGTGAACTCTTCATAGTTAACAACTCCACTTGGTTTGATGTTTGCTTCTTTGAACAGCTCTTCCACTATCCAAAAAAAGAAAACAGAAAAAAGCTTTTAAAGAACGTTTCAAAAGACTGGAATGCTGCCAGAGAACTTAATTTCTAAGTGTTATTACTTAAAAGGTCAGCTCGGGGCTCCACTCAAGCTATTACTCAAAACCTTTGGGCTCAGCCAGCGAACACTGAACTGTTGGAATATGGAGAATCTAGACTTCTGTACAGTCTTACCAAAGTAGGCTGCAGGAGCGAAACAATTTATGATCATAAAGTACATTCATCACTGACTTATATTCCGAGCTATATTATTATATTTTATTCTCTTGAAATTTGTTAGACATCCACTCGAGTTCACTGGCAAAGCAATTCAGGTTTCCACAGTTGTAGGTAGGAGATTATTTCAGCTATGTAAACACTGGTGTGTGGCAGTATACCAAAATCTTACAAATTTGTAGTTGGTAGGATGTTCGATACCATTTCAAACAAATACCAATATGAAACTCTTGAGCAATGACGTTCCAATACCAAGTAACTGATGCAAAAAATTGTATGATAACTATGACAAATCATTTTACAGAAAGAGATTTTATTTAGTTCTGACATAAATCAGAACAGTCAATTTTGCAATAGAGAATATAAAAAACTTACTCTAAATGTAGGATTCTTTTATAATTAATATTACTTTTTCTTACCTTCTTTAACAGTAAGTTTCTCTCCCAACATGGTGAGCTTGGCTCTCAGTTCCGAGGCTTGAATGTATCCTTTCTTTTGTTTGTCTGTCATCCTAAAGGCTTCAAGAATTTCTGCCTTCGGGTCTTCCTGTTGTATCTGCCGGTGCATCATGGTCAGGAATGTAGAGAAGTCCAAGCTCCCTGACTTTTCTAAAACATAATGAACCAATTAGTATTTACTTGCTCAATTCAAGTGAAATAGTAACCATGAAACAGGCTTGTGTTATTGTACAAGTCTCTTAACACAACTAATCTTTTACAACATAATTTGTTTTACTCCGTTTATTGTGATATTTCCCCACACAAGAACAAAATGAATACAATTTAATTGCTTCCACCCATTAAGTCCACTAGGGTTTTTTTTTTTTCTGCACACAAAACAAGATGTACTGATTGCGGGCTCTGGTGTGTCAGTTTCATTTTACTACCAATTACTAGATTATATTCTGATTGTAAATTGAATATAATAATTTGTGGTGGTGAATAAATTATGTTTATTCATCATGTAATTAAATGCTTCAACCTAGGGAGATGTTTTGAGTGTCATAAGCAAGATGACCAAAAACAACTCAATTAATTTCCACTGAATAGTGGCACTGGAGCAACTTTCTCCAAATGTTAAAACTAGAATATGCAAGAGGATGGCATTTACTAAGGGGCTGATTTACATTGGGATTGTTTGGCCTTGTCAAAGATCTGAAATTTAATAGAGACCATTGTAATGAAAATGCAATTAATCCTACCACAGCTAAATTTATTTCAGAGAACTGTTGGTCTGTCAATGTTTGATTGCTTACTTACCAATTTTATGAACTTGAAAATGTCTTTCAATTTCACCAAGTGTGGGGCTTGTCCCAAGGCAGCGCATAACTGTGATCAGGTCCTTGACGTCAATCCTTCCCTTTTGTTTCTTATCATACAATGAGAAGCACTCCTTGAACTCTGCAAAGAAAATAATAGTGAATTGCGGTATGACATCTGTTAATCGACTAGCCAAAACCGTCTCATCAAACACGTTTTACTTGAAAGTAAAATTAACTTTCAGGAAGTAGATGACAATGCTCCATATGGCATTCTAAAGCACGCATTATTTCCATTTCACTGCCAACCCACTCATAAAAGGTAAAAATCAAAACAGACATATCGGCAAGTCCCATTCAAACATTCGTTTGTGAATGACGGGGAAGGAATGGTGGTGCAAAGTATGCGGTGAAGAAAACTTACCATTGATTTGAGCTGGTGTAAAGAATTTTGCCTATGTAATGAAATAATAAAGTATACAATTAAAAACTGTGAAAGTCAAAGTTTTGCAAGTACAAACACAAACAATTGTTCTTACCATTTCAAGTATTTAAGTGGATTCCCAGTAAGAAGAAATTGATTTCATGAAGTCTCTCCCTCCACCTGTTTAAAGTCCAGCACCAAGCCTATGTGTAATTTAATATGTGTTGCTGTGGAAACGCAGATACCAGATCCAAGGTGCAGCACAGTTTAACTCTATTCTTTCCAAGCAAGCAACAAGAGCAAGTTACAACATAACAACAAACTATTGATTTTAAGTACAATTGAGTTAAGATAAAAATAGACAATGCAAAGACAATCAAGTGCTTAAAGTGCAATATTACCTACTTATAAGTCAGATTACAGAGCTGATCATTTTCTGATGGTGGGCGAAAACAATGAATCATGCAATCAATAAGGACTTATTTAGTAATTTTACCAGTGATTTCACCATTCGGGATCAGGAACATCTTCGAACCCTCTTCCTCCTCGGAAAAGATCTGTTACCTTTGCACATTTGGCTGAAGCTTGTTCTAACATGTTTCTTTTTGGCTGTATATTGGACACTAGATAGGAACGAGGGCCAATTTAATTAGAAAACTATATAAAACAAATGCTGGGCCGCGTCAATCTGAAATGGAGCAGCCATTCGGGGAATTGTCCTGAATTTTCCACTTACCGCCCCCGCAATGGATACTGTGCATCCATCCTGGGAAGTTTGTAGCTTCAGTGGAAGCTACAAAGTTGACATGTCTTCGACAGTGGTACGTTGAAATGGCAATTTCTCATAGGAAGGCGTGTCAGTGAAATTGAGGTTTTATCAGAGTGCATGGGCCTGATTTCAATGTAAGGTGCACTTTTCAGATATATATCACAATGTTTTGAAAACTGTGTATCATTTTCATTCCATTTGTCACTTGTATGCAATTCTGTTTTGGTCTATCAAATCAAATGTCAACAACAACAAAAAACATGTTTGTGATTATAATGTGAAAAAGTTGAAGGGGTACATTTTAACCTGTTTATTTTTGCATTGTGCATGATACTGTCAAAGTGAGCAAGCCATATTCAACACTTAAGACTGATCAAATATTTGTGAAGATAGCACACGCACATGTGAACTGACCAATGGTATTGATTTATGAAAAGATATTAAATTCACCAAATTCGAACACGGGTTGTTTTGGCCTGACACCAGCAATATACAAATAGAGGTATCGTTTAAACGCTGGACTGAAAAAAAAGTAGACAGTGGCAAATGTGAAAAGGATTATTGTGAGGAACCATTTAAATGCTGGACTGAAAAAAAAAGTAGACAGTGGCAAATGTGCAAAGGATTATTGTGCGAGAATGGGAGCAGAGAATCTTAACAGTACATACAACAGTATTCCGAAAACATTCCATTCATTTATTATTGACATCAGTATTGCATTGAGCACAAGGACAGTCGGTATTGAATACATTGGTAACAATCGGTTGCGTCCGAACCGAGCAGTGTCAAAAACCTAATACGACAAATACTGTCCAAAACCTTAGCAACTAGAAAACAAAAACAAACTAAAAAAAAGTATAACAATTTGTAAAACTGTTGTAAAATATTTTTCTTGTTCTGTTTGTTTATTTTATTTCGAACATTAAAAGAAATACAAGAAAAAAAGTAAAAAAAATACAGAAAATGATAACGCCATAGTACAATAGAACATAAAAAAAGAAAAAAAGTTCCTTCATCACTGTCTATTTAATAGACTCTATTGTAATTGAAAAGGGGGAAAGCAAATAGAATTCAAGTCAACATAAAGTAAAAAGTGTAATGAGGTAACAATGTTCTGATTCAGTGATCTTTTTGTATATGTAACATGTAGTAGGACCACGGTTCCGGAACATACACAAAACCAGGGTACTTGTTGCGTAGCACCGGGTCATTCCATAGATAACCAACCCAGAGTGCCACTAAAAGCACAGTAACACTAAAACTATAGAACAAGAAAAGACCATTGCTGTCTGGTCTCAGGCCATTATACCTTTGATGAATCACCATGGCCACCATTGCAAAAAAAGTGAGGAGAAACAGTTCAGTGATTTGTCCTTCCGTAACCAAATACCTGCGGAGTAAATGAAACCAAAAAAGTCAATCACCCCAACACCATTACAAATACAAACAACCTGAACATTCGCAAGAGCCAAGACAACAAACAAGCATGAAGCTTGTTAATCATTAAAATTACAAGCTAGCGGGAAGTTGAAGCAGGGACAAGCGATGTTAGTAAGTTGCAAATTAATGTTCGTAAATCCCCTGAAATTTCAACTTGGCAATCTGTTTGTCAGAGGGTAAAGAGATAAGGTTATCCTTGGCAAGTCTTGATAAAACAAAGCTTTTTAAAATGTACAATCTACATTTGAAGGTTGTATCTCCCACTCAGTCAGCTTTCCCATGAGGAAATCTAGACGCTAAGGTCATCGAGGCCTCGAGGGCCAACACAGAGGAGGACAAACAAATAACTTAACAACTGGATATTAAAATTGGTTCTTACTATTAACTCTTAATGTCAAGTCTAATTGTTTGTTTTTTACACTGGTAAAAGGGGAGATGGGAGAATTAAAATTAATATAACCAATAATTAAAGAAATGCATTTGAAATCAGTATTCCTGGCCACAGTAATCATGTAAAGCACCCAGCCACAGCTGGTGTTAAATCAAATGTAAATGAAGTATAAAGTAGGACATAAAAGCTTCCTAAAAGTACGGCTGCAATGGAACACATTGTGCAGGACTCACTCATCCACACGATGCAGAAGACTTAATTCATGACCGTCTTGAATCGTGAGTTACCCGTATTCACAAATGTAGAACATGATGAGTACAACTGACCAGTAATAGAGTGCGCTGGGTACAAGTAACAGCCGGCCTGTGACTGGAATCTTCATCTGCTCTGTCGGCTCGGTGAAACATCCGGTGAAGTAGATGAAGAGAATGATAAAGAAGGGAATATACCTAAGACACCAGAGGATGGCTTCTTGTTAACTGCACTGCTTGAGTTTTATTCATGAGTTGCCCTTTAAAGGGAATAATTAGTGTGTGTGCTGCAGCATCCTATATGCATACATTCTTTTATTTACTATTCATCTTGCATCCTCACAAACATCGTACCTTATTTTTAAAATTACTTAAAGGTTAAGAATGCTATATCGAGAACTCAAACCTTCACAGCAATTAAATTTAGTCAGTGAATCAAGAATACAGCAAGCCCTTCAAGACATGCATCTATTGCATTATGCTTTCTTTATTTTAGAGCTTGTCTTTGTTTCTTTTCAAATATGTTAGTTTTATGTCTCAAAACACACACAAATGAGTAATACGTATATCAATGTTGGGTACGTTTATTCCTGATGATTATCGCTCCAACTTACCACATTAAATGTCCCAGATGTTCATCATAAAAATACAACAGCTCAAACGAGTCAATCTGTAAATAAACAAGAGGTAGGGAATTATTAAAACACATTCATCCCAAATTACCTTTCCCCTGAATGACTATGTGTTGTTCACTTGCGCAACAGTGACACCTATTGCATTTCCCCTTTTGTGCGTACTGTGGTACGTATGGAAAGAGGCGGCAGTGTTGGAAAATATTCACTTATGAATCAACCTTGTTTACTTTAGTTGTCAGAAATAAATACAAAAGCGTAACAAAAAAGGCCATTCGGTTACCTGCTTGGAACAATAGATTGGAATGCAAAATCCCAAGGAAAAAACAAGTAAATACAATCTGCTCCAATTAGTGCTGTTCAAACAAACCTTATTGCCTTGAACCTAAAAGTTTCCCTTTCATAATCTCATAATACAAAAATTGTTTTTTTATGTAGTATGTAGTCATAATTTAAAATTTTAGGACTTCTTTTCATTACCCTGCATGCTTTTTTCTCACCCAGCCTGTTAGAGTAACTATCAAAAAGGCCTACAAGATGATCAATAACATCAAGCTCTCAAGAAAAGTAGTCTACGGTCCAACTTTTTACTTTTTGAATTGACATGGGTAGAGTAATGAACAGTGGAAGAAATCCTTAGTCATGGAAGACAAATCCATTGGAGCTGGTGTGCATGGTTAAAGTTTAACGATACAATAAACCAATGACTGGATGTGAAGGCAGGTTTGGTCTTATGTGATATGTATTGAGAAGTCATTTTTACCTTTTCTTGATGCAACCTAATATATAAGTGTACAATATTTAATTAAATATGAAACAAATAACACTGTTTAATGCAACTAAATAAATATTTAAAGTCCCATGTCACCACTGTTTTATGCATTGTCAATAAAAGATGAAAACAAACTGATCAGATTTTGGCTTTCGTGTAATGTACACGTGACATGCAGAGGAAAGCTAATTTCCAAATTTATATTGAGCCCAATTTGAGAACGACACTTTGAAATATCTTGCGTCGCCATTGTGTCACCAAACAAAAGATGAATACAAGTTTATTATAACAAAAATGG
This sequence comes from Syngnathus floridae, assembly GCF_059516105.1. NCBI lineage: Eukaryota > Metazoa > Chordata > Actinopteri > Syngnathiformes > Syngnathidae > Syngnathus > Syngnathus floridae. Next base: position 8,451,142 of record NC_142415.1, read on the forward strand.
CATACTTCAGTTCTATCTCACGAGTGAAATACAGTAAAAAGCTTTCACAAAGCTCACCCAGGCATAATGGTAGCCTTACCAGGGAGGCAGGTTTGAGGTCTCTCATGATCGGGTTCTCTCTGACTGACAGGTGGAGCTTGTAGCCACTCAGAACAAGTCTGTGGTTAATGGAGTCTCCAACCAGGTGGATGCTGGCTCCCATGACAAAAGTGATGATGCAAAGGTAAACTGCTGAGCGGGGCAGCGCCCTTGGACTGCGCTCAATCAACTAACAGAAAAAGTGACAAGACAAAATATGCCTGTGATGGCAAAGAATTTGCCTCGAAAACCTCTCCAGTGGCTCTGAGGGTTCATTTCAAATCATGTCATCTCATTCCACATTTATAGCTTTTAATTGATGTGTCCTTGGTATCTTAAGACAAATGCATACTGACAATGTGTTCGCACTTACCCGAAGCATGAGGAAAGGTGTTATGACATTGTAGGCCATGTGGAAATAGTCTCCGGCGCTTGGTTTGTTCAGGGGAAACCACTCAAGTGGAAGTATGATCTATGTATGGCACACCAAGAAAGTAATAGCGCTCATTGTTTTGTTGTTTACTGTACACAAATATAAATGCTGGGAACACGGATACTTGCTTACCATGACAATAGGCCGTCCAAAGTCTAGAATCCAGTTCTGCAGGGTTAGGCAGAACCACAAATCTAAATGGAAATCTTGCTTTTTCTTCTGTGCCATGTTGGTCTTCGAACCAAGTACGCAGCTAAAACAGATGAAACTAGTTACACACAGTGCAGCACAAATACATATTTTTGCCGTGTAATTCACATATGTAAAAATGTGAAATTAATAAACTCACACAAAATGTTAAGTGTTAAAGTACTTCTTAAGATTTTTATGTCTGCCTAATCCACACAAAATATATGCAGTTGATTCCGATTATTTTTTTGTCTTTACCCAAGAAAACACGATTGCAGACCATTATTGATCAAATTCAGAAATGTTTAACCTTCTCTTGCCATCATTTTTGTGGTTAACACTGATTGGCATGACTGTTTTAGCACTATAAAACAAAATATATTTAGGATTATTGGGGGAAATCGAAATTAACGAAAACACAAATTTGGGATTAAAGAAAATATTTGAATGCATTTCAAAGAGGGTTAAATGGCTCAGGTTAAAAAATTAACAGAGAATACAATATGTACAACAATGTGCAGAGGATAGGACAAACTGAATAAAGAAATTGCATTACTTTATCTTACCTATTATTGTAGGAAAAATAGTACTTTAACATAAACAAAAATACTTATTTGTGCGTGACTGGTTCAGTGGTTCTTTATAATGGTAAGATAGTAATCATAACCCTGAAAGAATACAATTCAGGTCATATGAAATAATCTTTATTCATAAATATATTAATTTAAATGATTAAGATTTATTTTAGCATGTTTAGTGGTATACAATCACAATGAGTCAATGGTGAAGCTTAATTGCATTTATATAGTGCCTGTAAAAGGCTCTTCCTGCAGCTATCGACCACCCCAGTTTAATGTTTAATATGTCGGTTTGAGTGTTTACAGTTAAAAGAACAGTCTTTGACAGACCCCCTAATTTAAAAAAAAAAAAAAAAAACTGAATTATCTACTCATGCATAGGGCACATGGCACAAATGGAACGCATTGACCTTTTAAAAGACAACAAGACCTGGATGACACTGGCTGCCCTCATGCTGATTGAACTTGACAGATGTTGATACCAAGAAAACAAGACACAAAGAGCAATCAGCTTCCGTGTTTGCGTCTTTATTGTAATAATCAACAAATATGCGACCCTGTCACACCCTGACGAGGATAAGCTTTGCTAAAACTCCAAACGAAAATAACTTCTCAAGCTGCAGACTTCAAGCAGAATTGCACACGAAATGAACCGCGACAGCTACCACAAGTAGCACTCTTTTGTTAAACGCTTCAATCAAAACCAACCTAGTTTGTGAATTTGTTCGAAACGTTAAAAGGTTGTCCCGGCGTTTCCGTAATGACTGCATGTTAGGTGCCGTGTTGGATCCAGTTGCTTTTGATAATATATAATAAAAACAAAATAAAAACCACGTAGGTTATTAAACTAGCATTTTCTTCTCGCTTGTCCTTCACTTCCTGTTTACCGTCATGTCACCGCCCCGACTAGTCATTGTCAACCAACCAGCATGCAGCTGAGATGTGCGCAAGGAAGGCTTTTTTTTTTTTTTTTCAGCTGGATGTACAGTGATCTCTCGCTACTTCGCGTTTCGTTTATCGCGGCTTCACTACATCGCGGATTTTTTTTCCAAATTAAAAAACAATTTAAAAGTTAAACTAAAACTTCTAAATTGAGGAAACATGTGTCTAACCTTTAGGACAATGTTGTATTGCTCCAAATGTTCGTTTACATTTCTTTAGAAGTCCGTTTTCGCGTGTTAGCACGATAGCGAATTAGCATCTTTCCGCTAACTCGTTAGCCTGCCCAGTACTTCTTGGTGATGACTGTACTTCGCGGATTTCACTTATCGCGGGTGGTTTTTAGAACCAATTATCCGCGATAAACGAGGGATTACTGTATCTTTAAATTTAGTTTGACAAATAGCTCATGCAAAAATAAATTAGCATCCAAAACAAATACATTTAAACATCATTGAGACCTCAAGTGACGGCCACACAAGGCCAGCCTTGCCCAGTCGTGAATTTATCCGAACCTCCACAATGGGTGCAGTCGGGAAAGCTGTGTGCTTACGGAGAAGCAGAGCTAGTGGGGGCAAAAGTTGCATTCCAATTTTGTGGATAGCGTCAAAAGAAAAATAACAAAGATGTCTGCAAATGGTTTCACACAGCGCTAAACACACCAACAACGCAAGAACTTTGCATAAACTCTCACAGCTAAATGAAAAAAAAAATGAAGAAAATTTGGATCTTTATTCAAATAAACATGCTTTGATGTGGTTAACAAAAGTAAACCGCATGAAAAATCGGTTCTATAATAAGCAAGCTGCTGAATACAAATGAAAAGGTGCTTGCTGTTAAATTTAGAAAAGGAGCTTTATAAACAAATCCGACACCACATTTTCGTATCAAACAAAAGGCATTGTCTGTTTGGTTTCTATGCATGGCCTGTGCTGCTTGATACACAGTACAGCTGCGATGTTATATTTAAAAGGACAATCTAATTCTTAACAGTGGATAACTCACATTACAAAGCATTTCTTTTATTTTTATGTGCCCTGCGGTTGTTGGGCGAGACTCATTTTCTAGCCATTTCTAAAACATAGCTATTCAGAGTTTCATACTTATTTGTTGTTTATTACATTGATGTATTTTGTAATTTGAACTAGCCTTGATTTAACTGTTTGGTTGGACTGTGTACTGTGTGCTCTGGGAGGCACTATTATTGACATAAGGGGGGGCGATGGAAGTGACCAGTGTATAAAGAAGAAAAATTACAGATTTGGGATATTCCACTCCACTGAGTGCTGAATACAAAAATGCAAAGACTGCAAATCTAGTAGTTTTACCTTCAAGGTGATGTCCACATGTGTTTTCCATTATGTATGTTGACTTCAAGATCAGGCAGACTGTATCCATCTGTTTCCCATTTTCCCATTTAACGACAAACCAATTGCGTAACATGCTGCACAAAAATATTTTTAATCCTTTTGGGATTTTTTTTATATTAACATCCAAACCCTAAATCAAAACAATAAATAATTATATAATCAGAATTTGTCCATTCAATAGTTTTGACCTGGGTTAACCTACAACCATGTAACCTGGGAGGAGGAGTCATTTTAAAAACACAGACATAAACAAGCTGCCCCAATGAGATCCACATTCCTCCTTCTTCTTCTGAGCTACCATGGATCCACACGGTATTCTGCTTGTTCTGCTAGTGAGTGCATGCACAGTCCAAGGTAAGTGTGTTTATTTAAAAAAGAAACAGTTTTTTTTTTCACTTTTCTTGCTGTGATGCATTCCTCCCCCCGGTGGCCTTTTCTTGTTCAAATTTCTGGTGAAATTCATATTGCATTAAATAGAGCGGCACATTACAATGTGTGGAGATATATATTCAGAACATTTTCACTTAGTTTTTTTTAAAATGACAAACACATTATCTTTGTTCATCAATTTATGCCATCAAGAGGCTGCTTAAACCCACAAGATAGATGATACATAATTATTGTATCATTTTAATGCATCTCATTTTAGGTTGTCTTATACACCTGCCCAAGGGCCTACCAAGATTTTTTTATTTTTTATTTTATCTACCTTGAGTGCATTTACATTGTATAATGTTGTCAGTGTGCGTTGTCCCTTCTACATAAAGGAAGGGGAAAAAAAACTCTTTTTGTGTCATATTTATTTAGTGACATTTTTTTTCCAAGAAATGAAATATAGGTATCATAACTTAATAATTTCTGCGAACTACTGGTCCAGATTGTGCAGTACTTAATACTGAACTAGTATTTGTTTATAGAACAAATCACAATCAATAAAGATAAACAATCCAAATGTTCTATTGATTGAAAGATTTAAAAAGGCAACAGTGCTCAGTTCTGACTGTCATAACAAAAACAGCAATCGTTTTGTTTATGTGGTTTTAGTTTGCGGTAGAGTGCGATTGCACTGCAACATAAAATAAGGTGAGTTAAAGATCATATAAGAAGAAAAGGACAAAATATTACAAAATAAATTTAGGATGTTGGTTTCAAGATGGTTCTAAACTTATGTTCTATTTCCAAGCACATTTGCATGCATTCCTGTAACCCTCAAAACAGGTTTAAAAATCAGAGAGTCAGGCATCTAATCCTCAAAGAACTATCTGAACTTTACTTTTAAATGCAACAATGTCTGTTTACAACCAAGACAAATCATATTAACACACTCTAAATTTTAGTCTGTGCTAAAGTTATCATATTTAAAAACATTTTTGGCAGGGTTGTGCAACCATTTTGAGTCTTTGCACGGACCTGCCTTTGATATCCAACAAATATAATACCATGATTCACATTCATATTTTAGTCATTGTGCACCAGCACCCAATAATCAAATTTTATTTCTCCTAAATCTTTGGATTCAGGTTTACACAAGAAGGAGGTGAGCTTGACACAAATGAGTGAACTACCAATATCAGAAAGCTATATATTCAAGGAAATGTCTGAATTGTTTCACATCAATTATGATTGATGGTCAAATAATGTAAACTTTATTAATGCTGCAGCATCTTTAAAAATACGTTTACAACGTGGTTTGTCAAACCGAAACGAGTGGCAACAGTGAATTGTGATAAGCGTTGCTAAATCTGTTTTATATGTCTACTGTATATATGTTTTGTTTTCATAGTTTCCATTCAAGGGCCAAATGAGCGCAGGCTCTTCCAAGACCTGCTGCAGAAGTACAATGTACTTGAGAGACCAATCTTCAATGAGTCTCAGACTCTCAACGTTGACGTCGGCATCACTCTCAGGCAGATTATGGATGTGGTGTGTAACTTGGTTTTATAATTATTATTATTATTACTACAACTACACAGCCAAATTGTAAAATGAATTCATTTTGTTTGGGCAGAACATGGCAAAGTGAGAAAAAAATTATTAGCATTTTGATGATAGAGTATATGAAATGCCAAACCAGCACGATTAAATATCAATATCAAACTCTGAAGGTTTTATAGGTGCCACAAACAGATTTTTTTTTCTCACAGGATGAGACGAATCAGATGTTGACAACCAGTATTTGGCTGCAAATGGTAAGTGTCGGTTTGTTAGAAAGCTTTTTGAGCAACCTGTTCTCTCATGTGTTTCCGATTAATCTTCCTCGGTAGCGTTTAAGACGAGCATAAAGACTTCAGGTTGGGCTGATGGTTCAACCTGAGCTCCGAGTTTGAAATAAGGAACCTCAGTTCCAGAATCACTGATCTGAATTAGTTGAATTTTCTTATATATTCACCAATAAGGAGGCGCTCAAAGAAGTCTATTTACTGTACAAGATGTCTATTGACAGAGAAAAATGTCAAGGTACTTACTTAAGCCCTTGGAATTCAAGACAGTTAGAGTGGGTGCAGCAAAATGATGAAAATACAATCCGTAAAATAAACAACACTGCTGTGGGTGTGAAGGAAAGAAAAGAGGCTTGAAATCAAATTGATACACAAGCGTAGGTTAAAATATTACAAAATATTATTTGATGCACTAAACATTGCAATCCTGCATTGGAGAAGAATACTTGGAAGTGTTTTTAAATGCAATATAAATCCATAATTCAGACAGGCAAGGCATATTTTGATTAGCCCTCCTTTAGATTTCATATTTGATCATTAAGTAGAATATTCATTAAGTATTTAACTCATCCATATACAGCACAATAATATTTTCAAATTTTTGTCACTTATTTTCAGATCAAGGTAGGACAGTTTTAAAAAAAAACTAACATGGCTAATCCATGTGTTAGATGGATCCCAGTCCGACCACCAAAGTGTATCAGAATTAAACAGAATATAGATGAGCGAGTAAGTTTTAGTGAACAAGATCTGTGTCTGTATACATAACCCACTTTCTAGAATATGAAGTGTGAAAAAATCCTGTATATCCTAATTATCTGCTCCACAGTCCTGGAATGACTATAATCTGCAGTGGGAGCCATCTGAGTATAATGGGTTGAAAGCACTACGATTTCCTGATCATCTCCTTTGGAAGCCAGATATTCTACTTTATAACAGGTACAACTGGATGTGGATATGAACAATATATGTATTATTCTTTTTGGTTGTTATTGTTATTATTATTATGATTAGTATTATTATTTTATTATTCTAATTTTATTTTTATTACTATTTCTATCAAACCACAAATCAATGTATCGTTTTTTTACGTCATCAACAGAGGTTGTCAGAAAAATAAATACTCTTATTTACAATACAATAACAAAGTATGTTACCGCAAACCAGTATAAAAGATCAGATATACTTTAATTGCTGCCAATTCAATATCAGTGTGGCATCATTTTTCAAAAATTGAAGTAATAGGTGTGTCTATATTTCTCACAAGCTACACTGATGTTGTTCTATGTCATCCACAGTGCAGACAAAACGTCTGATCTCTTTCATACCAAAATTGTGTCTTCCTTCTCGGGTGACTGTTTGCATATACCCCCAGGTAAGGAAAATTTCTGTCCACCCTCACACTTGCACAAACGTTCTTTTCTCCCCTTTTTCCTTACTGAACCTTCAGCTACTGAAGTGCATGAGTTTTTATGTGTGTGCACATATAGTGAAACTGCAGTTGTAGTCTCTGATTACGTCCTTCTCTGAGTGACTTGACCTCCTCCTCCTTCAAGCAAAAGCACTGTTCTGTCCTCTTGGCTCGCCATGTGAATGCATTCCAGCACTAACAACTTTCTCAATGAGTTCTTTCTGCATTGATTGCTTTTGTGAGATGCAACTTGTTTCTTGACCTTCACTCACAATACTATGCATTTCATCAGATTGTAATTTAGTGTTGATCTTTTGCACTTGTTTGTCATTATTAGGCACTCTTTGTCCTCGTTGTATAGCCGTTCATTTCATGCAGTGCCACAGTCCATTCACCGCTTGCAACGGAAAGACCTTGTTTATTGCCTTCTGAATGATTACTGGATACATTATTACTATTTTTCCAAAATACATGAACTCCTTATGTTGACAGAGTGCATCTCTTGCTGCTTTTTTTTTTTTTAATTCAATTTAATTTAATTATTTCTTTAGAGTAAATTAATGTGTTTGTGATGTGTCTCCTTTTTTCCTATTCTGCATATATTTCCCTGTCAGCGATCATTAGGAGCACCTGCTCTTTCGATCTCCGCTGGTTCCCATTTGACATCCAGAAATGTGAACTTAAGTTTGGCTCCTGGACTTACGGGGGCTTCTCTTTAGACTTATCACTGATAGAGGCGGACATCAGTGAATACGTACCTAATGGAGAGTGGGACCTTGTTGGTGAGAATAATTTCATACTGTGCATGTCTAACACAAATTTGTATACATAAAATACTTAATAATGTGGGAAAGGGTGGAACTCAGATTGGAAAACATTTTCAGGAGATGTTATGCTACTTATGGTGAAAATCCTCTGTATGTTGAATCACAAAACAGACGACCTCGTAAGAGCAATTAAAAAAGAAATATGGGACCTGTAAAATTGATCAGCAACCATGGCGGATAAAAAAAAGTGTAAAAGTGTTTTTTCACATAGATACCAAGGGACCCAACTAATGTCGATGGATAGTTTCTGAACTAAATAACAACCAAATCTTTTGAGGAACAACTATACTCCTACAGAATATAAGAACAACAAAGAAACTGATTTAAGATACACAAGGTCAAAAAGACAGTTAGTAAACAAATCACTCGAATCAGAATCTAAACTTTCCACCTTATTCATGGGGGCTCTCATGGGTAAATAAATATGTGAGGAACTTCTGGTAAAATGCTCCCATTGATTACAATGAGTTTTCCCTAATGAAGCGGCTTTTCTACACCCCCCTTTTCTAAACGATCATTAGCCCTCATGCATTGAACAATTTCTTGCACATCTTTGGAGCGAGTTGTACTGCTGGTGGTTGTACAAACAAGCAGAAGAAGTTCAATCAAGGACATTGAGCATTGTTGTGCATATCTCTCCAGATGAGGAAAGAGCCTGTCCACCTGGCAATGAGGAACACAGACAAACTAGGCTGAGGGTCATTTTGAAAAGACCAGCTCAATGTTGTATATGTACCACTTTTTATTTCATGGGCAAAGCTCGTCACAACACTCACATTGAACTTTGTGCTAGTGCTTGCATTGAACCACCGGCAAAGACGCTCTGGGTGAGTGCCACTTGTATATCTTGTGTTGTTTAAATGTATGCGGGAGACTTTTTTTCGTGACATTGAAATGTTTTCTCTTATCCAATGATTGACAGTCACATATTATGAGCACCAACAGTTACCATTGAAATAAAACGCCGGTTTCACTATACTGGAAGTGCCTCTCAGGTTTCACGGAAAGGAATAAGGTGGTGACAAGTTTAGAAAAACAATGACCCAAAATACATAGAAAAATAACTATAAGTAAGAGACAACAAAAAATAAATAAATAAATTTAAAGAAATAAATAAAATAAAGAAATAACTTTGTTGCATAAAGTACCTCAAAGCCAATTCTGAATCGCAAATGTTGAAATATCAGTAGAAAGCAGTAGAATAATAGCTCACAGCATGTTTTTAATTTGTATTAAGAAAATACTCCAAAGATACTGAATAAAATATTTTTGTAAGATCAAAAGATACATTGTGAAAATATGGCTTGATGAATCGATCAAGCGATACTGTAAAACAATTTTTTTTAATTAAAGTGTTACAACATTTTACATGTGTAGATTCAATGACGTGTTGTTTTTCTCACAGTGGTTTCAGGAAAGAAGAATAGCCGGACTTATGATTGCTGCGAGGAACCCTACCCTGATGTCACATACACCATAGTGATGCGCAGACGGACTCTCTTCTATGTAGTTCATCTGCTCATTCCCTCCATTCTGATCTCCATTCTGGCCCTGTTTGTCTTCCTGCTGCCCGCTGACTCTGGGGAAAAGATCTCACTGGGTAAACCAATGAGGTTTAAATTCTCTGTATCTCTAAATGTTTATACCTCTGGAAATTGAATTTGCATCGATAGCCTTTCCTTCGATTTATTCTGATCAGAAACAAATAACATTGTAATGAAAACATGGGCTTTAAGTAACTGTTTTTAACGTAAGTTCAATTATTTTATCCCAAAAAGATGTATTGCTTTGCATGCTTGTATGTAAAATGCAAATTCTTTGGTTTTGAGGCACTAACTGAGATTTGGTATTTTCAGGAATCACAGTCATGCTCTCCCTAATAGTCTTCATGCTGCTAGTTGCACAAATTATGCCGCCCACTTCAGACTCAGTGCCTCTAATAGGTAAGTGGGGGGGAATTTTAGAAATTGTTGTAGTAGGAATTTGCATTGCTCTTTCATCTCAACACTTTGTGTTTGTCTACTTATTCACAAAGCACATGTTCTGTTTTGCAATGTAGCTACCCCCTATATTTCGAAAAGATATAGTTCAGAAAATCTGATTCCAGGTAAAAGTGGTCAAAACATAATCATGCATATAGCTTGCTCTGCAGGGAACATGTGCCCAATGGAGACAACAGCATTAGAGACATTATATGCTATTGATAGCTTGACATTAGAGCAGCATGATGCTTGAAGCAAATGGAGCTTTAAAATGAGTACTCAATGAAACAATTTTTTGCCCTGAATGAGAGGGGAAAGGTTCCAGTTTGCCCCCATGAAAGTGATCAGGACGGGTTTTATACTGTACATGATGAATGGCTGAATAACCAACCATTTTCTTCTGTCTTCACCTTTATAGCTCAGTACTTTATCGTCACTATGGCCATTGTTGCGCTCTCTGTGATTGTCACGGTTGTGGTTTTACAAGTTCATCATCATGACCCTCATGGCGCCAGGATGCCAAAGTGGGTGAGTGCCCATTTCATTGTGATGTATACCAGAAACTCATCCTCAACCATTTATTTTTGTTCAGCTTAACATTGTACTGGTTTATTACATGTTGAATCAAATGTGAATGGTGTTGTTTGAATTGGAAGAAATATTCAGGTACCGTATTTTCCGCACTATAAAGCGCACCGGATTATAAGGCGCACCTTCAATGAATGGCCCATTTTAAAACTTTGCCCATATATAAGGCGCACCAGATTATAAGGCGCACCGTCAATGAATGGCCCATTTTAAAACTTTGTCCATATATAATATATATACATTTGGCCCGCGGGCCGGACCTGCTGTAGTGGCTCAATATTGGTCGATATATATAAGGCGCACCTGATTATAAGGCACACTGTCGGCTTTTGAGAAAATTTGAGGTTTTTAGGTGCACCTTATCGTGCGGAAAATACGGTAGTTCCTCAAAACATGCTGTCATTTCCGGATTACAAAGCGCACATGACTAAAAGCCGCAAAAGCTAGATTTAGCTGAAACCAAATTTGTACAGACAACTTTCATTTACCTTAAACACCAGTAGACATCACCACCACCACCAAAACAATGCCAAGTGCATTATGCAGTGGCGTCACAGATCTTGCACTGTATTACGCCAGCCTAACAACACCCATATGTTATATATTTGGATCTCACTCCGGAGTTGCTAATAGTGCCTGTTGCCCATTGCCAGAGATGGTGAGTTGGTAGCCAAAGAAACCAAAGCAAGTTGTGGGTCACACTGCAGAGACAGCTGTATTTATGGCACCTTTTGCCCATTACACTCAACACAAGATAGTTCCATATTTCTATTTCAGGCAGCCTGCCTCTTCTTCATGCGTGCGCACTCCAATTGCAAATGGCTAAAATAAAGATATAGTACTCATACTCGGAAAGTTTCATTAGTCCACTCTGACGTGTTCTGTAATTTCATTGCTCAGGTGTGACAACGCTATGACAGATGGGAAGTGTTGAGGTAGTGTTAAATGACAAAAGCAGAGCATATGGAAGCCGATAGCCAGGGAAGGGGGTCTTTTGGGTCCGCTGGGCAACGGAGTGACTTGTAGAACAAGGCTGGACAAGGACCTCAGCAGCGAGCCATCTGGAGGCACACTTGTGGAAGATCAAATCATATGGCACCTGTATTAAGGACAGACTGTCTCGTAAGATTAGACTGCAATAGTTACTGAACATTTGTATAAACTGCCCCGCCCAGCCTAAAACAAAAAAGTCAAATGCATTTATACAACCCTTCATCACAGAAACGTCTCAAGAAGTTCACACGACCACAGTTGACAAATATTAACAACATACTGATCTTAACCCCTGGGAGGCAAGGAAAATGTAAAAAAAATAAAAACTGGGGAAAAATGAGAAAACAACCAACAATAAACCACAACAAGTGGCTATGTATATACTGTTGACAGCTTTATTTATTGACTGACAGTGGCGGAAAGTAAAGGCCTGCAGTAGTGGCACTTTCACACATTTGAGTTACTGATGGGTGCTTGGTGGTGGAGCGTAAACATCATGAGAGTAAAATCAATGTGACTAGTTTCTGAAAGGCACAGACAAAATCATCCTCTGAGGCTGTGGTGGTGGGGAAGTCAGTCTCTTTTTGAACGCCCGAAGAAGCAGGACACAGTGGTAGGGTCAATGTCTCTTCAGCAAAGGAGCTTCATGGCTTCCAAGCTCGACTTGTGCCTAACTTTGATTTTAAAAAACAGTCTACCCTTGTAATTTTAGCGTTAACCTCATCTTTTCGACCTTTTTCCTCATTGTGATTAGACAAATGATTATTTTGTCGTCCCTTACAAGCCATTCAGTGTGACTGGCCCGCCCCGAGCTATTCTATTGACAAAATCGGGGTTCTGGAAGGATTCTGGACAGCTGTGTTTTTTTTTCCCCTTCCCTCCGCTTTAATGCTCTCTGAGCTCCGGCAATGTGTTGCACCAGTTTCACCGTTAATATTTATGCCACTGTTTGATGAGTCCTATCTTTCTTCTTTGTTTGATCCCAAAGATTCGTGTGGTCTTCCTTGATTGGTGTGCCTGGTTTCTGCGCATGAAGCATCCAGGTGAGGACAGCATGGACCTCAAAGCCAGAATGGAGAGTGTTCACCCTGCCTCGCCCAATTCTGGCTTGATTGGGAAAGTTGGTGAGGGTGAGCTTGCCTTCACCAAAGATCTGAGCTCCACAGTCAGCTGCAGTGAACCAGAACTCGCCAATATCCTTGATGAAGTGCGTTATATTGCCAAACGTTTTCGTGACCAGCAACAGGGAGAAACTATGCGCAGTGATTGGAAATTTGTTGCTGCTGTCATCGATCGTCTTTGTTTTGTGATTTTCTTGCTATTCATTATCCTGTGCGCCTTTGTGATTCTTGTGTCATCACCAAACATTACTGAGGCTGTTTCCAAAGATGTGTTCTCCTGAAAATAAACGCAAGGAAAAGCAAATAAGTAAGCAAATAAGTACATAATTATTTCAGAATTTCTTCTTTTCTTTCAAGCATGTGGTGGTCTAGAAACCGGTGTGCATGAGGCTAAATATTATATTAAAGGTAAATAATCAACTGCCAGAGTATGACTAGCATTTGTAGAGAAAGTCTCCCCCAAAAATGCATGCGTGTTTGCCTTCTTACAGGGCGTGACATAAATAGTCAAAGTTACACCATGTATAGCCCTGAAACATCCTTAGTCTTTCAGTCTAGAGCAGTGGTTCCCAAAGTGGGCGGTGGAAAGATCTGGGGGGGGCGGTGAGGACAAAGGGGGCGGTAGGGGGGCGAATTCACTAGGAATTCACTGGGGAGCCAAGGGGGCGCTAGCCTGAAAAAGTTTGGGAACCTCTAGACTCTAGAGCCTGCAGGATCATTCATCCATATCTCTTCCAAGCCCAAATGGTCAAGATATAACGCAATTCCCAGAGTCTCCTCTGCTCTCCCTGGAGCTGTTAACACTTCCAAAGGAGCCATAAATTTTTACAATGGTCACTGTAATGCAAACCTGTGTTTTCTCTCTTCTGGAGCCAGCAACAATTATGTGTGCAAATCACTCCTTCCAGCAGGCTCTAACTTCGAAATTTAGTAACTATTGCAACGTCAAATCATATTTATTTATTTATTTATGTTTGTTGGTTTGTTTATTTATTGGTTACTTTTCAAAATGAAATAACCGTAAATCGTTAGTGCTCTAAATATTCTTCTTTCATTTTTGCAGCCCGGTCCAAGCTGGACCCTGGCCCAGTACTGGTCCACGGGCCGGTGGTTGTGGACCAGTGGTCTCATGTGTCCAAAATGGTTCATGTTCTTATTCTGTCTTGAGCCACATCCATACAGGAGATTGGTCTAACAAAGTACACACAGGAGATTAGCAGAACATTAAAGTAAATATGCCAAATTTGGGCTTAACTGAGTTCAACCGATCAAAGTGTGCCTTAGCAAGAATAAACTGTCACAGTAATACAACATTCTACCTCGATTGTGGCAGGAAAGATGAAATCCTCAATCAGATCTGTGCTTATTCAAGTGTCGGTTATCAATCATTTTGTATTTAAGTATTAAGGGAACTCCCTTTGCTGTACCCTTTTTGTGAACCAACAAACACTTCTCATTTGATCAAATCAATTCATTGACACATTTTCATTCTTCTGCTGAAACTAATTTGATCAATACAATAATTTGGATGTCTTCAAAATTTCCAGAGGACCGTCAACCTAAAACATATTATATATATTATATATAATGAAAAATTCGGGGGAACTTTGCTCCATGCTTTTTTTTTCCAGTCATAGGCAAACTTATAAAAATAGTTAGGTGTTATAGTAAAATGTATGGTAGATACTGTACATACTACATGTGTTATATTCGTTCTGTTTGGCGGTGCTCTCATCGCGCTTTAAAAGAAAAAAACTCGGAACAGCGAGGCAACGTGCTAAACAGGTTTTAGTTCACCTTGATTTTACGTTTTGGTTGTAGAGTGCCTGTGGTGTCCGCAGGCCGACACATGATATTAAATTTTTTAATTGCTTTCTTTTTTTTTTTTTTTTTGAAGCATGTTGACCTGTGCAAGGGAGAAAACAAATTGTAGCTACCATTGTACTGTGTGTTAAATATTATTGGTTACCATCACATTTAAAGACTGCAAACCTTGTTTCTCAGTGAGGACGACGTCGGCATCTGTTTTCCATTAAGAGTGTTGAGTTCCAGATGAGGCGGGCCCCAGCTGCATCCTTGTTTTTCTCCAATGTCCAATTGGAAAAAGTCCAAGTTGATTGCACAATATGCACATTTTTCTTTTCAATGCAGTTGGGTTGTCATAATATTAGTTTGTTACCTTGGTGGAGGAGACATTCCACAAACACACATAGAAACGTTCACTCAGTTGTTCTAAGCAATCAACACCTCATCTTGAACTTCTGCAAAATATATTCTGCAGAAGATGAGATGGACTCCAGCTGCACTCTTCCCCAGCTGCACCCATCTCTTACATAACATCTTAGTGGAACTATGCACAAGTCTATTGCACAATATGCACATTTTTCTTTTCCATATAGTTGGGGTGTCATGTTATAGTAAACTTCCTGGGAGGAGGAGACATTCTACAAACATACGTAGAAACGCTCACTTGGTTGTTCTAAGCACTCAAGCCCACTGAGGTCCATACTTCTCTAATTCCTGTTCCAGACCACCATGGCTCCCTATGATGTTCTGCTTCTCCTTCTAGTGATTTTCTGCACAGTCCAAGGTAAGCTGCTAATATGAACATTCAACACACTTTCATAATTCCCATTGGAGCCTTTTTTTGTTTTATGTTTTGTAATCGTTTTTTCTTGCAATCGATCTGGTGCATTGCTCTTTCAATATCCTTGTTTAAATTTCCAACTGGTTGCATATCAAATAGTGGTTTTTTTGTAGCATGACCCCACAGTCAGTCTAGTCTAGACTCCAACAAGTTTTGTAAAGGAGGGGAAGAAATTGTTCAAAGAGGGGGAGAAAACTAATTGAGATACAGCAACCTGGAAAAATAAGAAAAGGTGGAAGATGGCTTCAGCTGTGTTATGATTGAAGAGTGATAGGCTAAGAGGCAAGATCTATACATCTAGAGATCTTGTGGACAGTGGTCTTAAAAAGACAACAGGAAGCAGATGTTCAACCTGTCTATAGGACTGACCAGGTTAACTAGTTTGCTGAAGTAAGAGTGATCAGACTTAGATGCTTCGTACACATCCAGAGAAGAGATCATGAGAATATTGGTGAGAAGGATGATGAAGATGAAGTTGCCAGGCAAGAGAGCTAGAGGAAGACCTAAGAGAAGGTTGACACATGTCGTGAGGAAAGGCAGTACAGCTTTAACTTAATCCATGTAGCACATTTAAAAACATTTTTACAAAGTGCAATGCTCAACACAAATAAGTGTGACTGGAAAATACTGATAATTGATACTAAAACTGTCTAATATACTGTAAATTTTTTTTGTGTTTCATAGTTTCTATTCAAGGGGAAAATGAGTACAGACTGATTTCACAACTGATGCACAAATATGGGGTGGAGAGACCAGTCATCAATGAGTCTCAGGTTCTCAATGTCCAAGTTGGCATTTACCTCACCCAGATCATTGAGTTGGTGTGTATCTTTTTTAATTTTTTTAATTATTGCTCAGGCCTAAGTAATAACCGCTGCTAGCCACGCATGAAAACTTTACACACACATCAGGCTAGGTATAAAAATATAGTATATATTAAAAACTAAACAGGCTCTGTAGCGCCACCTATGTAAAAAAATACACAAAACAACCCATTTGTTTATTCAAACAATCCCAAAAATTGTTTTTGTTTGTTTATTTTTTGCAAAACAACACAAAGTTGGGTGAAATTGGGGTCAGTCCAATTTCTAACCCAGCAGATTTAAAGGTCACAAAGTTTTGTTTGCCAGGACAATTGAGGGCACCTCCTGCAGCTTCGAATTGGATATCCACTTTTTCTTGGGATTGTTTTATATTGTGTGTTCTATGTGCCCTCTCTGCATCCATTGCAGCATGGTCATCCTGGAAGGGGGTTCCTCCCATCTGTGGTCTCTTCTCAAGGTTTCTCATTTTTCCCGTAGGAGTTTTTTTTTTTTTAGTTTTTCCTTGCCCTCCTGGGAGTTTAACATCAGGGGATGTTTGAGAATAATTGTCAAATTTTGTACATGAGACCTTTGAGACTTTCTTGTAATTTAGGGCTTCACAAATAAACTTGACTTGACTTGACTTCTTCACCTGTCACTACTAAACACACTAAACAAGGTTTACGCAACACAAAAATCATGATGCACTAGATTTTGCACCTGAGTGCACATGCTCTGTCAACAAAAATAGAGCCCAGTATATCAAATGCCAGCTCAGCATGATTAAATATCAACCTTAAACTCTGAAGGTTTATAAGAGCTAAGTAAAACTTTTATTCCTTTTTTTCCCCCTCACAGGATGAGATCAGCCAGGTGTTGACGACCAATATTTGGCTGGCATTGGTAAGGTTTTCAAGTTCTAACACTTTCCATAAATGTTGCTTTGGCGACACAGATGCTGTCATAAAGCCAAAGAAGAATGTAAAATGTCAAAAATGTATCTGTTTTTATTTTGCAACAAATATACACAGTGGTGTCTTGAGATATGAGTGCTTTGACTTGTGAGTTTTTTGAGAAACAACCATCCATTTATATCTTGCCTGCGGCAGTCGAAAAAATACTGGCATTCTATACTTGAGTAGAACTATAAATATTTGTGTAAAAAAACAACTTTGGTAAAAGTATAAGTACTTGTTGCATGTTTGCAGCTGGAGGATAACTAAACTCAATTTTATGGATGGATACATGAATATGATACAACTGTTATGGCTGGTCCATTTAAAAATGAATGGGTTAGCTTACTCCGAGTTTTCGTACACTGTAATCTGCTTTACCCTTGAAGTCACAGGACCGCACAGGGGTGAACTCATCTTTATGTTTGTATGCATATGTTTATCGTGGGGGTAAAAAAAAAAAAGTAATAATGATCTGCTCCACAGTCCTGGAATGACTACCAACTGCAGTGGGACCCATCTCAGTATAATGAGTTGGACACTCTACATTTGCGTAATAGTGTCCTTTGGAAGCCAGATATTGTCCTTTATAACAGGTACAGTCGGCACTAGTATTGTCAGATCCACTGCATGCTAAATGTAAAACAAAACAACAAATTCTGGTAAAGTCCATTACTGTTAGTATAGTAATGCCTCGTTTTTTTGCTGGGGTTATGTTCCAAAAACAACACGTGATAGGCGAAATAAGTGGTGTAGAAACTTTTTTTTTATTACCATTATTATACCGGTATAACATTGAAACCAAAGAACAAAGCCTATTTTCAGGCCCAAGCATTTGTATAACAAAGAGAAGTTAATGCTTTCTTACATATAACTACAGTAAAATAATAATTTTAATCATCAATACAAAATATATACTACGTAACAAATTGTGACTCACGGCGGTACAGCTTGTCTGTAGTGTCTTTTTCTTCCGAAGCCCTAACACAATGCACTGTGAAAAATAATCAGTGAAGCAGCGAGGCTCTGAAAAATGAACCGTGATACATAGCGAGGGATTACTGTAATACGAGAATAGGAGTGGCAGAGGTAGTAATAGTACGAGTAGTCGGATTAATTCAGTGCAGTTTTGTGTCCTCAAATGCTTTGATACCATATAAAATGTACCCTGTGACACTATACGTGTGGTCAAAATGAAAGTATTACAGTATAACAGTATTACAAAATGAAAGTAAGTAAAGGTAACATTTCTGCCAATATGCCTTCTGGTTCCATTTTATCCCATTTTACAATAACATTATATGCAATTCACTTGTTCAGTGCATGCATGAGGAAATTGTCTATTTACAGAACCCATCAAAAACTTTACGAGAAGGTGAGTCCAAACCTTTGAATGGTACTGTCAATAAAGCAGCAAGGTTGTTATTCTATGTTGTCCACAGTGCACAAGAAAGATTTGAGACTACTTTCGATGCCAAGGTCGTTGTTACCTCCTCAGGCAACTGTAACTATATACCTCAAGGTAAAGAAAATTGCACAAAGGTCAATTCAGCTTTGCTTTTTGAGTTTCCTTCTGTTTTGACTGTGTCAAAAACAAATTCCTTTTCAACTCTCCCCCATGAACCTTTGCTGGAAACAATTATCTTATCAGATCGTATATGATAGTCATTTAGTCATCGATTGTTGTTCCAAATTATTTGGTAATCTTCTCCCTTGTCTGTAATTATAATGTAATTGGCTGGTCTGCGTATCCTTTTTCTATTTCAATTTATTCCGTGCTTGATGCAGCGCCACGTCAAGCTCATGATAAATGATACTAGAATGACATTGTTCACTGCTGCATTCTAATATTTTCCTTGAAAATGGATTGGAATTTGGCTAATGCTTACCTCCTGAATAATTACTTCTTTCACCATAGTATTACCATTAACTCTCAATGCTTGCCTCTTGAATATTTACTACTTTCACTGCAATATTATCATTAACTCGCAATACTTATCTCCAGAAGTTGTCAGCCTAGCTCGTGTTTTATTTCAAGTGTATCACAGCTTCCTTTAGCCGAGAGAAGATAAAACCATTTTCACATGATGTCTCTGTTTTTTTTTTAACCCTTGTTTCACATGTATTTTCCTGTCAGCGATCTTTAGGAGCACCTGCCATGTTGATCTCCGCTGGTTCCCCTTTGACACCCAAAAATGTGACCTCAAGTTTGGCTCCTGGACTTATGGGGCCTGGTCTTTGGACTTAACAATGAGCGAGGCGGTCATAAGTGAATACGTTCCTAATGGAGAGTGGGAGCTTGTTGGTGAGAATAATTTGATACAGTGCATGTCTAACACAAATTTGTATACATCAAATATTTAATATTGATGAGGAAGACTGTGGAGTGGAAGGCACTGTAATCTGATTTGAAGATACTCTTTAGATGTGATTACATTTGACTTGAGAAACATTTTTCTGAAATTTAGTAACCTGCCCTCAACTATGCCTAGTGTAATTTGTTGGTTGATACAAATATCACATTTTGTCTGTACAAAGTTAATGTCGCTCAACTCTGAACTCCAACTAGGCCACAATATGATGAACCCAGTGTGTTGTTCACATGACCGTTTTTGTGTTAAGAGTAAAGTCATGAGCAAGTATGAAGCAGCAGTAAAGGGAGGGTCAAACTACATTGTGTAAGATGAAACCTGCAGCAAAGGAACAGTAAAATTGCGAATGTAGTACTGAGAAACACATCTGGCTCTATATTTGTGCTCAGTGGTAGTTTGGCGCAAAGTGTTCCTCATTCTGCTACTTTTGCAGGTGTGCGCAGTTATAAATGGGCGGTTTGCACCCTTGTGGGTGTGAACACAGCCAACCAACTTTCCAGCCAATAGAAGCATCTCCTCTCAGTTCCTGCCAGCTTGACGCATGAGAGGCACAGACTTATTACATGACAGAAGCAAAAACTGATTTTCTGGAGTATTTTGCTGATACCGAAGCACACAAATTGATGTGAAGTAGGCCGGAGACATCACAGATCATCACTGTGATACTCAGGTATGTTTTGTTTGGTCTCACAGAGGTCTCGAGAAAGAAGAACAGCCGGATTTACGAGTGCTGCGAGGAGCCCTATTCCGATGTCACATACACCATAGTGATGCGCAGACGGAGTCTGTTCTATGTACTCCATATGCTCATCCCCTGTATCCTGATCTCCATTCTGGCCCTGTTTGTTTTCCTGCTCCCTGCTGACTCAGGGGAAAAGATAACACTGGGTAGAGCAATGCACTTTCATTTTATTCAAATTCTCTGTACCGTATTTTCCGGACTATAAAGCGCACATGACTATAAGGCACACCTTCAATGAATGGCCCATTTTAAACTTTGTCCATATATAAGGCGCTCCGGACTATAAGGCGCACCATTAATGCAATCACAATATAATAACTTGAAATAGTGAAACAATAACAATATATCAATAATGTTAATATCACACAACACATTTGGTTGGCCCGCAGGCCGGAATTTGGTCCATATATAAGGCACACTGGACTATAAGGCGCACTGTCAGCTTTTGAGAAAATTTGAGGTTTTTAGGTGCGCCTTATAGTCCGAAAAATACGGTACATGAAAATTAGTTCTCTGAAATTTTTACATTCCATTAGTAGTCTTTTCTTCAATCAGATGGAAACTTGAAACTTTATTGATCCTTAGTCCTTATCATATTATACAGTGCAGTGACTTTTACAAATTATCTTTAATGCAATGCAAATGATCCCACGTAGGGTTTGTGCTTAAGCCTCACTTGACACATACATTCAATTTTGTTCAAGATCGTTAACGGTCGCAAAGATGTTCACCAACAGTTTTAAGGGTCTCAAATAATTTTGGTTGTCGCAAAGAAATTGTTCAATAAAACATTTTCATGTTTGTATGTAAGATGCAAAGGCTATACAGTTTTAGGTTTGAATGCAAAGGCTCTGCAGTTTTAGATTTGAATTGCTAACTAAGATTTGGTATTTTCAGGAGTCGCAGTCACGCTGTCCCTCATACTCTTGATGATGTTAGGTGCAAATGTGATTCCTGCCAATTCAGATTCAGTGCCTCTAATAGGTAAGTGTTGGTGATGTCTGGAAGGATTTCACTTAAGTTAAGCGGTGAGCCAAATTTTTGAAAAAGTCCTGGTTCACACTGTAATTGATTGAGACTTTGCGTTGAGCCAAATTTTTGAAGATCTGTCTCACACTGTAATTGATTGAGATTTTGCATTTCACATCTGCACTCATTCTCACACTTTTGTAAATTTACTCACACAGCGCTATTTTCTGTTCTGTGCTTGTGTGGGCTCTGTAATGCGTCTTCCTCCTACAACTGAAAGACATTGATTTTTTTTTCAAATGTACATCAGTCAAAGCTGAATAGTGTGACAGAATACTTGATTTTTAAAGTTCATATTTATTGTTTTTTTTTATGCATGGGGAGCATGGAGACAGTTGCATTATTTCACCTAAATAAATACAATGACATTAGAGCAGCATGGTATTCTGTCCCGCTCGATGCAAACGGGCTCATAAAATGAGAAAAATAAGCAAAATTTGCCAGTGTCAAACATCAAAAGGGACAGGCTCCAGTTTCTGCCCCTGACCCTGAACAGAGATGCATACTGTACAGGAGGAATGTTTGAATAACCAACGATTTTCTCCTCTGTTTTCACCTTTCTAGCTCAGTACTTTATCATCCCCATGGTCATTGTTACACTCTCTGTGATTGTCACGGTTGTGGTCTTACAATTTCATCATCACGACCCTAATGGAGCCAAGATGCCTAAGTGGGTAAGTGTCCATTTCATTATGCAATGTACCATAACTTCATAATTTTTGCCTTGTTTTACCAAACAGCGTACCGTTATTTGTTTTTTAATGAAATGCCAACCCCATATATTTAATTGGGAGAAATATGAATGAAGATGCTCCAACCAGCAAAAGTGTGAAATGGTGAGGAGTTACAGGATCAGGATTTTGTAGGTAATTGCCAATTAAATTAGAAGATCTCTACGTATACTGTGAAGTCAGACAATACTGTCTTTCACACATTTGGATTACTGAACGAGCTGCCGAGTGGATTGATGGTATCCTGCATTGCATTTGATGTCAACACGTCCTATCTGTCTTTATTTGACCCCAAAGATCCGTGTGGTCCTCTTTGATTGGTGTGCCTGGTTTCTGCGCATGAAGCGTTCTGGTGAGGACAGTGCGGACTTCAATGACAGAATGGTTCAACCGGCCTCACATGGTTTTGAGTTGGTTGGACAAGCTGGTGAGGGTGAGGTTCTCCATACCAAAGGTCCGAGCCCCACAGTTCACAGCCATGAACCAGAGATCGCCAAAATCCTTGATGAAGTACGCTATATTGCTAAACACTTCCGAGAGCAACAACAGGGAAAGACTACGCGCAGTGATTGGAAATTTGCTGCTGCTGTCCTTGACCGTCTTTGTTTTGTCATTTTCTTGCTATTCATTGTCCTGTTCACCTTGGGGATTTTTGTGTCTGCACCAAACTGAAGCCACAGTCAAGGCAAACATGAACATCATTTAGTTCAGAATTTCCTGTTTTCAAGCACATTGTCTTCTAAAAACTGTATATTCTGGTCTTGGATCACCAAATACTAGATTTGGGAGTGTTACTTAAATAAGTATTTTTATACACTAACTAATTACCACTAACTAGTTACCTGTTAAGAAATCTAGTTAGGAACATAATTCAAGTATCATAATATCAATGTAATGTAACTTGATTACTTTTAATTACGTTTTGATTCGTTTACACGTTTGCATGAAATATGTAATAATAAATACACACATACTCTATACAGTGTACAGTACTTGAATGGACTTTTTTGACTTATAGACGGATTTAATATGCATGCTTTTTTATGCACACGAATGGATGGATGGATGGATGGATGGATGGATGGATGGATGGATGGATGGATGGATGGATGGATGGATGGACGGACGGACGGACGGACGGACGGATGGATGGACGGACGAACGGATGGATTGACGGATGGCAAGATGGCTTGATGGATAGAATGGTTGATTTGGAGTTAGAAAGTAGCCTAGGCTTAAAAACAGATACAACATTCTTTTGAAAGTTTCCATTCAGATTAAATGTGAGTTTGTTCTTTAAACATACAGTTACTATAAATGATTTGTGGCAGAGTATCAAGGGCATAAGAAGACTGCATCCAAGTGAAAATTGGCAGAGTCACAATCTTCCCCGAGCTGTGGGGTCGGCCATGGCCACCCCTGGCCCCCTGTAGCTCCACCCCTGGTTACAGAAAGGGGTTTGAAGAATGGAAATTATGTGCACTCATGTACATGCTTTGTATGGCCACCCTTTCGTGTGGCGTCACCCTGGCCATCCAACTGAAAAATGTCCAACTATGCACTTAGTAGGAGTACACAACTGTGGAGATGTAGCAATATAATGTTCTTCGCCTTTTCCTGATTTTCTGTGGATGGTTAAAAAAAGAGCCATGTAACGTATCTGTGCCCTGGCATCGAGTCACCCTTTCATTCGCATCAGCAAGTAGGTAACCCAGATTGCAAGACACTTTTGGCTGGTGAAAGGGACTGATGTGCATCATGACAAAAACTGACAGTAGCGGTGATTTTCAGCAACAAAGACTCTCCAGAGATAGTTGCTATCGTAAAAAAATTGAGTTTTGTTCATTTGATTTTGAGAAACCGCCAAACCGCATATATTCATGGGTTGACTGTCGTTTTAGGTTGTAATAACACTACTCACCACTAGATGGAATGGTGTTTTTTTTGCACTCACATGACAACGTGAGTAGGGCTATACATTTTTTGCCTTGGAATAATATACATAACATACAGGACACACAATAATATTGATGTTTTAAGTGAGGCTAGTTTTGTGAACGAGTGTCAGGATGAAGTGCATTTCGTGTCCAACTGTTTTGTGTCATACTTGAATGGAAATTGTTATGCAAGGGACACGTTTGCACTGAGTGTAAAATACAATATGTTTTTTGTTTCGTTTCCTTCAAAGCCTTTGTTCGATAGTGGATCTTTAATACATGTGCTGAAAATGTATTAGCAACAATTAAAGATATTAGGAACACATGTTTTGCACTTATGCACATCATTTGTCCATATCTAAAATATCATTTTTGTCAGACATGTGAAGGAAGTGGCCCCAGAGAAGCAGTGATCGAAAATGTTGACCCCTTCCAACATTTATGTTACGCATCCCTGATTTAAATAGCCTAGCCTCGTTTAAATCGTATCTTTTCTGGTGTAGATTAGAAAGCAGACAAATTGTGTTGCTGTGCTACCATCTACTGGATGCAACAAAGTTAGCTATAGTGATCGTGGCATTGCGTCCCTTCCCTGGAGTTTGAGACTAATGTGGGTCTTTCCGCCTGTTCTGTTCCTGCGTGGAACAATAATTTTGTTGTGCTAATTTTCGTCAGGAAGGAATTTCGTGCTGCACTGCACAAGTTGTGTGCCTTTAATCCCGCCGTGTAGAAACACAGCTGTGTTGAGTTTGACAAGCAATCTTTGGATTATCCTAAAACTTGGCGTGGTGAAATGTCAAACAATTTGTTGCAGTGGTGTTTGGAGCAGTTACAGCACCAGTTTGGTCTGGAGGCATCTGAAGATATTGTCAAGTAATTAAGCTTTAAAAAAGAGAACTTGCTGCTTGTCTAATGCAAAAACCGACCTACGTGTGTCAAACGAGCTCGGCAGAATGTTATGATTAAGTAAAATCTGTATAATAATTTCAGTGTCATTGTTTTGACAAAATATGTATTGAGTGGTGCTTTTTCTCTAAGCGTTATCGTTATGAATGCTTGTCATGAAATTTGTTAGCAAGCAGCTCACGTAATTTATTACAATGTTACGACACGGTGTTCTTCATTTGTTGATTAAGTTGAACTCACTTTGTGAATCCTCAGTTCTGTTTCACAATAGAATGAATATGCCAGGTTGATAACCTCCAGATGATAAGTACGGAACCGTTGATTTTACTTATTTGGTCGTTATTTATTCACGTCGTATGATCATGCATTTATTCGTGCATTATTTGTTTACATTCAATGCTTTAATTGGGATTTTGCAAATTAACTTGTTTTAATCGTTGTATTTTCCGTCATTAATTTATTGTTTATTACAGCTCTAATTTTATATTTAAATGGACGTTTAAAAGGGGGTAAAAAGAACAGGAGAAATATTTTAGGCTTCTCATAGTTGTGATCATGCACACTCAAAATGATTTTCTCTCATAAGGACAATACATGTTTGAACTATTCATTAATAAATGTCCTGTTATCAACTGAAAATTATATGCGTAAACCTGACTGGGTGCAGTTCTATGGAAGAGAATAGAATCTTCCCAAACCACCACTAAAGCATTAAATATAATTTCCAGACACTGAATGAAGCACCCTTCACACAAGAAGGATTGTGACTGAATTTCTGCCATCCTGTTGTTTAGATACATTATATCCATTGAAAATGCTGAGGAGATTGAGGAGTATGTGGGCGACCTTCTCCAGGGCACAGATGGGAGGAAAGGACAGTTTATTGAAGAGTTCCTCTGCAGGTGGAGGAAGACTCAAAGACAGGCTGGAGATACGTCTGGTCTTTACATCCTCACAGAGTCAATGTCTGCAACAGGTAGGCATGCATTATTTCCCCAAGATGAGTGAAGCATCTCTGAAGTATCCAATTTACAATACAGGCCGACCGCTATAGATTTTTGAGGCGGATGCCAATTATAATATTTGGCTGGTACACATATATAATGTAGGAATCCAAATTTTGAAATAATTATCTGTGAAATAAATCACTACAGATGTTAAAAGGTTTATAATACACCAATTTGATTGGTCGGGCCCTAATTTTCAACTTTTCTTAATTAGACTCCCAAGATATAACCAAAGATTCCCAGAAGAAGTCTAAACGTAAGGGTCGGAACAAACAAGAGGTGTTGACTGTGAGTCAAATGGACCCTGAGCCAGAGGCAGTCAAAACCCCCATGGATCTGATGAGGGTCAGTGTACAAATAAATATGAAGTATATGGATACAACACATTTGTAGCTATATGTATTATTGTTTTGTTTTCATTTTCTTCACCCACAGGTTCAAGAAAGGACCAGTACTTCTTCAACTAAGAAGAAAAATAAGTTCACAAACCTTTATGCTAAAGAGGGCCAAGACAAGCTGACGGTTGTACTACCCGGCCGACACGGCTGCGAGTGCCTTGCTCAGAAGCACAGGCTCATTAACAACTGCATCAGCTGTGGTCGCATTGTATGCGAGCAAGAGGGGTCTGGCCCTTGCCTCTTCTGTGGTAGTCTGGTAAAAAAAAAATTGTTTATCATCCCCCCAACCAACCCTTACCACCCCCCACCCCACCCCCCAGGCTCGACTACGTATATAATCTAAAGTCAGTTGAACACATTTCTTGGCCATTTTAGGTCTGCACCAAAGAGGAACAGGAGATTCTGCTAAGAGACTCAAACAAAAGCCAGAAACTAAGAAAGAAGCTGATGGGAGGTGAGACTCTGTTGTTAGCCTACGCTACCATAACAACTGAACTGCAATATAAGATGCAACTTTGTTCAAAGAACATTTCCTTCTTTAATCCATGCATTTTAAAGCAAAATGGCTTATGTATGGACTTTTCTCCAAACCGTACGAGCACCATGTTCACAACTATTCTTACTGTAGCTTCTCTTCAA
Source organism: Syngnathus floridae (assembly GCF_059516105.1). NCBI lineage: Eukaryota > Metazoa > Chordata > Actinopteri > Syngnathiformes > Syngnathidae > Syngnathus > Syngnathus floridae. The sequence goes on from NC_142415.1 coordinate 8,478,034, forward strand.
CACACCAAAATTGAATGAATTGAATTGATTAATATATGAAATGAATTCGGACCACTCCGCCTCATCGTGATGATAAATTGCTTGGGTGCAGCTGGTACAGTGTTGCGCTGCATATTGTGTATTTTACGGTCTTCATAGATGCATTTATTTGCAACAGATTGCGGTGACAAAGATTACCTGGCGCATCAAGAAGCCAAGATGAAGGCTGGTTTAGAGAAGGCTGTCCAGCATAAAGACAAACTTCTGGAATATGACCGAACTAGGTAGTAAAACATTATTTTGTAAATTTCAATCTAATCAAAATGACATAAACTCCATCTAACATTGCTGCTATTTTTATGTGCAGTGTCAAGAGAACTCAGGTACTTGATGATGAGTCTGATTACTTCGCCACTGACTCCAATCAGTGGTTGTCACCTGCTGAGCGCGACAAGCTAAAGAAAAAGGAAGAGGAGCTCCGTGACCTTCGGCATGCGTCTCGCAAAGATCGGAAAATCACCTTGGACTTTGCTGGTAGACAAGTCCTTGATGAGGGAAACAACCTGAACGAATACTACAACAGGTAGGAAAGATGCCGTGGCACCATTTCACTCGTGATTCTCACGCATTCAACTTTCAATGACAACACGCCACGGTTGTATATTTCAACAATGCAGATTAGATGAGACCCTGCAGGCAATGAACACCAACGCTGCGGCAAAATCCCCACTGTATAAAAGACAAGGAGTACATCAGAACCTCAGAGATCTTGTAAACCCCAACATAAAGCAGAGCGCACCAGAAGTAGGTCACCTTTTACGTACATACATACCATATGTCTCCTCTACATTTTCATTTTTTTTAACCCTTCTCGGTAATAAGAAGGGAGTGCTTTGTCCTGCATATTCTTCAATTTTCATTTGACTACTCCATTACACTATTATACAAACGTGTTTCGTAGAATGTCTTAATTCTCTTTACATGTCCCTCTTCCACTGAACAATTTCTTTGGAACCGCTTAGCATGATAATGACATGACCATGGCGAAAGAATGTAAACTCACATCTTGGTTTGATGGCAGGCATCCTAATGGAAGAATTGGTAGGTACAGGACTTGACTGAAATTAAACTCCTCTCTTGTTTGTTTTCCATCTTCGTCCTTCTTCCTTAAATTGACCAGACGACATGTGTCAGTAGATATAATTCACCCAACATGCTAAACGTACCGTAAATTAAAGCTTGGTATGATCATTTTCAATCGTACTACAATTGTTCAATTGGTCCAAGTCTGAAACGTGAGCACAAATGCCACTGTTGACTAGTTATTTCTTCACATGGACTTGTTTGCAGCTTCTTTTATACAAATGGTTCACCGTGTGTTCATTCGTCCTGTTTATATTTCAGTGGGTAGATGTTGGCAGCAGGGGAAACAAAAGAAACACGGAGAAAGGACAGAGTTTGGCACAAGATAATAAAGGGGCCAGGTTGCGTCTTCAAGACAAAGAGCTGCAGGAAATGAGTGACGGTGGCTGGTGTCTAAGCATGCACCAACCATGGGCATCACTCCTCGTCAAAGGCATCAAGAGGTATAGCGTTTTAAAATTTAGTTGTGATCATCCTCAAGTAATCAAATGGCTTAAGGTGCTCAAATACAACCTTTTATGTGCTGTATAGAGTCGAGGGTCGAACTTGGTACACTTCCCACCGAGGCCGTCTTTGGATTGCTGCAGCGGCCAAGAAGCCCACTCCTCAGGAGATTGCTGAGGTCGAGGCCATGTACTGCTCTATCTACAAAAAAGGTACTGGTAAACGGGCTAGCTCATGAGAGTGGGTTTACTTGTCAGGTCAATCGGAACACCCGTGGCTCAAGCCAAACTGGCAGGATATTTACTTTCTGCATCTGGATTTGACATTTCTGGTTGTGAAAGTAGTTTGGCGTTGTTTTTCCCTGCCCTCACTACTTATAAAGTGGGTCCATAGACTTGGCAAGCTTTTTATCTAAAAGAATAGGACCAAGCGTGTTTCTTATTTAAATGTAGAGAAATGCCCGCAAAATTTCATAGAATAAACAAACATCTTACTGTGTTATGAAATATTTCAATGTAAACTACTGTTTGCGTAGGGTTAAAAAAAAGAATACCTGGCATTAAGATAGGATCTGGAGATTTTATTGGTTATGCCTCCATATACACCACCACTGTTTATGATGTAAAATATTCAAGAGAAGTTTAATAACTGCTTTAATAACATTTAAATTCACCGAAAAAGTTTACATTTTTTTCTGTTCATAAATTACAGTGGAATAACTCAATTTTCGGGGCAGTGAGCGTTGATTAATCTAAGACAATGAAGCACACACACATATGGACAAAAGTGATGCTCTCGCTCGGTTACAAAATGAAAGAAAGAAATAATGATGAAAGAATAATAGTAGAAATATATCAAATTGAATGATAACTAAATGATGAAAATCAGACATTGTTTTCAATTGTGGCACAATATTACTATTTTTTTAAATAAACTTAAGGAACAGGTCTGGACAAAACTGATGGTAGAAAATATTGGAAAACAAAATACAGGCTTTTTTCTTCTCAGGGGACTGTAACCTATAAGATGTGCAAAGCCTAAAATACATCTGAAGAAGACACTTATAAGAATACATTTGATTTTGTTGCGAGGTGTCAAGTTGGGATGTTATTTCATATACTATCCAAGGTACCTTGTTGGCTAGATGACCTTTATTTGATATCAGTTTATACCCGCTATAACATCATGGTCAAGATGATATTGTAAAACATTGTTGAATGTTCTGTCATAATGGTGCTGTATTTCTTTTTTTTTTTTTTGTCTGCATAGAGCCCAGGTTTCCTTCTGACTATCCCACTGGCTGCCTGCTGGGCTGTGTCAATGTCACCGATTGCCTTTCTCAGGAACAGTTTAGAGAGCAGGTTAGTGAAATATACTGTGTTATTTTAAAGTTGTTTTATTTTCAGTAATATTTCATATTACAGGAACAATGGTACATACAAGTGGAAAAAGATACACTAGTATGAACCGCAAGCAAATTAATAAATCTTATGAATTTGTGACAAGTCCATTTAGTTAAATCAGGTCAGATAGAAAAAATAGACATATTAAAAATATCTAAAATTATATTTATTTGGTGAACTATTTCATGGCAACAAATTGTAATTTCTAGAAGCTCCACATTCTTCAGTCTTGGGGGAATTTATCTTTTTAAATTTGTAAAATAACCTGGGAATAATTATAGCAGGAGTGATTCTCACATTGGTTGTGCAAGAGATGTAAGGCCGTTTTGCTACCAGCAGAGGTCAGGCTGCACCTCTTCACCCATTCTTCCTTAATAGTATACAATACTTTCCACCAGAGGCAGTCGCTGCCATAAAATTAAAAGTGAATCTGAAATGTAATCCTTCATCCTACCAGTTAACAAAATGGTGGTGTATCTGCAATTCATTGCCAAAAGGGAGTTGCGTAATGACTAGAGAAAAAAAAGTCTCATCTTGTCTGTCATTTGAGTCCTCCTGAGAGTAGTAATACTTTTACCAACTGACGAGCCACACATGTTGTGGTGCTCTCCATGCTTTCTCTATGATTTCCTCAATGGGCACTTAAATAAAATCCATTCTGAGATGAAGTGTACTGCGAACTCCTGAAAATATGATCCCATTCCGCCGTTAGGTCATCACATGCCTACAAGGTCAATAGCTCATTTGTCACTGCAATAAGCAACTGTAATGCAGCTGCTCCTGCACAACAGGCGACATTATAGGTTAATTGGACACATTTTGCATTTTGATAAGGTATTATTTTATTTGTGACTTCACATCAAACACTCAAGGGAGAGGAAACGTATAACATTCATTATATTGCACATCATGTCCTACCCTGACTGTTGGGAGAATAACAGTCATTGCATGCATCTCACGTATGCTCGCATATCTTTACCGAGGTCGGTTTTCAGAAGTGTAGAGAGGGGGGAAAAAAGCTTCTGTGTTCCTACATGGTTTGCATTCTGACTACTGGTATCTGTTTATTTCAGGGCTTTCCCCTTTTGTACTCTGGCCTCATTCTCTCCTCTACCACTCATTCCACCCTGGGCTGTAAAATCATGTTTGCAGGCTATGTGACTGCCCTTTCATCCTGTGAAAGGGTGTGTGTGTGTGCGTGTGAGTGTGTGTGCACATGTGAGTGTGTGTGCACGCGCGAGTGTGTGTGGATGCGTGCGTGTGTCCACTTGCACACAAGAGCCATAAATAACACCCCCTCCCCACACAAGGCACCACTGAGAAAAGAAAGGCAGATGTCGGGGAAAAAACTGAGGGACAAAAGTATCAAAAGTCTAATGATGGTTCTGAACAGTAAGCCCGTTTCTCCATTTGCCATTTTGAAGAGTGCGTGCCAGACACTGCTAGCTGACTTAAGTCTGCTCGCATTCATGTAAGTTGACGTGTGAGCGTAATGCATAGTAGCACATATCCATGCTTCTCGGCTGGAGGGTTAGGGTGAAGTGTAGGATTTACAGGCCATTTCTGGCAGCTGTAGGTGGTTAAAGGGGGGTCGTGGAGGACTGACAGCCATTAATCTTTAGGCTTTACTAAAGGTACAGTATATAAAACATTGGGAGAAATTACTATATGGGGAGATGAGCATGAAACAACACTAAATACCCAAATAACTGCATTTGCCCAACAATACTTCCAAAGTTGGACAAAGAAGAACTACAGCATTGCATTATGAAAAAAAAAACACCTCAGGCAAACTCGGATCTCACTTGGCCCAATTCTTTCCCTCATTAGAAACTGACTAGTGTATTGATCCCTTCTCCCAGTCCCAGTAATCCCTCTGCCCGCCCAGCTCCCCTCACCCCCTTACAACTGGTAATTGGCTAGCCATTATGATGTGTGCTCAGTCCCTCCACCCTGCCTCCCTGTGCTCTGTCAGTACTTAAATGGATATGTACACCCAACTTGCCAACAGTAGAGCCTAATCAGATGGGGAGAGGGTCTGTTAGGTAACAGATATAAGGTATTTTACAAAGTGGAAATGAGGAAAGCTTTTACTGAGATAAATGATTTGGGTGTGCATCTTGGCCAACCTGAGGTGGTGTATAAACAAAAAGAGCACCAATCAACAATAATGTATTCAGAATCGTTCAGAAATGTCATCATATTTTTACAATGCACGCACGTTTAAGTTTACTCCTGGTTGTCAAAATGATTCGCAGACTAGTAAAAGCACAGCACACCCCATACAGCGCCTAAATACCACTTTCTGCTGACTCCTGCAGAGAAAAAAATTGATTGGATCAATGCACGGCCCTAATAAGGATCTGATTTCTTACCCAGTTCCAAACACCGTATCAACAGATGGCAAGCTACATGTCTCAGTGAATACAAGTCAAAGAGGTCTAATCTCCTGGACTAGCATGCCAAGCGCAAATCCAGTGACTATTAAATCTGCATTGATCAAATTGAATGTTTTAACAGGGCAACAGGCCAACGTGGTCTTTGAATGTGCGATTGCAATGTATAGTGTATCATTATCAAATAGCTCTCAAGTTGAAATGATGACATTTTGATGGAAATGTCTTCAGTCAGGCGTTTTATTTTTCAGTAACAATACAGACAATGGTGCCAAATACTTTATGGATAACAATATTTTATTAACCTCAGGTGTCTGGGGAGCTTTGGAGTTCCAGCTTTTTCATATCAGATACGCTCTTATTTGATACATAGCTTTAATGCTTGCTGTTTGCCAACTGGCGAGGACAGATGCGTCACATTTCTACTTTATTGCCATGTCAAGGATCAAACAAATAGCTCATCTTAACACCAGTTTTTAATTTATTTTTATGTAATAATCAATGGAACAATCTGTTCCAAAAATAGTTGATAATGGCAGCCCTACAATATACCTTTTTTGCTTTTGTCTTTAAAAGCTAGAATAATATGATTAATAATTTTATCACAGTTTTTATTGTAGTGCTATTAATTGGATTAAAACATTGCATAATTATAGTAAAAAATCATTTTTCCTGCTCATTTAGTATCAGCTGAAACGATCATTGTTATTTGGTATTGGTCAACGATCAAATATATCTCTAAATCTTTTTCCTACTTTTTTTCATCTTAATTTAAACAGGCATTATAAATCGGAATACCGTGTTCAGACTAGGGTCACATAGAACCATTATAAGGAAATTTCTTTACTTTCCTTCCCCATAGTTTTGTGTCCTTTGTAATGTTTATGATTGACTTTGCGTTTACTAGCATGTAAGACAAAAATGCCCTTTCAAGAGAATGTCTCTTACCTAGTGTCAGTGATTAATCAACAACCAATGTTACTATGAATTGCAAAAAATAAATATAAAGAACTTCTGATTGATACGAGTACTTGAGTAACACATTGACAAAGTCGAAAAAATTGGCCACAAATGGAGAATGACAAAACTTTTGCCCCGAGATTTTGCTGGGACCACGGTATATATTTACACATGCATTTAAAGGTCACATACAGGAAATTTCCATTCTCCTGAGTCAAAGCTACCGTATTTTCCGCACCGTAAGGCGCTTCGGGTTAAAAGGCGCAGACTCAGGGTCTATTTTGTATTTAATCCATATATAGGGCGCACCGCATTATAAGGCGCATGCATTCCATGACTTATGGTAAACAAAAAAAACGTCACAGGAGCAAGACAATGAGTTCGGTTGCACTTTATTCTACTGTTTAACCATGTACTGTACTGTACTCACATTATTGTTAATCGATATTCATACGCAAATCCGTCCAAGTCTTCATCTTCTGCATCCAAATTAAACAGTTGGGCAAGTTTGCCGTTAAACATGCCAAGTTCCTTCTCGTCGTTGCTCTTCTGTAATGATCCTGGCTTTCCAGAAAGCTCTAATTGTGCCTCGTAAGCATGTCTCTTTGTCTATGCCATTTAAGAGGGTCCTAATGCTGTTTTCGTTGCACAAACGATAGTATTTATCAGTGGCGGTGGAGGTACGTACTCTACGTTTTATGTACAGTCTGATTGGTTTTTTGCCCCGATCTATGTAAAAGGTAATGTCCTCTGATTGGTTCATCGGGTCTTCATATTACACCTGTGTGTTATGGAAGCCACACAAAACAACTTTACAGATTTTGGAATTCAGTCCACACAAAATGCGCACCTTATCAAAAAGCGCACCTTCATTTTTTGAGAAAATTAAAGGCTTTTAAGTGTGCCTTATGGTGCGGAAAATACGGTAGTAATGAGTTTCTCACAGTTCATAAGCAAAGTTCATTCTGCAGTCAGTGAGATATTCCCGGTTAGGGGCATGTCTCATCAGGTGTCGGCAGAGTGATTATTTGTCTTTTACACAGGATGGCCTTCCTGATGCAACCCACTCATTTTTGTAATCTGGGTTTGTTACTGGTAGTAGCTGGGAATTTGGATCCGGGAAACCCGGAGGAGGTTTTAGTTCATGGCTGGGATTTGAACCCTATTCCCCTGTGTCAAAGGCAGCAATCCATTGTTTTGCTCAGCCACTATAGGCAACACGTTTATAGTCTACCATTACTAGTTGGAACATAGTTACCCAAGCATCACTAACGTACTGTACATTGTCTTTGTAGACTAGAGAAGTATCATGTCAAGATGTGGAAAGTTCGAAATGGAAACTAATTTGTGTTAAAATGCTAGAAAAGTAAATTTAGCTTAGCATAGCTCGAAACACGTCTGTTATCAACATATCACTAAGCAGAGATTAAGTGCAAGTGTAAGCAATGTAACTATTGTGGAAAATGTTTACATGAAATACATAGGGACCCTTTTTTTCCTTTCCCACAGGTTTTTGCTGAAATTAATTTTATCATAATTTTCCGTACTATTGATTTCAGTTTTACTTAACTTCAACTTTAGCAAACACAAAGATGTCACATTTGGTGGGGAACATTCTTCAAGGAGGGTGCAAAGCCATCTGATTGCAAATTACTTAATTATCCGATGGAATAGTCAACAGTTTAATTGATTCAAAAAATATTTGATCGTGACACTCCTGGTTGTTTCATTATAAAAATATATTGACATTTTGTTTCAAAGTGAAACTTCTGTAGCCTGTTTCTTTAAATCTTTATATACTATGCATATTTCATTCCACTGTATGCTCATGCACATTTGTGCCACTTATCAGCAACAGAGGTAATGTTTTCTGTTGAATTCCATTTGTACAAGCTCTGCCTCTGACCTCTGAAGTGGAGTTCCGTTGCTTGTTAGGCTGGGTGGGAGCTCAATTTGATGCCTGCGTTTCCTTGTGTGGTAATGTGATATTTATATGCTGAAAGCCTTCCTTCCAGCAAGCCACACAAAAACACACACGCACACACACGCGCACAAAGAAGACTCTTAGGATATGTTGGATGCATTCCAAAGAACTAAAGTTGCTCTGCATAAGTGCTACTTTTTCCACTCCCCGTCCTTCTTTGTAACATTGTGTAAATCCTCTGTCTTCATATTGCTCCAATTTTGCATCCAACGCTATGGGGTTCAGGCCAGGACTGTGGAGTAAATTAACTTTTGCAGAGGATTTAATTTATGTTCTATCAACGGATATGCACACTTTCTCCTTCTCTCTCACTCTGCTCAACCTCAGTGGCACACTAATACATTCCCTCCCTCACATTCCTCCCTTCTCCTTACTGGGCAGTTTGCCATAGCAGAGATGTCAAGCACCATGTGATTCTGCAGTTGTGTGTAGAATGCATTCAGCCCATCGTCCCCAGGCACTGGATGACAACCAAGCAAAGCTCAGTCACAGGTTTCCACAGCATGAAAAATTCAAAGAACCATCACACTGACAAAAATGATTTGCTGCACTGTTTAGAATTTCACTGCTGTTTCCAGTCCACTTCACTTAATGTCACTTTCTGCTGTTGGGGTAATTAGCTCTTTATATTCTATTATTTATATTATATGTACAGCTGAGGCTTTTTGTTCTTAAAACACAGGCTCCAATCTTGGCGTACTGGTCAGTGAAGCAGCTCCATTCTTTGATTTAAAAGACAACAACGATAATGAAGATGAAGACTGAATATATATCCTGAAGTGGTTCTTCAAGTTACATCACAGAAATGTGCCTGAAACAATTCTTATTTGTAAAGATCTTTGGCGCAAGTGTCAACACAAGCGTGAACAAGAATGCCTGCTGGCAAATACTGCACATCTACATGTCAGTTAAGTATAAGACAAATGTTCGATTAAGAAATATAAAGCAAACCTGAATTGAGAATAGCATATTAGGGCTCAATGTATATATTATCTTTTTGTCCTCACTTGTTTTGTCCTGCAATAGTCCATTTGGCACAAACCTGTGTATGATATGCCAAGAGGATTTTAATAACTTGCCACACACAATCTCCCAACAACCAAAATGTGCTGTAATGAAGCATAGAAGTAATACAGTATGTTTGACAGCTCTCTTTCCATATATCTTCTTTCACTGAAGTCTCCAAGTTTGATTTTACCGTAATTTCCGGACTATAAATCGCGGTTTTTTTCATAGTTTGGGGGAGGCGACTTATACTCAGGAGCGACTTATATATGTTTTTTTTCCACAAATTTTTACTTGATCATTAAGACATCACTTACTTACAAGTATAGTTGACCACTTCCCATGTTATTTTTAGGATAGTTGATCACTTCACATGCTTTTATATCTTTATCTTGAACATATTCAAAACATAAAAAATAGAGAAAACATCAAATAAAGCAATTAACACTTTGAAGCACCATATCCAAGTCCACTGTCTGCTGTATATATATACTTGCTCCATTTTTGCTCCTCTTATATTTATTATTATTATTTATTATGATTTGTTTATTTATCATTTATTCAACACTCTTATTTATTCATTGTTTGTGCCTTATTGTTTTTTTGTGTTGCTTGAATGCATATGTGTACTATCTCACCGAGGGATAGTGGGAACGTAATTTCAATCTCTTTGTGTGTCTTGGTATATGAAAAAAAAATGACAATAAAGCAGACTTTGACTTTGATAAAACAACCAAATAAACAAAACTAAAAACTACATCTGAAAAAAATTATATTTTCAAACGAAACTGGATGAGGGCGCTCTAAATTTCACCGTTGGCCGTGACTCATCAACTGGGTGGGCTTAAGAAAAATGGCACCAAAAAGAAACTCATATTTTGCAGGTTACAAACTTCAAGTTGTAAAATATGCAGCTGAAAACAGTAATCGAGCAGCAGAAAGAAAGTTTGGAGAACCGTGATGTACCGAGGGATTACTATTTCAAGTGAGGTCAGTGGCGCGGCGCGGCGGTTGTTTACATAAAGGACAAACGTACCCACGTAAGGACTTCCGGCATCATTAGCGGTGATCATTTCTAAGTGAAATGGAGAACAAAGAGTTTGAAGGAATTAAGGATTTGGAGTGACATCGAAGGTTTGAAAAACTATTATGGCTTTTACGCACGCCCGGTCCTACTCTACTGAGTCGGGGGCCGGCGCTCGGCCGAGTGGCTGTCCGTGAACGGTGCATGGGGCTCGGACATGGCCATTACGCACGCCCGGTCCTCTGCCATGGAGCTCTCGTGTCTGGAAGTCCACGCCGCCATACGCTTGGAAGTTAGTTTTGTGGAATAAAGAGCCGTTTACCAAACCCACGTCTATCCTTGTACTTTGTTAACGCTACAATATAGTTATATAGTAGATCTGTGGAATAAAGACGAGGCTGACGATGTTGACAAAGGACGAGGAATTTGATCGATGGATTTAATGGATTTAAAGTGCACGGATGGTTTGATGATATTATTGCTTATATTATAGTTATTTGAAATATAGTTTATGTATCATTATATGAGCCTGTGGAATATTTTGAAGTACAAGCGCCCTCAGCCGCGCGCACCCATTGTTGACAAAGAACGATCGATGGATTTAATGAATTGGAGTGACACCGATGATTTTATAAACGTGTTATTCATGTAATGGTTTTCTTTAATAACTCTATATGTTACATCAGGCCCATTCTCAGCTCGTCGTTTGTGTTTGTCACGTTAGCATACCTATCGTTTAGCCTGTTGCTATCGTATCGAACAATCGATGAATTTAATGAATTGGAGTGACACCGATGGTTTTATAAACATGTTATTTATGTAATAGTTGTCCTAAATCACTCTATATGTTACGTCAGGCCCGTTCTCAGCTCCTCGTTTGTGTTTGTCACGTTAGCATACCTATCGTTTAGCCTGTCGCTATCGTATCGAACGATCGATGGATTTAATGAATTGGAGTGACACCGATGGTTTTATAAACATGTTATTCATGTAATAGTTGTCCCTAATCACTCTATATGTTACGTCAGGCCCGTTCTCAGCTCTTTGTTTGTGTTTGTCACATTAGCATACCTATCATTTAGCCTGTTGTTGCTATCGTTTAGCCTGTTGTTGCTCGTTCATGACTGTTTTTGGTGTGGGATTTTGTCAAATAAATTGCCCCCCCAAAATGCGACTTATACTCTAGAGCGACTTATGTATGTTTTTTTTCACTTTTTGGGGCATTTTATGGCTGGTGCGACTTATACTCCGGAGTGACTTATAGTCCGGAAAATACGGTAGTTTAACTATCAGTTTCTCCCCCCCATGCAATGCTAGTCACCAGTCAAACGTGATAAGTGTCCAGTTCATGTTTTTGCCTTAGCTGTCCGAGCAATTTTACCACAAGAACTAACATAGCAGCTCTTAACACTCCTTTTTAGAAACAGAAAAAGTCGCTTCCACCGCATGGTCAGAGATTACAAACCTGATTGTTCTTGGTGTTGCAGGAACTTGTCAACTCAGCATCTTCCTCCTGGGAATATATGGTAAAAGGGAGCTGCAAGTGAGGCTACCTATTCTTACAGTATTATTAATCTTTGACAGAACATATATAAAACTGGATTGTGGCTGAACACGAAAATAGGACCACTCAGACTATGCTATTTTTTACCGTACCGAGTAGGGGTGTGCAGCACTCCAATAAAAGATGATTCCGTACGAATCTCGATACATGTGGTGCAGTACGATTCAAGGACAGTTCATTTACAGTGATTCGATTCAATTCAGTAGGATTAGGATTTGAGTCAATATGGAGTGTCACAGTTCAATATGTATATGAAATGACACAATGAGTTTCTTGTCATTTTAAAGTAAAAATAAACTTGCCAGTATTGTAATTGTGGCATTTCGTTAAGTCTTGAGCCGTGTGTTCTTTTATTGTGGATACTGCTGGAGCAGTGAAATTGCCTTCTGGGAGGGTACATTTTCTAGGTATTTAGCTATCTAGCTAAATAGTGTCGGGCATCCTATGTCCAGATTTTGTAAAGTCATTCACCGCGTTTCTTTGTTTTACTAATCTTTACCATTGGTCTTGTTTAAATTCCTGAAAAGTGATGGTTGTGGAGATACAAGTTTTTCGCCCAATGCCAGTGGACATGAAAAGCCATTTACCGTATTTTTCGCACCATAAGGCGCACTTAAAAGCCTTTAATTTTCTCAAGAAATGAAGCTGCGCCTTTTAGTAAGGTGCGCCTTTTGTGTGGACCAAATTCTAAAATCTGTAAAGTTCAGAGGACTAGATGTAACACGTAGAGGACTACGTACCTCTGCCGCCATTGGTGAATAAATATTATCGTTTGTGCAAATCAGTAAAGTTGTTTTGTGTGGCTTCTGCCACTCAGAGATGTATGTAATATACAGGTACCCAATGAACCAATCAGAGGACATTATGTGTAAATAAATACTACCGTCTGTACTCCATAAGGAAGTATCAGGTGTCCTTTGAATTACTGATTAACTTGCAAAGTTTCTTTTTTCTTTTTTTCTTTTACTCCTTGCTTCAAATATTTGCTGATGTTTTTACTCATATTTTTAAAATTGCATTGAACCGTATCAGGCAGGAGCTCTTGCCACGCTCCAGTAGGCAAATATGCTATCAAATGCTTTTGCAGATTTAGTCTGTGGGGGAGAATATTGATTTATATGCAACATCATTCTCTTTCCACTGAAATTCCGGTGGTGTGCGCAACAGTAATGGGAGTCAGCATAACTGCTTGAATACTGCTGGCACTTTATTTTTCTCTGAACTCTGCCGTTACTATTTGTCAAAAATCATGATCACTTTTTTTTGTCAGCTCAAGAAGAATTGTCTTTGTAATAAAAATATAGAGGAATTCCATGAATTCTATTTTTTTTTACTCTTGCGTTATAAATTCACATTCACTTATGTCACCCTCTTGTCTAACTTCTTTACATTTAAAATGGTTAATTTTATTACAATATAAATCTCACTGGTTTAAGATCACAACAAGAACCTGAAATGTATCATCTCTTTCTTCAAATTAAAAAAAAAGTCCCCTTTAGTGGAGAAACTATGCTCGAAAAATGTTTTTATTAACTTGCACATTGAAATTCATGAGAAAATGAGAAGATGCCAGGAGGATATAAATTTTTTTCTTCTGCAGTAACTGCAGTGCTTTGAAGTGCTATGAGGAAAAAAAATATGCCGTAGTTGGAGAAAGAATTTAAGATCTAACATAATCATGTCAATAATCTTATTTTTTCTTTTAACATTTTAGTAACTACTTTTCAGAAGACTCAAGGATTTTTTAAAATATAGAGATGTAGTATTTAAAAGAAATGAAAACAACTAATATTGATATATTAATCTAGGGCAGTGTTTCCAACCTTTATTGAGGCCAGGCTCATTTCACATCTGAAAAAAATTCACAGCCCGCAACTTAACTAACCAGTTCAAAAAAGGGGCCATTACTTACCTTAAGGATTTAATTGTTCTGCCTGTCACTATACGATCAATTACCTAAATATTCTTTATAGAAAATAAATAAATATCCAAAAATGGACATTGGATAATTTCCTGCAGCATACTTGATAATCTTTCATGGCACACTGGTTGGGAATCGCTGATCTCAAGAACAAAATCACAGTATTGACAGAAAATTTCAATCAAATGCTTTAATAATAATTTATTTAAACCATTACACCCATTAGTAATCAATGACAGCTACTTGCAGTCGAAAGACGCAAACCAAGATCCGTACAGGCAAAGCTTTTTTGGGTGTGGGGAAGAACTTGACTGGCTGACACAGAGCCCTGACTTCAATCCTATCAAACCCCCTTTGAGATTAAACACTCTATAGCAATTGTGAACCAGTGCCACAAAGTCAAAGCTGTTTTAGCTGCAAAGCAGGTGACCAACTCTAGGCATAGAACTAAGGCTGTGGTCTTAGCAATCTTTGAACTTGCTCTTAGTAAGATTTAAAGAAATCAAGAATGGACTTTCTTTTAAATTCATCCCGGGGTGCCTTCAAAGGTACATTTCCAGAGAGTTTTAAGTAAACTCACATGGAAAGGCTTGGACTGAATTTCAAAGCAACTATCCTTCTTAAGAAGAAACTGTCACATTCATAAACTCCCCAGTCCATCTCAATTTTCATGTAATGAAATCATTCCTGCTGTGAAACGCTTTGTTACTTTTGGATACATGAGAGCTTTTTTGCTGACGGCACCTGTGCTATGAATAGTTGGGCTCGTGGCTCCAATCTCCAAAAAGTAAAGTCTTGGTATTAAGTACGTTGGTTCCCTGGATACTTCTTTATTGTGAAATGGATTGGAAGCTTAAATTCTAATTATCTCCTTGCTGTGTTTGTGTTTATGCATGCATGTGTTGTACAAGAAACCGATGTGCCTGCTGTGCAATTGGGTTTTACGTATAGTCTCGCAATACAATCTTTTCTTCATAATTTAGTCATCATTTCAACACAAACAGATGCTAGAATGACTGAAAGCGAGAACGCTCCCTGCTTGAAAGTTCCCACAGTTACCTCTTTGAGAATCAAAAGCCTACACTGTTGTCAGGCAGTCTTGTTTGCTTCTTGCCAGAGGGCCACCGCAGGAGGTGAAGTCATAAACATGGCTGGGAAAATAGAACTGAGCTGTGCAAGGAAGTCTGTGTGAATCTCTTTGCGCAACCACATGGCTTTACTGCACCTGTCAGCACTAGTGCTCGCTGAAGGGCTAATCTGTGGCTGGCTTTTAACCAAAATTCTCCCAGAGCCGAATTGTTATGCAAACAAGAACACATACACTTGATTAGAATACCTCTCCCGGCAAAATGTGGGCTCAACATTCCACATTATAATTACACTGAGGCAATTTCTATAAATCCTTCACACTCGAGGAATTGATTGCACAGGATTGCACGTAGTAGTAATGTTTTTCATAGTAATGTTCAAGTGTTTTGTGTTATGTTATGTTTTGAGCCATTCTCATAAAGTGTATATATGTACGCCCACGATGGCTATAGAAAATGGAAAGTGTTGGTTCTGAAACATTTTACACAAAGTAGCACCTCATAAAACACTTAAAATACTTCTCATTGTAATGACCAACACAAGTACAGTGGTAAGCCAAAGTGGTCAAAACGAAGGAAGATATTTCATTCCCTAAAACAGGGGTGTCAAACTTATTTTTGTCGTGGGCCGCATCATAGTCATGGTTTCCTTCGAAAGGCCATTGAAATTGCCAACCCAAATAAATGTCTGAATGTCTCAAATTATATATAGTGTAACAAACTAGTGACTGACTAGATGAATAACTAGTTTTCAAAACAGAGACTAAGAAAAACTGTTAACATATTTTAAAAATATGAATGGTCATAAAAAATGCTAGAAATAGATCTATTTTTTAAAAGTGAAAACAATTCGTAATTTTAATATTGACATATGAATTTGATGCACAGTTTGTCTTCGCGGGCCACATAAAATGATGTGGCGGGCCGTATCTGGCCCCCAGGCCTTGAGTTTGACACGTGCCCTAAAAGGTACATGTAGAGCTGCCAGATGTAACGGATTGTCTGTATATTATTATGGAATTCAACAAATGTTAATCCTTTGCAACACAGATTATTCAGGTATTTTTAAACCATTATGGGTCAAATTGTTCAAACAAGCACAAAAGGGTAAACAACTGTGACGCGTTTGACAACACACTGATTGCTCACATGGCATTGTTCCACGTTCATGTTGCCCACCTGCCACTTTGCCAGTGACAAATTAAAATAAAATCCTGGCCTGTGCATGCTTATTCTTATTCGGTCATCATTTAATAATGCGACCAAGGAGTTCTCCTTTGTAAAATGCTTCGGTTCGGCAATTCTTCTGACCGAGTCATTTGGTGGCCCAAGGCAAATAGTTTTCACCCCCCCATACTTTAAAATCTCGACTTGAACCTACATAAAAACATGATGCCCTGTGATTGGCTGACGACCAGTTTGGCGCGTACCCTGCCACTTGTCCTAAGTCAACTGGGATAGGATCCACCCACGACCCTAATGAAACTAAATAATATAGAAAATTAATGGATGAATAAACCTACATTGAACCTACATAAAAACACAATGCCCTGTGATTGGCTGACAACCAGTTTGGCGCCTACCCCACCGCTTGTCCCAAGTCAACTGGGATAGAATCCAGCTCACCAGCGACCCTAATTAAAATAATTAATATAGAAAATGAATGGATAAATAAATATTTAAAAGTGTTTTAAAAGATGAAATGTGAGTGCGTTCTTAACTGAACTTGGCCTAATAAATTTAAGTGCACCAAATTAAAAAAAAAAAAAGTACAGTTTGCGTGTGTAATTCAGTGATTCGTTCACATATTCCCAGAGTGCGCCCACACTTGTACCGCACTTTAAACCACTGAGTGCTTCCAAATAGTATCTATGGCTTTAGTGGAGTAAAATGTCAATTACGTTGCACTGAAATATAATATTGAATGGACGTGAGTTAGTTTAGCACTTGAACAGATGGATATGTGCAAAGTAATAAATGCTTCTAATAAGGAAGGCTCCTTCTCTGGCAGGGTTATTAAAAATGCAAAATTTCTGCAGATGGTCTTTGAGACTCCCATATAATTAATGTTCCCTCTCCAAATTGACACCAGTTGATTCTGTCGGTGAAGGACTGTTTAATTTTTAATCATCATCGTGCATCGCATCCAACTTCGCTTGAGATTCATCAACGATGCATGATTTTCAATTAACTGCCTGTTCAGATTGAAGCAGTCTTCCGTTGGGGTAGCTCTAAAATCTTTGAGAGAATAACGTATAATACTTGTATAAAAATATGACTAAGACACAAATACATTTAGCCCAAGCAAAACAAGTCAAGTATCACTTTGTTTCCATTACCAGCACTCTGCTTGGGTTTGCTCGTTAACGTGTGCTGTCGTCTGGTCTTGTGCAGCAGTGGAAAAACAAATAATCCTGTGATAATGTGCAACGACACAAACAGCAGTTACAGTGACGTTTCCTGAGGGCAGCCGTGTTCCGTTAAAAGGGTTAATGAATGCAAAAAAACAGGCTTGTGTTGCTTACTGAACATGATAGATTAAAGAACATTTGGCGCACAATTGCTTCTGCACACAGTTCCCAACAACACCCTTTCACCTCCCACATGTAGCTCATATCTCAGACTACCCATCTGTTTCTCCCTGCCCCGGGTGGAAAACAGCCTTGACAAGATTGGTTAAGTAGTGCTTCCAGGAAGACTCACTATATGTGGCTTAGTATCCATCAACATCTGCCTTTTTGTTTCAAGCTCCCTTTCCTCTTATTTTCTGTCTTTCTCACCATATCACATTCTGTATGTTTACTCTCTAGTTCCCTGTTTCTTTATTCTCCCCACTCCCACCCTCCTTCCTGCTTCAATCCGCCCTACTCATTTTTAAAAGCCACATGCTCCCAGCCCGTCTGGCTCAGTTGCTCCCTGCCAATGAAGGTCTTTTTATTGGGCTGAGATTGTGTGCAGCCAAGCAGTGCCTGGCTGAGGCCAGGCACACATACACACACGCATGCACAAGCACACACACATGTCCACACACACTCGCACGCACGCAAACATACCACTGCCACTTCCTCCCCTCCCCCCCGAAGCATAGCCCTCTCCACATGCCTGTTCTGGTCTGGCCCTGTCGCCCAGAAGGAGATTACTTGTTTCTGCTGCCCTTAATTGCTGACAGCAGCTGAGTGGAGTCAGAGAGAGAGACATTGTAGAAAGCTACGAGAGGGTACACTGTTTGCTTGTTGAGCTCTTACTTGACATGCATGGACTCAAAGTTTGTCTTCCTAGCACCAGAGAAATGGCTCATGATTTTCTGCTTTTGTAAGAAATAGTGCACACAATAAGCTTAATTTAGGTTTTAAACAATGCACATGCTTGGGTTAAGGTACATTTTCTTGACAGCCAGTTAGTAGAGAAAAAAAACACTTTTTGTTAGTTTTTGAGATAAAAAAATAAGATATGTACCGTAATTTCTGGACTATAAGACGCACCTGATTATAAGCCTCACCAGCAAAAATTTGGGGAAAATCTTTTTTTTTTTCTTCATACATAAGCCACGCCATACTAAAAGCCGCATGTGCCTGCAAGTTATTCACAAAGAAAGACGGTACACAGAAAGTGCGCGAGTTATTTACAAAGAAAGATGGTACACAGGAAAAGTTTTCAAAGTTTTAATAACACCTTAATTTTCTGTAGCATTTACACACATTTTTTGGGGGGTGGGTATTTTTTTTCACCAATATTGAATAACTTTTTAGGCTTTTTAGCAGTTAACCATCAAGTATGACACTCTCAAGGCACTTGTTGATGAATCAGTTTTGAAGGAGAGCCGCTCACTATGCGTATGAATCCCCTTTCGACGTGAAACTATATTTCAAGTATGCCTTCTGCTAATATCTGTAAAATGCACCTTTTACTTATTTTCCATAGGCTCTTGTATTGAATCGTCACTAGGTTTTTCCCCAGTGCAAAGGAAATACGTTAATTTATTTTACTCATTTTGCTAGCTTGTGGGTTTAATGTTAGCATCATGCAACCCGGACAACTTGCCATGCATCAAGAGTCAGTCGGAGATGGATGTGAAGGAAAGAATCCGGTTACTTTTCAAAATAAAATACGTTTCAGCCTCAGGTATAAATAAACTACAAGCTATCTACTTTTTTTTTTTTTTTTTGTGGTCTGCCGCGGCCCAGTACAGGGCCAGTGGCCGGGAATCACTGCTGTATAATCATTTCGAAAAAGCAATGATTCATTTCAGCCTTTACTAGTGAACAATTTTATGAGGTTGCTGCCCTGTCATTTATGAAATTCCAAGTGAAATAATTTGTTTAGATTGTATTGATGTAACTGGCTCTTGATTTTGTGAAGGTTTATTACATTTGACTTTTATTTCTATTTGGGATCATTTTTGCATATATTTTTTTATAAACTTTTGTTAAATTGGAGCATGAATGTTGCAATCTGCATAACTGTCATTCATGAGTCCGTAACTTTATTTTACAAAGCATCATCTTTAACCAGTGGTAAAACTCAAGGCATGCATTTTTAATTGTACACCCTTAGCTTTACTATTTAAAATACCCTCATATAGACAGTAGTTATTTGAGGAATTAGCACTTGGACCTATAAATTCATTTGATCTGGCAGTTATCCTCACCAGCAGCCTTTTCATGTAAATCTAGTTAATATCCTATTTGTGTGCGTGCATGCGTGCGTGTATAAGTGTGCGTGTGTGTGTGCGTGCGCGTGTGCACTCGCTCACGCGTGCGTGTGTTTCCAGCAACATCAATTGAATTTGTAAGTAAGTCTTCTTTCACTCTGTTAGATCCTTCCTGATGAATATGGAGTGCTTTTGTGAAGCGTCTTGTCACTCAACCACAATGTTAAGTGCCCTTTTGATTAACATGGGATTGAAACTACTAGATGGGGGAGGTAGTGAGGCAAAGTAGCACATTCAACGACTTTAAATGCTAATAAACTAATGGAGGATAAAAAAAGTAGTCAACTGGAGGGGAGGGGGGTTCACAGGAACACACTTTTCTACTGCAAAGGCTGGTTTCATCTGAATTCAACACCATGCACCATTTTGTTTTCCTTTGTTTTCCTTTGTTTCCTTAGTACCTTAGCGCAGTGATATTTGATGATCTGTGATCGCCCTGGCCAAATTCATATCATCCGGTCTTCTTGCCGTTCCTTCTAAATGTACTTTGCACGTTAATCTCTTGCATGGACTCCAGCGAGTCAGTTTCTGTTTCTGCAGTTGTTTCTGTTTCTCCTACGCTGAATTTAAAGGGAATGTGAGGAGCAGCTCCTGTCGGCCGTGAAGGAATTCGGTTGCGTTCACACCCATAATCATGCAAACACCTGTATCTGACTGCGGGCATCTGCGAAAACGAAATAACGAAAACTCCACCCATGGAGTTAGAGAGTGCTTTGTGCTATCCTTGAGGTTTCACTTTAACACAAAATACTTGTTGAATGCTGTTGCAAGCCTGCAGTTGCGTTGACCAGATTGATCTTGAGTGCTGTAGTTTCCGATGATTGGCAAGCTCATGAAGTAATAGAGTGTGATTTTTGTTTGTATGAGTGACTCGAGGAGCAGGAAGAAAGGAAGTAGAGAGAAAAAGGCAGCAAACATGAAATGTACTTTGGCAGGATGTAAGTAGATGGTCACGAAGAACAGCACATTAAAGTTTTGGCATGATTATAGTTTATAATATAGTACCGTACTTTCCGCACTATAAGGCGCACAGGATTATAAGGCGCGCTTTCAATGAATGGCCCATTTTAGAATTGTCCATATATAAGGTGCACCGGATTATAAGGCGCACCTTCAATGAATGGCCCATTTTAAAACTTTGTCCATATGTAAGTCCATATATTTGTACATGCCTGCCGTAGTGGCTCACTATTGGTCCATATATAAGGCGCACCGGATTATAAGGTGCATTGTCAGCTTTTAAGAAAATTGGAGGGTTTTAGGTGTGCCTTATAGTGCGGAAAATACGGTAATCATTTGTTTTGAAATAAAGAAATTTTTGATAGCTCACTGCTCGTTCTGGTTCCCTCGTCCAAGCTAAAGCAACTCTTAGAAGGCGACTGCGAGCCAAGCAGGTGCTGCAGTGGCTACTGTGGGAGTACCGTGATCACTGAGGTCCGCTTGTAGACAGAGAGAAAAAAATATTTCAACTCTATAAACTTTGGTTTTATTTGTCGTGGGAGAGAGTAAGAGCTCAATCTGAACTGTGTGGTTTGTAGCCAAGTGCTGCACAAAGAATAAGTGGAAATCTTGGTTCGCAAATGCCCTGTCTTAACAAAACTCAGGAACAAACCATCATTATTATTTATTTTTATTTATGTGATTATTTTATGAGAACGTGATGATCTGAAACATTCGAAATCCATTTTTATGGATTATGGATTTATCAGTTGTGTATAAAAGCTTCCTTTCGTCAGTAATGTCCGTCTTGATCTCGTTCTGTCTCTTCTTTGTGTGAATTATGCGGCACTATTTGCCTGGCGGTTGGATATGCGATCACCACACCACTCTTCTCCCCAGTAACCGTGTGTCTGGTCACATATCCTTCCGCCCAGCAAAGCTATGCTGCACAACAGCGGTCTACAGGCTTTTTACGAGTGTATAAGTGATCAAGGCATCCCAAAAAATCCATAGATACGCCTCACCGGACGACAAGCCACAGAGTTCAAAACTTGAGCAAAAAGTAGCGGCTTATAGTCTGGAAATTACGGTATGTGTGTTATGATATTTTATGGCTCACTGTGTTCTTAAGTTAAATGGTCACTGGCTCAAAGAACAACTCATGTGGCATTTTTAGAACTACAAAAAACAGCTATACTTATTAAGATATTTGTTTTTCTGTAACTTTGAAGAATTTGTTGCCATTAACAACATAAAATGCAACCAGCTTATCGCATTTTAGTATCACAACCTTCACCTTTTAAAACCACTTTATACTCAGATCAATTTACTCAAGGACTGTTAGAAATGTTCCAACCCGAAGACAGTGTACTTGACCACAAGACCCTAATTTAATTGGAATGCGCCATAGGATGAAGGAGACAAAGGACTCGACTTGAGTCACCATCTATCTTTGACTACCCTTGAGTGTTTACATATTTTATCACTTGTGTAATACACTCTGGTCGACAGTCACGGACTGTAATCTGAAATGAATATCTCTATCATCTCTTCCCAGTTTGTCAGAGACCATATGGCTATGTTACTGACTCTGCTGATCTTCCCCTAAAAGCCCCAAATTTGTCACAACCTTCAGTGCTCCTTTGAGGGAGATAGAGAATCTGTGATTAAGTGAGAGGGGAGGTGTGGGGGAGTGGAAGCATGCTGTCAGGAAGAGAGCCGCTTCCTGGCTGCCTAGATGCAATCATGGGCACTATCTGATAGCACCGAGGGAAATTGGATGAGCTGAGAGACATTGGCTGCCAGTGATGGAAAAGATGACTCCTTTGTCACTGTGTCAGTCAATTCCCTACTCTCACCTGAAAGACCAATCAATAACAAATGGAAAAATAGTGTCCCTTTGTGTCTTTGTGGCCAAGTAAAACATCTCATTATTACAAATGTCTTTTTTCTCACAATCTTTGTGATAAGTTAATAATTGATTTAGCCCTGAATCTGAAAAACTGTCAGGATTTGTGGTTGGTGTTGGTTTGACTACACGTTATCTTATTCTCACATTTGCCTACGTTATAGTCGAGAAGACCCTGGTTGTATTATATCGGCTGTCACGATGTGCTTGAACACTGAATGATCCATTGCAAAGATATTAGGGATCATAGTTTTACATTCAGTGAAAAATATGGTCATCTTCAGTCAACATTCAAATGCTAATTTTCCCCATTTCTACCCACAGTTTCCCGGTACATGCGACGAGTCTGCTTCCCCATTCGTCTTCATCTGCACTAACCCCCAGGAGCTGCTGGTGAAATTTCCAATGAAAGGGAAGCACAAGATCTGTAAGTCCAATCTCTTTTCATGCATAAGACAGTTTTTTGTAATGCTTCTGTGCTGAATTTTGCATACTCACCAGCATACACACATTAAATGAAGATTTGAATGATTAATGCTGGTAACTATACCACAAGTGAAACGAAGGCATACACACAAGTTAATTTACACCACACATTCTCTCCAAGAGATTTTGTTTCTTGTTGCCCGGGGGACAAAGCTGTAAGTATGTAGGTATGTAAAATGTTGCTGGTGTGTTGTGTGATTTATAATAGGTGCCACACACATCATCTGCGATTTCAACTGCTGTACTTGTTAGCTCTTTTGGTAATATGTCAAAATCCTCTCAAGACTTGAGAGTGATTGTTTATACAGCTGTGCTTCTTTCATATCTTTCCATCTGCATTAGATATAGAGGTTGTCACAATTTGGCACAAGGATTACCTTGTTTTTATGGTTCAACTTTGGACTATTTTTAAGTAGACATGAAATCTGTGGTAATAAAGATGCACACCATGAGAGCTCCAATCTCTCCTGAAAAAAAAAGATGAAGAGATGTAATTATAGCTGTTTCCCAAAAGTTGCCTTTATCGCAACTTAAACACAAGCGGTTTCGAGTGAGACAGTCCCTTAATGTACACCTCTGTTTTATGAACGGTACTGTTCGGATTCTATCACTTCGCTGCACCTGCACTTATGTGAATATAATCTGACAAATCCATCTCGCCAAACTTCATTCACTTCATTCAGACTCATTATTTGTGGCTGTTTTAAGAAGGATGTGTGGTTTACAGTATTTTGCAAACATAAGCAATGGAGCAGAATAGCATGGGCATATTATGGCAATTGATATATTGTCTCAGTGTCTCTTTTAATGTCTGCAGTCTCTTGCAATATCAATATGAGATGAACTGGGATTTAATGTACAGGTTATGAATATGGATGTTCTTTGATGATACCTACATCTCATTGATGAAATTCTTTTGTCAACCTCGTTATTTCAATCTTGCTTAACACAATAGAAACTGCATTTTCTTTACTTTTGGAGGACTGTCATTTTTAACAAGCATTATCATGACAAGATATCAGCCTTTTTATTTGAAATAGGAAGGAAATGTAGTTTATATTTCAGAATCATAAAATTTGCTTCCTCTTTTTTTCATCCGCATTTAAAAATTGCCTATCAAAAAATTATGCAAGGTTATGCTGGATGCCGGCTGAGGTTGATCAGTCATTACCCTGTGGAGGAGTCTGTGACATTTAAAATGGCAAAATGCCAAGACTGACTCCCAGTAATAAGGGAAGTGCATAATGGTTTATGTTCACATCCTCTGAACATTTGTATCTGTGTGCACGCTTGTTTTTAACCTGAAGGTCATTGTGAGTGTTAAAAGCTATTTGGCTGTCTGTCATGAGCCCAGATTTCTTTCAGCTTTCCTCTATGTCTGTCACTTCCCTGATGCTTGAATTGATCTGAAACCCTCTTCAAATACTGTGCAGAATGAAAGAAATAATCTTAACGATCATACATTTCTTAACTAATCTTGTTGTCAATTTACATGCAGTACGATCACTGTTTTGTTTAAACCTAAAACGCTAGCTACGTTTATGTGGACAAAATTTCTTCAGCGTTTGTCTTCAAATTATGATGCATTGTTTATATGGACATTAAAAATGTAATATGCATATTCAAGACTCTTTCGGGTGGAACAAATCATTCTGACATGCGCAGATTGACAAAATATACCAGGAATAATAGTAGAATAATAGAATAAAGAATAATAGAAGCCGTAGCAACCTCCATGTCAACAAAACATCGCTCCGTCCTTTTCTACTTTAAACATTAGCGTTATTTTGCGTTGTTTCCTTTCCGCTCTGCTTCTACTAGCTTCCGGGAAAATAGCGTGCCATATACTGACGTCTATAATCTATAAGAACTCATTTACGGTAATATAATTGAAACTATGCAAGTTTATAAATGAGACGAATGATGAATTCAGTCTTTGTCAACTGGACTGCCTTATTGGATTCACAATAATGTGCCATAGATGTTTTGATGGGTTCCCATGCCCTTGCTTATTGTATTCATTTCACACGCTCAGTTTGTGTCCTGACAGATGCATGCTGTGTGCATCTCTCAGGTTGCATCACATAAAATAACATCATATGCTCCTGATGAAAATATCCCTCTTTGAACGTTGCGCCTCTGCCATGAATGTGTGATTCCCTCTTTGTGTTAGATGTGAAGTCACTGTGGGATTGCAAATGAAAAAGAAGCCAATTACCCAACAAACGTCTTCCTTCTTTTTCAATGTAGTTATTAGTCTCCCTTTTCTGCTGTCCACCGCTGGGAGACAGAAAGAGGTTGTGAGAGCTAAAAAGCTCCTTGGGTATTAATTCATATTTCTATTTAATATTCATGCTTTTTCAGGTCAGTGTGGATTTTTAAGGAGAGAATCTGTAGCTTCTGAGGCAGCAGGGGCCAAAACTCATGTTTCAGCTCTAGTGAGTCCAGCAAATGAAGGGAAGTGGGAAGGAAAGAGACGGAATGTGAGAGCAGGGTTTCATGTGTTCTCTAGTAAATGAGAGGCAGGCCTTGAAGGTGACAGGCTGTGTTTATTATGGTTCTGTCAGCCGGTTAATGGGGAGAAGAGGAGAGGAAAGGAGAGAGCTGAGCTGTTGAGCTGAAAGCCAAGCACACAGGCTTGGGAGCCCCAAGCAATAAATTTCCTCCACTAGATCAGCCTGCTCTCTTAGATTGATAACACTCCTGTTCCACTGAACACCCTTTCACTGATAACTGTGTGTAAAAGATTATTTTCCTTTCTCCCTCTTAATATTTTTTTAATCAAACGACATATACATAGGTTTTATACACATACGCTAATGCTTTTTTGCAGATGAGACGATTTTAAGATTGTGTGGTGTATTTTTGTGGCTTTTTTTGAAAGTCTTTTGTTAAATGAAACCACTTGCCCTATCATCCTTAACCCAACCCATTTAGATAAGGCACAAAACACAGACCTCTTCTTAAGGCCTATTGAGTGAACAACTCTCAGATTGTGCTATTGATGTTTTGGTCCCTCAGCTCCAAAATTAATTCTGTTTCTGGATGATTCATTACCTCTTTTCATCTGTTAACATCCTATGTAACCATAACCGGGATTTTCAACATTAAAATAAATACACCTAAATCACGATTTTACGCAGACTTTTGGATCCAGAATTTGGGAATTGTGTTAAACCCTAAAGCGCGTTGTATAGAAAGTATTTTTAGAAAGGCATGTTTTTAGGCAACCTAGGGGGTCCTTTGTTACGTTAATTTAGGTCAGGGATGTTGTTGGGCAGCTGAAGGGGCCCGTTTGCTATCCGTCTCCTTACACATCCAAGTCTGTTGACATTGACAATATCAGGTGGATTGAGTAAGTCATTTTGATGCTATGTGAATTGGATGGAAGAGAGACTAAAGTAGCCACTTATTACTACTACTGTGTCAGGCCACATTCTCTGACTCGTGAGTGACTGTGTGGATGAGGTGCTTCCGAGACCTTCCCCCTTTCCGGATCAAAAACGATCCGAGCTACCCGTAATACTGTAATAAAGCAGTCATAAAGTTCAAACCGCCCGACTTCTTATGATCTAACCCCTTTCAATTGGTCACAGAAATTCATTGAATCACTAGCGTCCTTATATCATCCATTTAAAATACTACTTGAAAATGTATTTATGATAAAATATTTTGGGGTCCATGACGAAGCCGTGTTCGAAAGTCCCGTAGGATCGAAGCGAGTAAAATTGAGATTTAGAAGTATGCAGTTTTTCCAGTTGTTTTTTTATTCAGTAGAAGAGTCATAAGGATACTTTACTCTAAAAATTTTATAGTCATGGCCCTAGCTGGCACAGACAATAAAATCTTGCTTCATAAATTGCTGTGTTTGGTTCTCTTTTTAAAGTTCATTCTTTGTAGGGTGCCATTGTTGATATCATGCCTATGTTTGCACTTGGGCACATTCTTTGCTGTCAAAAAAAACTTTAGTTGATTTCGTTTAAGGTACTCATTTGTGATCCATTTTTTTAAGAGCTGCAACATTTCATTTATTTCATTTTCATCTTCAATTAATTTATCAATTAATCATGTTTTAATTCCCATCCCTCAAAAAAAAAACAGGACATTGTTTCAAAATGGCAGTGCTGAAAATTCACAAATGTAGTTTAGGATTTATTTGCAAGTTTGCTCCGCAACATCTGTCAGACAATCTGCAAAAATATTGATCATTGTTTTCCTAAGTAAAAGCAGATGTCTTGCTAATATTACAAATGTAATATTTTATTAGTTTCAAAAAGCAATCATCATCAGTCTGCTTTAATGGAAGACTACAAAAATCTCAGAATGTTTACTGTTGAGATGTTGAAATTCTGAGGATTTGGGCAATTTTAAGTTTAACAAGGTTTCTAAATAATTATTCAGTTATCAAAATATTCATCAGTTAATTGAGTAGTTGTCGGTTAATCATTGCACCTCTTTGTATGAATGGTGATCTCATCAGAGACACTAATATTTTACTCGCAACAACGCAATGGTCCAGTCACAGTTGGAGGCCTTTGCTATTTCTTTCCAAACCCATCTTGACATTAACTACACAATGTAGCTCAAATGCACTTGGGAGTGAGATCAAAAGTGGTAACTATCCCTCAGATGTGGCTTTTAGTCTTCCATCAGCTGTCAGCGTTTTTGCTCTTCCCATTTTAGAAAAGAGAATTTGATTGTTAGAGAGTTTCTCACTTCCACTGAAAAGAAGCGGACAGATGTAATAGCCATTAGCCTCAGGGAGCAACAGCGCAGATGTGTCAACAAGGCTTGACTTTTACAGTCCAAGTGAATCCTGAGCAAACAGTAGCTGTAAAGATCCCTGTGTGGTTGAGCAGTGATCCAGGGATATGGTCGCATGGGGTTGCCCTGGGACTCCAAACAGACCGTGACTCTACTCATTACATCAGTGGTGGGTCAGACCACCCCAATATGGAAAATAAATAATGCAAGAGAAACCCTGAAAGCTGCCACCTTACTGACAACAGCGACCCAGCCTTAACCGTCACATATTAAGTGGTTCAGGCCTTTATGCGACCATGAGGTGTATTTTGGTCTTATATACATATCATCGATTAATTAGATGTGAAGAATTTCTGTTTAATCACACAATTTAGAATCGGGTGCATTTCTTTGTTGCGACCAACAGAGGCAGTGTTTACTTACTCCCAGCTGTTTTTCTGACTAAAAAGAGATTCTGCTATCCTGTTAAAGTATATTTACATTTTGAAGACCAATCAAATGAATAGTTAGTTTTGCCTGGGCCTGATCAAGAACACGAGCTCTAATTTTGACAAGACCTACATAGAGACTTCATTATGTTTCTTTTGTGTAAACCTTAAAATTACCTAAACCGATTCCTTATGTCTTTGCCATCTTTTAAATCCCTAAATTCAATGCAGAAAATTCAACTCCCATATATTAATTTGATCAGTTTCTTCAACCGGTCGCAGTGAAAGGTAAATGTGTTGAAATGCTACGCAAGCTATCATAAAAGTATCATATATATATTTTGGATTCCTAAATGGCCATTTTTTTCTTGACAACCCTCACACTTTTTCTCACAGTATGTTTAGCTTGATCTTTTCAAATTTATTTCCTGCTCCATAACCAAAAGCAAGAGCCCTTGACTTACTGCCCCCAACAGCCACAGCCAAGGCAGCCATTTAAGTTGTGATTAAAAATTAATGGTTGAGTGAGAGACAGCAGAGAGAGAACAAGGGAGGGCAGGCTAGGAAACAGGCAAGCTCAAGCAGCAGCTGCTCCCTGATAGAAGATTGGAAAGTCTCTCCACAATACTGCTGTGTTTAACTGCTCTGCTCACACCCCACCATGAATATTGCATTGTGGCACTATGGGGCTCTTTGTGTGACCTCCTACTGAGTGTTGAGTGGGGCTGTAGCCACAAAACTCAAGCATCCACATCGAGCCTGCCATACAAACTAGTTCTGCTTTGTCTCCAAATAATCATTCAGAGGTGCATTTTTTTTTCTTGCACTACCAACATGGGCCCAAAATATTCACAAGTATCATCCTTGTTTTTTTGTCCTGCTCATGATGTATTCAGTATTGTATTGT
Organism: Syngnathus floridae; assembly: GCF_059516105.1. Classification (NCBI taxonomy): domain Eukaryota; kingdom Metazoa; phylum Chordata; class Actinopteri; order Syngnathiformes; family Syngnathidae; genus Syngnathus; species Syngnathus floridae. Next base: position 8,507,089 of record NC_142415.1, read on the forward strand.
CCCTTGAAGTAATATGCTTTAAAACAGCCAATAGATGTCACAATCATACTCATTGGCCACAATATAATCCAAATATTAGCACTATTTTTGATTTTCATGGTACTTCCTAACCAAAATATTAGACACATGTATCGAGTGTATATTAAATGTCGATACACACACTTACAAACACTGAAACATACGTACTGTATGTACAGTGCATACATACATGCATACATACCACATACATACTATGCAATTAATCAAAATTCAATTACGATTTCGATTACTCTCGACAATTACAAAATTCGCATAATCTAACAATACTTAATACTGATTGTGAGTTGTTTCGGGGCATGCAAATCAATTGTACATGTTCAATAAGATATTTGCATTGATCTAGTTTGTTTGGCAATTGACAGATTTGCACTCCACGTATGAAACAATATGCATACTAATTTTGTTTATAATCTTTAAGGCAATTCTGAACACAGTCACTTGGCAGGTCAGAGCTCAAGCCATCCTGAAAATGACTGGCTGTTGAAGTATAATGTGTACACCCTCCATGGAACACCTATGTCAGTGAAATCCAGTAAAGTCCACTGAATTTGTGTGTCTGATAACTTTTGACATTAACCACAATGCACACAACATTCATTGTCATGGGCAACAATGGAGTTTGTGTGTTGATAACGTTGTAATCTAAGAATATCAAGTGTGAAGCATTATCTGCAATGCAATATGCTTTTAGCCACCTCCCCTTTGCAACACACTGTTCTTTCACTTCTTACATAATCTGTTAATTCTGTCCTATTTCTTCTGCTGCCTTCACTGTTTTTGCTCGAGGTGCTATTTGTAATGCTAATGAGGCAAGGCAGCAAGTAATGGGTGGTCGGGAAAATAAGCTGCCTAGAAAGATGGTGATATGGTAAAATAGCTTGCTGTGGCACTTCATTATATCATGATTGTTTGGACTCAAGTTGTATCGGTACCAATCTGGAAACGTATTATAATATTAGTCTTGGCTGACCAACAAAATCATTCACGCAATTGTATTTACTATGCCCTCTTGAGTGATGAGCATTCTTATTAAGGGGGTAAACACAACTGCATATGTGTGTTTGGAAAATATGACTAAAACATGCCATCATCAAGTTCTGACTGTACCTTGAAACAGTTTACCAGGCCCCCTGCTAATAGAGATTGTCTCACGCCAAACCAAACACGAATGGAAAAGTTAAACGCTCTTGGCAAAGTATATGGCAACATGCCTTAAAATAGTAAAGTTTCCTGTTGCTTTCTTTCTTCTTCTTTTTTTTTAAGAAATTGTTGACATGATAGTGCAGTGTCTATATGCAGTACATAGTACAACAACTTAGCCAATACACCTTCTTTAACTGTCAAATCTTTGTTGTCAAAAAATGAGATATTCACCCATAAATCTTTTCAAATCCTTTTCCACATTCAATTCATTCCCTGCCAGCCGTTTTCAGCTTATTTTGACAGATCTCTCAAGACCCACTCAGCATTGATGTGTGTAGACTTTTTATATCTACACTCCAGCCCATCAACAGGCTTTCATGTTTTTGTCTTTTCTATGCCCACAGCTTTTATTTCACTCAGCCAGCTTAGAAGAAGCCATTGTCATTGCACCCATTTCTTGTCTATTTGGCTTGTTATTCAGACAGGCCATGGAATTGTGTTGATGGAATGGCCCGTATATTTGTTAACATAGACTTAGGGATTGCTTTGTTTAGTACATTTGATTTAGCTAATGGTAAACAATCATCGTTATTTGTTGGCGTCTGCAAGCTAAAATGTCAAGTACATGGATTTACGTAGTGGGTGGGTACCTACTTTACTTATCATCTACAAACACCACCCGTTAACTAATGGAGAACAAGCTTGCTGTCACCAAATAATTTACCCTCATTAAACTTCTATTTGAAGTTGAGTCATTTGGACGTGTGACAATTCCGAACCTGTCTGTTACTCTCTCAACTTTGACAGTGTCGCTCAACGAGGCGGCTTCATATCAGGCAAGGCAGACTTATTTTAGAAATATTTTTTGGCTTACCCTCAGTATTTTCACTTTGCTAAGTGCATTTTGTAGTGTACTGAATAGTATAACTTATTTCAAGTAAATAAACTGTAAACACAAACAACGATTTGTGTAAGTGTTGGATTAAGCATGGACCATTTAGCCATGGCTGCACTCCCTGTGGACCAATCACCCAACGCTTCATCCAACTGTTACGCTTGTAAAGTCGATGAACCAGAACACGAGTCGAGCTTTTTCATTAATTCACCAAACCGCAAGGTTGCCAACCCTTTGCCAGTCATTCTGCACCAAATTTCCTTTGCGAACATTAAAACTGTTGGCGAACGTTCGCCGGGTGTCTTCTTTCGCAAACGAGTGGCACAAAAGATGTGTTTGAATTAATGTGAGTTCACGAGAGCCCATTTTACAAATGTGTAAATGAACTAACCTAATCTAAAAATGTACACTGTAAAATGTATCAACTGGTGTTGATTGGTTTTGGGTGATGAAACACTGTCGAATAAAACATTATTTTAAATACGTACCTACTTGCAGGGCTGGTAAACGCAGCATATTTTCAAATATTTGCTATTTAAAAAAGATATTAGACAAGGAGGAAAATAAAGACACACAAAGAGGTTCCATTGTTTAAGATTGTGCAGATGTTTGAAATACAGTCAAAGCAAAAAAATTTTTGAAATTGATAATAATGTGTGCTACTGTGGCATGATCAATACTCTCATAGTCTTGTGGCAAAATTCCATTCGGCATACTGTGGTAGTTAATTTTGGTCAAATAGAACAGCTGAGAGGGAGTGAAGAAAAAGGATTTTGTTTGCCCTTTTATGCAAATAGGAGAAAAAACACGTGGGTTCTCTGGCATATGGTTATAATTGCTGTTGATGGAACCCTACGGCTCTCTGGAGAATTCCTTTCGCTTGATCTTGATCCATTTACTCCAGTGTGCACTGGAAACACTGCAGTCTTGGCTTCCCTTCCCCAGAAATAAATCATGCAGTACAAGCATTTTCTTTTTAAACATTCATTATCAAATACTTAATTTTACATTTTCTCTGACAGATTTTTGTTTTATGCTTTATCCTTTAGCGGCTGCTTCCAAACATTTTCAAATATGTACCTTATATAGTTTGAGCGTGTTTAAAAAGATTAAATTAATTTGATTACAAGCCGCTTTCAAGTTTTAACCAAAGGACAACAGTTAATGTATTTTTGCCTTTAAAAAGCATGTTGAATTTATTGTCAGTAGATGGATTTTCATCCTCAGACAAGCCAAACACTGCTATCAGATTGAGGACATCAATTTGACCCTCAGGCGAGGTTCATAAAGCATGGTTCATTAGCCATTTGCCTGATTCGGAATTCCTTTGCAATAGAGGGAAAACACTCAAGAAAGAATTCTCTATATTTACTCCATTCTTGCCTCTCTTAATCTACTTGCCACATTACACAAGTATTAATCATTTTTAGCTCAAATTTGTATGCGCATGTGTTTGATCAGCATGCCACTTGAAAAGCCTTTTCATGCGAGATTGCCAGCTCCCTGTGGGATTGTTCCTAAGCCCCTGCAAGCAGACTGAAATGTGGAAAATGAAACGATAGGAATAGGATCAATGCATATGTTTAGTCAGGCAAATTGAGTGTGTGCAAATGTAAACATGCACAAAAATGACATTATTCCATCACAAAATATGTTAGTTTTTACAATTGAAAAAACGCTTTCATTTGACAATTACTTTTATTTCTTCTGGAATGTGCACACTGACTAATTGTTTTACTGCATACACATAATTTAAAGATTATAGGATATAAGTTATACATGTAAAAACAATGGATGAAGAATGTAACTTGTGCTTCAACCAAGGCGTTAGTAAAGACAAGACTCAAAATGGCTGAAGTAAGTAATCTTGCCACACTGGATATTAATCTCTATGTGACAATCAATGAAAACTCAAATAGGTTTTACTGGTAGTCAAGTTTTAATAAACAAAAACAAAAAGGTGTTAGCATTTTTTCCAGACATGTTTTATATATATTTTTATTTCATCTTAATCATTTGTACTTAATTAATAAAAGTTCATACATTTAATAATTTTAACAAATTTATGTTACAAAAATAGTATGACATAACTATCAAACAAGCAAAACAAAAATGTGACATAACTAGCAATGGCTAAAAATAGGTAGTATTCTGTACGATTGGGGTTGGTGTTTCTATGTGCATGGGGAGAACGCCAGCTCTAAAATGCTACATTTGCCTCACCAGCCTAAAATCTCTTGTCAGTTCATAATTTATGAAGAAGCTAACGTTGCATGAGGTCATGAATTGAAGTTAGCATAAAAACTAACTTCATCCTGGAGCTATCTAGCAGCCCATTTGCAGCAGGACCTTTGTGGAAAACTTTAAGAAGCTGACTGTTGAGTAATTCACTTTTGAATGGACAGTAGTTTGTTCTTCATGGGAGTGGCCACAATTGGCATGCGGTTAGTGTACATTTTGAATGTCTTCCAGAAAACCCACCAACAAAAGCTCACACAACTCTACATCATCAAATAACCAGAGGTAGTTGGTTTTTATTGTCCCAAAAAAAGGGCATCAACAAAATCATGTCATCATGGTCAACCCTGACTCAAGTAATTCTCCTGTGAGCCTTGAATCAAAAGTTGGACCACATCCTCGACAAGTCGCCAGTCATGGTGCAATTGGATCCGAAGTGCTGAGTAGAGATTAATCCCACACCAGCTGCATGAATGTCACCTCTGTGAACAACTACACAACAACGGGCCTCATTATCTTTAATTGTCTTGTCTTTCATTTTAATTAATGTCTTAGATCTCGTTCATACACCTATGCCTACAACTTGTGATATTCTTTGTCGACGAGCCAGCAATGGGCGGAGCTAGACAGAGAATAATAGAAGTGTTTTTACCATAGGACATAAAAAAGATTGCCTCTCTAATCAGTTTCGTCGGCACTCACATCAAGCAGCTTTGCTGCCTCAAAAGAGCAAAAGCAATATAAAACAGTACTGCGGTAATAAGACTCCAAAGAGAAATGATTAAAATGTGGTCTAGAATTAGTCAAATTCCATCTTCATAGGCAAACATTCTCTCATCTTGATGCCACTCCTTAATGTGATGTCCCCCGCCTCTCAAGCATGCCTTCCTTTTCCTGCTAATTATCAAGTGGGTGGCTGTATTCCTCCAGCTACTTGTTAACTTCTCCAGGAGCATAGTTGACCCACTTTGCAATCAAATCTGGAGGATAAACTTTCTCTTATTTCTGGTGAATCTTATCTTGCATGACTTCATATCTGCACAAATATATACAGTCATGAATAAAGAAGGTGAATATTTAATGCTGTTTGGTGAATCATGTCATATTTTAACTTCAGTGCTTTCACCTCAGGTTTTGTTTACACGAGAATTTGTCTTTTTTTAAAGGTTCCACATACAGATGACAACATTGTTGTAAAAATGGCCAGCCAAAACAAGTTTTAAAAATAAAGTATTAGGAATTTCAGTAATTCATGATTTTTTTAATGTATTGTCTGATGGACGATCCAAAATCTAAGCACATTGCATTTGCAAAGATTCAGTCAATAAAGTCTCATGTCTGTCGTTGTAATTGACTAGCATTATTTTAAATTGTTAAATTTGTTCACCAATCTGTAAGTGCAGTAAACATCTAAAAAATATTTGTAAGCTACAGCATATTGCTGGTTTTTATCTTCTATTTCTTGCAAAAGCACATCACAAATTCTGATATAAAATGATAATGTTGCATGGTTGTGTTGAGTTGGCCTGCCATCATCTCCTTGGTAAACAACTGTCTCAATAACTAATACTACATCTCCTGGTGTTAACAGTGGAAATATATCTACTTGCGGACATGACAGGAACATCTGCTGTCATCTTTTGATCTAATAAGCACTAACACCAAGTCTGTATTTAATCAGTTTTCACTGAAGAAAGCAATGTTCACCTTTGCGGCAAAAGCCTGTGAACAAATGTCTGCCCTGGCTTCTTTTTCTCTGCTCTCTTATCTACCACCATGTTTTTATGCAGCTGAATTATCTCTCTCATTTGCATACTTGGGTCGTTAAGATGTACTGAGTGTGAAATTGTGCTTTTATTGTGGCCCATTAATCTGGACAACAACCTCCCGCACAGACTTGCTGCTTTATTGATATGTATTCAGAAGGTATTTTCTTTTTGCAAATATCTGACCAATTTTTCCAAAGTGATGATTGAGAATAACAGAAGAGACAACCAATCTCCTCACCCATCACAATTAAGGGTTTATTAAATCACATTAGTCAAGTGGAAATGTACAAATAATAATAACATTTAAGTGTGAGGGATTGATTACCAATGTCATTTTCTTGGGAGAGGAAAGAAATGAGATTGTTCAGCAAATTTTACACCAATACATTGTTATGAGTACATGCCAATTTATTTAGCGGCGTGATAGGCAAATATCCTGTCACCAATTCCCAAACCAATCTGTGATTTTCAGTCTTCCTATATCACAAATTATATTGGCAGACATGAAATTGTGTTTTCTTCTGGGCTGTACTGTAAATATGTGTGAGCATATTTGCATTCAAATTTAGCTAAGGAGGTTGTTATTCCAAATAATATCTGTATGAATGACTCAAGCGACACCCACCCCCTGTCCATAGCACATTTGGCATTCCCTTGTGCAGCTCGAGCAGTGATTGTTTTACAGTGTCTAGTATTACTTTGATCACAAACCTCCCTTTAAAGACATGTTTCCTGCGACCTGCACAGTTTGGTTTGACACTCTTCAAATGGAAATTATCACCTCTGAACTGGTTTGCATATCCACTGAAGGGTGTGGTTGGATGTTGATAGCGCTGTCAGCTACCTAAATCATCCCAGTGTGATGCTGCAGGACCTGCGGGGGTGGAAACTACTGACAAAATAATTTGAAATTCTCATAATATTATAAAAGTGTCATGTAATGACAAACATATATACATAAATTCCGCTTGTATTTTCTTCATAAATTCCACACCCTCCCACAGTACCTTTGCAGGGAGCGACAATTAGTTAAGGTTACTGCTGTGAACAGCTTGGGTGGCAGTGTCAACAAGCTAATGTGGCTAATTCATACAACACCATGCAGACTAACTGAAGTATATGAGCAAAGAACATTTACTTACTTTTCATCATGAGACCAATGCTGAGAATATTAATGATGTAAATAAGGAGACAACTATACTTGTAGTTGTACTGCTGTGATCACAACAGAAACAGGAAAGAAATCTGCGCAACAGCGTCAGAGAATTCAGTACATCTTTAAAATGTGACAAAATTTGGTTACGATGAACATCCATAAAATTAGAACAAAAAAGTCATCAATTGTTATGGACACTTACACAGTATGGGAGACAAATTTGGATCATTTTTTTGTTTTGGAAAAGAGAAAGGTCTTAATCACGTTTTAACTATTGATAATATTATAAAATGTCACATGAAGGTTCTAATAGCATTGAAATTAGTATCCATGTGTGTGTCATTCCCAATTTAAAATGTGATTTTAAATCATCATTTGACTACATTGTGCTCTTCACCCAAGGTTGCGAGCATGTGTTTGTCAAAACAAAGTTGCAACAAACGTCTCTCAAACTCACCATTGAATTCAAGAGTTGCAAATTGGTCTTTTGCTGTGAAATTTACTCGCAAGCGGCAGTATTGATAAATGCTTGTACAATGACACTGTACCACGGGAAATTAAAGATACAGTGTACTGCATCCTGGTTTCCTGTCCGAGTGACCTACTAACGATTTCAAAGACAAATACTGTACAGAAATGAAGACTGTATAGTGCTTCTTCCTACCATTATCTGTAAACAAAAATCGCAAATAACTTTCAATTTATTCTCTTGTAATCCCCGGTGAATTTTCTGTAATCGACGAGTCTCGTATGCTTTTCTATCCCAGAGTTTAACAAAATGATTGGCCAATCCACTGACTCGAGTCTGTGTTCCACGATGATAAAAGTTCGGTTAGTTCCTGAAGAGAGAGGTTATTTTGGTACTCTTTAGACATGCATAATTTGACTTGATTGTGTAAATTGCAGTCTGATTTGAATTGCACTGCATGGCACAAACTGCCATCCCTCCACTTGTGTTGCGGGAGTTAGTTACACCATGTCCAACATAACTATATCATTTATCAGGCTCAAGGCTCCATTAATGCAGCTCGCTGTTAGAGCTCCAAAGCCACTCTGAAAATTTCCATCATTAGCCGAACCTCCTCTGTGTCTCCCAACCCCCGCTCTTCAATGAAAAAAAATCAATAACATTGGCTACCGCACAGCTTTAGCCTGATACGTTGCTGAAGGAGACAAACAGTAGGTGAGGTACATTGATCGAGTATCCATCCTCCCTATATTTAGAGATGATTATTTCCAGGATTCTCCGTATTGATGAAACAGTAAAGATGGTGCTTTGAATTTATGGGATCAAAACAAGTGATTTCTGAACGGCCAGCTCCGACATTAACATGTTACTGTCGCTTGTCACGGCATTTGAAATAATGATAAAGGAGCTTGAGCTCACTCGGTGAGTGAGCACAAAGCATTTGTCACATGCCTACAGTGCTTGGGGGTAATTACCGTGTGACACAGAACACAGCTAAGTTAACAAATGACACATATAAGGGAGCTAATTGCATGCTGTGGCATATTTTCGTAATTACAAACCCCTACCCACCATCGCCACCCGCTTGATTGAAGTGTTAGCCTCTTTAAGTATTATCACAAGACACGTGACAGCAAACTGTTAATCAGGAAGGGGCTGTGCTTCCTTCCCACAGCTGCCTCTGTTTATTTGCTCTACATCTGTCTGAAGTGTGTCTTTGCTTGAGTAACAGCGTTGCACCGGTCTCGGAAATGTTTGTATAGAGACGGCATAGGTCTCCCGGAATTGTTGGTAGTCCTTGTAGCGATAACATTGAGCATTCGTGTGTTTTCCTAAGCTTATTTGTCCTATACACACATTTAGATTAATTCTAGTCCGTGCTCTGAAATGTGAATAACATGGCTCACTTTCCATTCTTATTAAACAATCCTGTTACATCTGTCATGGGAAATGATGCCATGAGTTCTGCTGGATTAATGTCATCGTGCCTGGAGCATGCCAAGTAGCTTTTTCACTGTGTTGCGACTTCCCTGACTTCCACTCCTCCTTCCCCCTCACACTCATCCACTAAAAAGGGCAAGTACATCTACTTTGTAATATATATACTTTGTCTCTCACCACTTCACCTTCTCTCCTTGCCATTTCTCACCCGTCAGTCGACAGGATATATTCTGACATTTGGCAGGCCCATCAGCATTTTTCCTCCTCTCGGTTTTACAGCCAGCCAGTGTGCGAAGCCCCAAACATAACCTTGAGCCAAGTTAACCTTGAGCAAATGAGCTACTTAACCAGTCCCAAGGGAATCAATCCTCTGATTATTTTCCAGTCGCAGTGTTCATCGTAAGCACCCCGTCGCACATGTCTAATGAAGAGATACTGCTTGCTAAACTATTCATTAGGAAATATCACTAACCACTTTTTAAACCCCAGCTGTTAATTCTATTCCACTTGCTCTGTAGCCCTCCCACTGCAAACGTGCACTCACGCAAATAACGTTTGGTATGGGCTTTTGTCCAAAGTAGTAAGAATTATGTGCAGTGGGAGTAGAGGCGCAAAAGTCTGCCAGCGTTTGTGCTTGCACTCCTCCCCCACACAGAGCATACAAAAAAAGAGGAAAGCTAGACTGGTGGAAGACCACTCAGTCTTTCAAACAGTGTGATACAAATAAGATCATTTTTTTTGCTGATGCAATACCATATCAAATCCAACACTGTCTGTTAATAACAAACTACATGAAGAAAGTCTTTGAATATGAATCTGCCACCCCCCTTGCAAAAAAAAAATATACATCACTATCATGTCTTGTCTAATAAAGCTGTCTGAGATTTGGCTCAATTCACAAGAGGATGTTAAATATTTGAAAGCAAGAAACCCAAACGCTATGAAAGGATTTATTGCGTATTTCTGCATGTCCTAAAAATGGTAACATTAATTATTCAGGAAGGTTCCGTTCCCGTATCAGCGATTTGTCTGAGCAGCTTGCACAATCAATATGGAGTCGAATATGTTCTCATCTTGGTTGTATTGCCTCGTTTTTTAATGCTATGCTACGGCTGCTCAATCACTTAGAGGAAAAAGCTGAAGAGCTGTAAATGCAAGCAGACGTGGATCAGTGGACTCACAATGCTCTCCCATGAGTCTTAACAATAAGTGCATGTTACAACGTTTCTGTGATCCTTTCTTCCCTCATATTGTCTTACCTCATGCCTAAATGTCTTGCTTATGTACCAAGTATGTGTGTTTTTTAAACCCTGAAAAGTGCCTTCGAAATCTTCTAGTCGGATGCATACCTATTTATACACATACGACTAGTTCTGTCTGGGAGTGGTGAGTGAATGGCCTGCCGCATTGGCTCCTTTCCCTAGAGATGAGTCTTGTACTTGAGCTGAATGTTAAACAACAAGCACCACTGTACTTCACCGTCCAGGGACAAAGCAATACACAAAGCTTTCCATTCTGACCTCTAGTGTGTGTGGAGAGTGTGCAGATTTGGTGTTCCCTCTATATCAGTGTTTGTGAGGATAGTGCCTGCAGGGGTGTCAGCGTAGGTTTAAGATATGCAGCTTGCTGTCAGTACCGACACATTTTTCCCTCTGCACTGCTGCACAGATATGCAAATGGAGGCTCCTCAGAATGCAGAGTACCGGATCAGCTTCAATTTATTCCATTCTGCTCTCTTTTTTTTTCCTTTCTCCCATCCCCTCTCCCTGCTGTCTCTGTTCTAGCTTTGGTTTTCTGTTTGGTCTTTGCTGTTCAGTTCATGGCATCTGCCCCCAATGAGGAATTCCTGAGAGGTGAACAGATTCCAACTGCAAAGCGTCAAGTTGAGGTTTAGTGCAAAGACGTAAAATGGGATGTCAGTGTGTGTTTTAAAGCACACATGTTCTTGTATATATAGTTATGTTTGTGTTATTGCCGATGTTTCTGTTGCATTGTTATTTTATGTTATGTTTTTATAAAGCGCCTTCCTACCGCAATAGTCGGCATGAATACGCTAGATAGATAGATAGATAGATAGATAGATAGATAGATAGATAGATAGATAGATAGATAGATAGATAGATAGATAGATAGATAGATAGATAGATAGATAGATAGATAGATAGATAGATAGATAGATAGATAGATAGATAGATAGATAGATAGATAGATAGATAGATAGATAGATAGATAGATAGATAGATAGATGTGCGTGTGTGCATATATATGTATATAGTATGATCTAGTTTAAGAGTTGTTTGTGATGTCCATATGTTAATTACCACAAAGGTAACAGTCTTTGTTACTAGTAGTAAAATACAATTAGTAAGTTGCCAAGCTGCTCTCAAAAAGGCTATCTCACCAACACGTAGTGTCATCATTAATCTAGTCTCAGCATAATCTAAATGCCGATGTCTATCCTCTGTGATCCATTCCCAGCCCACACTACATTTACATTCTAATTAGATGAAACCGAGGCTGCTTTATAAGGACCCTTTGTAATAATGTGGTTGTACTAGAATAGAATAAAGAATGTATATCGTTTTAAAGCCTCTGCATTCAAATGTACTATGTGTCATGTAAAAGGAGGATTTCTGCTCTCAAGAGGATGAATGATAAATGGAATACTAAGAACAAGAGATATGATGTCAAAGTAGTAATGGAAGTGTGATGCTATATATATATCACACATTTCCACAGATATGTATGTATAAATGACATGTAATTGCATCGTAATAGGATTATTTTAGGCATTCCTCTGATGAAGGACTATTTTTTGCCACATCCCATTATACAAGTCTAACTGATTAAAATACTCTGGATGTGGATTCTCGACCTCGCCATAACTAACAGTGGAATTCGAGAGGTCCAACATAATCCAAGGCATGGGAAAAAAAAAAATCCATGGAAAATAAATAAAATTAAATTAAGCAATCCCAGGGTCAACCCGTCACCAAAACCTTTAGTAGAATACAAAACTGTTAAATAAACTTTTATTACTCACGTAATGAAGAAACTATTTAGAGGCTTTTCAGCAGCAAAATGTACAGTAGCAGCTCACAAGAATTCTAAAAACATCTACAACATCTGATAACAAGAGAGAGATTGCATGTGGCAACTGTCTGTGAATAATACATTCTACAGCTGTCACCAAAAGTATTGGCTTCCACATTTTCCTGGCCATGAACCAAAAATATTACTATTTTTGTTATTTTTTCCTGACCACAAGGTGCTCAATCATTCTCAAAAAATCATTGTCTGTCACCAAACAGTTCTTGAATGGGTGGGAGAAGTTTGTCTTGGAATCATTTTAACATGGCCCACTGAACTTATCTAACTGTTTTGCCCAATAGTGTGCTAATGCTGCATCTTGCATGTGAATTGACACAAACATACTACACCTAAATCTCGATTTTACGTGGACTTTGGGGTCCAGAATTTGGGAATTGCGTTAACCCCGAAAGTGTCTTGCATAGAAAATCTTGGTTTTTTTAGAAAGGCATGTCAAAGGATGCTTTACTGTTGGCATAGCACAAGCCTGATTTTGTTTTGCAGTTAAGCATTTTTTGCGATTGTCTAGGAAAAGGGATTCATCAGAAAATGAATTCACCCCAATACATACTTCAGAATTGACATCACTCTACCTTTTGCAGAATATCATTCTGTCCCTGTTGTTTTTCTTGGAGTGAATGGACATCTTTTCGTATTTATTTTAGTCCGGACTGTTTGTGCCCATTCACCAAACAGCAATTCAGAGTACCCTCATTTTTTGCAGTCATTGCAGGGGGTGATGTAGAGTGCTCTTTTTGCAAACTCCCTCATCTTCATGCTGCGGGACTTCAATCGTCAGACAGGCAATCATAGTGAGATCTGAAAAGGTGTGACTGTGATGAAGGTCGTCGTTCCTCAGAAACTTAAGCCTGGAATTGAATTTTTAGTCTGTGTCAAAGCTTCTGTACATTTGATTGACTGTTGATTGTCGCCACATCACACTTCAGCGATTCATATTTGGAATTGCGGCAAAACCTCTGGCCCGACTTCAAATATCATTACAGAACCTCGCATACTACGAGAGTGCAGTGGAGGATGCTCAGTTGAGTTGATCACGCTCAAATCTCACCTCGTTTGTTTGGTGCTTATTTGTAATGGAGAAGCAATGGAGGCTTGGCCAAGCCAAGCAAGGGCAGGGCGGTGCAGGCCGAGCGGGTGATCAACAGGTGAATAGGCACAGCGTCTGCTGTGATGCATCAATCTGTCGTTGTGAAGAAGGAGCTGAGCTGAGAAGCGAAGCTCTCGGTTTCCCAGTGCATATCTGTTTGCTTAACAGATGAATCTACACGTTCACAATCACAACTATGGTGAGCTGTGGTCTGAAATGATTTCCCCCCAGAACGTATCAAGGCTCTCCCTTAGAGATACAAGCATGTTCATCTAAGTGCTGTTCATAGTAGAAATGCTGCTCTTCAACATTGAAAGTGGCCAGATGAGATGGTTTTGGCATCTGGTTAGAATTCCTCCTGGAGATCGCCCAGCTCACGTGTTCTGAGCATGAGTTACTGAGATGAGGCCCCAGGGAAAAACAAAGACAAGGAAGAGCTGGACAAAGTGCTCGAGGATACGAAAGTCTGGGCTTTTCTGCTTAGGTCACCCCGCGACCCCGCAACCTGACAAGTGGAAGAAAATGGATGAATTGAATTAAACTGCAGCAAGAAATGTCAGTAGCAGTGTATGTAGCAAAAGAAACACTATTCATGTGTCACCAAATATCTATATATTACCACATGAGAATTCAATAAATATGGTTGAATAATAAATTAAATATTATCCTCTGTATTCCATTTGTCACAGATCATAATAGTCTGATTTCCGTGGAATAGTAGGAGTTTTGTGTGATTTTAGAGAGATGTTAAGAACATTTTCTCTCAAAGAGATGGAACCTGGACCTTCCCAGCCAATTTTGTCATTTGAAAGTTATGTGTGACAAGAAAAGTCTTCTTTACCACCCACTTTCTGAAACGGCTGGAAGTCTTCAAATCTGGATCCAATTGGCTTTGACCTGGTATTTCCACATTACTGTTTCTGGTTTAACTCTTGGATTATGCACACTCATTTTAGGAGGCTTTTTTTTTCTCTCATATGGATATGCCTAATTTGCTGTGAGTAACGGCAGTTAAAACAACATGCAACAAGACTCGGGCTTGGTGACATCTCATTGCTGGAACTGTAGATGTTATGACAGAAGCTAATGTAAACAGAATAAAACATCTTATGAATGACTGCCCTGATTTTCTCTTGTCTTTTGGTGGGTGTCACCATGTTTCCCTAATAGCATCACTATCGCTTCAGGCTGAGAGCATCATTAACATTCACAAACTAACCAGTTTTGTGCACCTTTTGCAAAAAATCTATTTATAGAGTACCTACTGAAAATGTGTTATTCTTTTAGTCTGAAGTATATTGATGATTTTCATTTGATGCTTTGTAGTTATTACTACTTCCTCTCTTCCACTTCAGTAAAAGCTGAACCAGTCGATAATAAACAGTTCATATCTGAATGTGTCTGCAAACTTCTTTGCACTGATTGCATTTGGGTTTACTGTAGACCCAGAACGTCTCAGTTAGAGTCAGAGGGGATGAAATGAGGAATACTTGTTTGGAGCTGTCGCAGAGGATTGAATTATTGTAGCAATATTGTGGTTACTTCAACAGTATTTAAGATTTGGACTGCTACTTATACACTGAGTCAGTAAGTTAGTTGTGTGTGTACAGTATGTGTTTTGAAAAGCAGACATTCTTTTAGTAGCATGATGTTGAGATTAGGACTTCTGTCTAGTGATCCACTTTGTTTACCATTTCAGACAAATCTATAAGAAAATATTGAAACCCACTTGAGAATTTGCGAATGCTTATGGATTTGATGCCAGGATTTCATCATAGGCAGATGGCAGCTTCTTCTTCCTCAACAGCACTTTGAAACAGTAATTCACATCTTGGTTGGATTACTATAACGTACTTTATTTTGGAGTCAGCCAGTCCTCTAGCAAGTTGGTGCAAAATTAGGCTCACCTCCCAACTGGAGCTTGTAAGAGGGAGCACAAAACACCTACTTCACTGGCTCCCTGTACATTTTAGTTATTTTCAAGATTCTGTTTTTTGTTTTCCATTCTTTAAATAGTCTCGCCCCACCTTACCTCTCTAAGCTTCTTCTATTAGAGGTACCAAGGACACAATGATGGCTTAGAGGGGATCAAGCCTTTTCCGTTGCCATTCCTATTCTTTAGAATGACCTCTTGCTAAATGTTAGCCAAGCCTCCCCTCACAGCCCATCTTTAAAACATCTTAAAGCACATTTATATTCTTTGGCTGATGACACAACATGAGACTATGTTTTGGTTTTACTCTTTTTCTGTTTCATACTGTCTTCGTTATTAATGGACCCTTTCAAAGTTTGTAAACAATATGGTGGCATTTGAGGGGGTGTGGCTTAGCTGGAGGCAAAAAGATCCTGCGCGTGCGCTTGAAAACGCAGATTGGCATATTTAAACAGTGTTTACCGAGGAATGGACGTGATGTTCCATTTGATGTTGATGTTACATAATTTAGGTAAAACTGAGCTTCACATGCATCAAATGTATTCAACTATATCTTAATGGGGGGCGTAGTTTGCAAAAGCTGTGTTACACTGTCCTGAAAAGTACCTGATAGTTTTACTGGTTTCTAATATTTTGGGCACCTCATTTAGCTGCATTAAAGAGACAAAATATTGTCTGTATTTTGCACCAAAAATCTCTGAAACATGTGGTGAACAGATATATATAAAAAAAATATATATATATACATATACGTATATATATATTAAATGCAATCACACTGCACTGTGTTGTACTGTCATTTTCGTAATACTGTTGGAATACGCCAAACAGCCACGGCTTAATGATTGAAGCCTAGCTAACAATGAGTCAAATTTTTAATCTGCTCTTATTTCGGTCTTTGAATTGAAAATGCATTTTAAAAATAAAATGCGTGTGCGTTTCTGTGTGAATGTGTGCAATGTGTATTGTTGGAATGTCAACGGCAAAGTAAAATGTTCGTTTCTGTGTGAATGTGCGCATCGTATTGTTGGAATGTCAACTGCAAAGTAAATATTTTAATATTGTTTGATTTATTCTTTGAAGCATTAATTTGTTCTGTACAAAGTCTTGATTTTAATGAGCGTAATACCCAGTCATAGGCGTTAAAGCAATTGTACTAGTAAGGTTGTAATTTTGTATTTTGCACATTTCCGGGTAAACCAAGTTAACCATGTTAAGAATGGAAAGAAAATTAAAGAAACTAATTTCCACTATAACAACCCCAGTGAGGAAGCTGATGATGGTTTGCTGTTGGCGCGCAATAAATCCCATGTGAAGGGAAAATAATTACACTATTGATGCAATATAAATGCATTGAAATAACAAATTAGGAACCTGAAGTGATGATTATGTTGTGTAATTGAACGTTTTTTCTTAATCCTATTACAAATTATACTGCAAAATGTTCTTGACAAAAGGTCCAAACTATCTAAGTTTGATAGGTTGGTAGCCCCATTTGAAGTAT
Source organism: Syngnathus floridae (assembly GCF_059516105.1). NCBI lineage: Eukaryota > Metazoa > Chordata > Actinopteri > Syngnathiformes > Syngnathidae > Syngnathus > Syngnathus floridae. The sequence continues at coordinate 8,523,873 of NC_142415.1, forward strand.
CTTAATCATTAACTTAAAAGGTAAGATTTCTTTTTTCCATCAGAAACTCTTTAATTGTTTTAAGATAGCATTTCTGATTTGCCTGTTACTATACTATTGGGGATTGCATAGTGGGGTATTGTACATGCAAAATTAAAAGGAATTTTTTTCACGACACATACGTATATCATTAACTTAATTGACTCTTTGAGTCATTACAATTGTACATGCAATATTAAAGATTACTTTGTGTACATTCCGAATCTACTAAATGACTGTCAATGTGATGTTTTCATGATCTGCAGTAATCTCAGTAAAACGTGAATCACTAGCTTGTTAACACAGCATGGGAGCAGAATGATTGATAAGCTCTGGCTCATCGTCACCGACGACTCATGACTGCGGGGAGAGCTTGCTCCCTGTTATGGAATGTTGGATGCAAGTATTTTCAGCAGAAACTGACAATTATGTGCAGTCTCTATGCATTATGTCGACACTGCTTAAAAAACCTTCACCAATGTTTGCATTTTTGTAAATAACACACTTCCAAATGAAGGACCAAACATCAGTGGTGCTCTGACAGAGTAGGACGTGTAACACATGGCTTCCAGAAGGAACGGCCATCTGCTCCTTCTTTTATATTCAACTGTGTTGTAAGTATATTTTGGGGGGGGGGGGACAAACACAAATTCACACGTTTGGAATTCCTGAATACAAAAATGCTTGTGGATGTTTCCGTTACATATTTTCAAACATGTTATAATTATATTTATGCGTTATTAAGAGCAGCAAGTGAAGCACAACAGTAACATACCTCCTGTTATACCCCTATGAATTCACAATACCTAAAGCCTTTTGTAGTGCTATCCTGTCTTAATAAGGTTGCAGCAGGCTCTTCTTGTTTATTTGCCTTTACAGTTGAAGAAACAATTATTGGCCTACGGCAAAGTGTACAAAATGCTAATGAACCTGAATGAGAACGAGATTACTTTTAAGACCTTACCAAATCATAAAATGTTCACTGTTATCCTAAAATAAATGAATTGTATAGGTTTTTTTTGGGGGGGATTAACAGAGATATAATACCCTTGAAGATTCCCTTCAAGACCAAAAACAGATATGGTTGAAGCTGCTGTTTGCTTCGGCAGTAACATAATCCAGCCATCATAATGTCATAACTACTCCACTACGTTAACCCAGCAACCAACAACACTTTTGCTTTCCATGACTTGTCAGACGCTGCTTCTCGTGTGAGTGGTGACGAGCTGTCATGCGCGTGACTAAACCATTTCAACATCCCACTGTTGGTTGGAGAAATCACTCAGCCATTGCAGTCTGTAAAAACAACTTCAGGCAACAAGATTTTAGAGAGACCAAGAGATGTGGAGAGGCTGTTTCCTTTTCAGTGGGATGTGTGCTTCATGCTTCTCCTAAAGCCTTTGCACACAAGTCTCAAACAGCTCCTTCTCTCGCCATTTGGAAATGAACTCGGTCACACGCATAGAAAGGGAATCTAAATTAGGTGTGACTAACAGCAAGATGAGAATCCAAGATGGGGGCTTTCCACTCACTGTTTTGCTGTTGTCTCATGGCTCTAAGGGTTTATATTCACATCCACTAGAGCACCCTCAGCTTGGTTGCACATTTCAAACTCCATTAGCTGGAGGTTTAGGATCAGAAAAAGAAAACTGTCATCCGCTGGGCAAGGAGATGTGTTCTTTTGAAAGCAACTGGCACTGTATTTTGAGATAGTAACGCCTACATGATCTTGGCTGGAAGTACTCACTAGAGATGTTTTTCTAAGGCTTTCTAAGGACTAGATGTTCCAACTGTCCTGGGGCTTTCAAATGAAATATCATATTCAATTAACCTATAAGTTCAGTTTTGCTCAGCACAGGATGGTAAACTCTGATTTGGCTTATGCTCCTTCTGGGGTGTGTTGGCGGCATTGGGATAGGCTTGATGGATGCGTAAATGAAACGCCAATGAATTATTCAAAGAAGATGTGTGTATATATACTATATAGTGTGTTTATGTATATATAAATATGTATCTTGTATACACACACACACACACACGTGTGCATGTGTGTGTACTAATTATCAAATCATTATTTCAATCATTAATACAAGGTTGATGGTGGTCTTGTGTGTTATTAATGTTGATGCCTTTTGTTTTTTTCTCATGACTGCCCAGGAGTTCTCATGGGATTATGGTTTGCAGCACCAGTGAGCTTTAGTCTTCAATGATATAGTATGTTGGGAAAATAATTAGTAAATATGTTACACAGTGTTCGGGTGTCTGAATGAGCATCTGTGTTGAAGAGCTTGTTGTACAATCTTGATGATGGAGACAACCTGTGCTCTTTTAATGGCCTCTATTTTTTCTCGCAAACTCCAAGCAGTGCAGCAATCAATGGGAAATTATCTAAGCCAATCGATGATCCAGCCTTTTATACTTCACCCTCTTGCTAGCTCTCCTGCTGTCCTCCTGAGCCTTTCGACTCCACGCCTCCCTCTCTTTGTCCCTCGGCAGTTTCAAAACCATTAACGATATTCATCCGCACAGACAGACTGACCTTGCTCTTAAAATAGTTGAATACATGCACCCGCTAGAGTAGCCTACTCCCGCCACAGGTTAGGTTGTTGTTCATGGTTCCATGTTCACAGATTTTTTCCATGTGTAAAATTAAAATAATAATAATAATGAAGTGTGTTTATTGTTGGCTATTCAGATTAATACAAACATACGTACATGACGTTAAAGTCCTCTCTAACTATATTATTTGACTCTCCACTGCTGTTTTTACAGCTCACAAGACTTTCTTATTTTCTGACTCAGGGTGCAGTTGTGCAGAGAAATCAATGAATCTTTACTGAGGAAACTACTTGTCACCATAACCTTCACAATCTGAATCGTTACTCATATACAAAACCTTTACGTTTTCAACATTAGATTATGCAACTAAATCAATTGAACTGCTCTTAAAATTTCAATAGCGCACTCCATTTTGATACACCAATTGAAAACATTATTCGAAAGATAATTTTATGAGATGGCATTACAGCCAGATACCCTGAAAATTAGTGGTTAGCTTTGGCAGTAAGAATGCTATAGTGTACAGTAGATGTAGTTTACCATGATGCAAAATAATGTGACTGTTAATCGTTGGAGAAACCATTGTTTTGTTTCATATTTGCAGGAAATCGTCACAGTACAGTTTTATTTTTTTACTCTTATGCCATACGTAATGTTGAGCGATTGGATTTCAAATGTACTAAGTGTACAATTTGTCTAGTCTTACATTTCGGGAATCAGCTGGTTTGTTTTTTTATCTAACATTTCTCTCGAAACCATAGAATTCTTAAATGTTTACAGAGGTAGACAGAGTCTGTTGGCAAGAAACAACTTGACTGCTTAACTGTCATGCCACACAGGTCATGGTTTTTATTTTGCTGTTGGGTTTAAGTGGCAATGTGCCGATTCGCTCCATTGCAGGAATGTCTACTCACGCATACACACCTTTTGTTCTTTTATAATAAAGTGGCTCGATTGAGTTAATGAGCTCTTATCATCTAATATTTATTCCCTCTCAGAGGCGTGAGTAGAATGATGCTCACACGTATCATTCCAGATTTGAGTCTTCCACTTAATAAGCATTTTCCTCCCGGCCGTTTTTCATTGAGGTATTTCCACAGCTGAGCAGCACTTAGTGGTAACAGACCACTTTGATTGACAGCCATTCACAAGGCTTGGAAATGGTGAGCAAAGAGCACTTCTCTCAGGCACCGTGTTTATTCTGCCGCTACCCACTGAGTCTGGCCATAATGTGACAGCATGAAGTGAGAGCGCAAATGAGAATCACCAACTTTGCCCATGCATTTTTTTTTTCCCCCCTTGGGTCAGCCATCGTGAAAACAGCCAGCTAATGTCAGTGTTGGACAACAGAACAGCCGTGTTTCACAGTGATGCACTAGACGCTTATCGGACTGGACACTTAACCCCGGGGCCAAAACCGTTGATCCGGCAGCAGTGGTTGTTTACTCGGCAATAATGAGTCTACCTTTCAACGGCAAACTCATAAGATTCTTCTTTTGTAAGAATCTGCTTTTTTCCTCCCGACAAATGTTGTCGAGGTGGTAGTATCGTTTTATCACCACGGCAATTGCCAAAGCAATGAAAGGGCTTTGCAGCGTTTAAAAGGCAATGTGCTTAACAGTTTGAGCAGGTGCACTTAACATATGCTCGGTGATGATATCCTGGTCTGTTCATTCTTGACATAGACAGGATTATTGGCCCACATATAGACTGTCGTGCTGACGTATGGATTGCACTAAAGCGTCACCTTCCCACTATGAATTGCTAACTGCTATTCCAAATCATTTGCTGGAGTGCCCCAATTCACTGTTGGTGTCTTGATGTCTTGTTTCCCCTAAACTATATTTGGCGGTCGTGGTTCAGGCAGTATAGTGGGTCGTTCAGAAACCGGAGGGTCGATGGTTCAAAACCCAGCTCGTGTCATTGTGTTCTTGGGCAAAGACGTTTCACACATCTTGCCTCAGGGACTACAGATGAAAAATAGCCCCTTGGCTAATTCTGCTGCATCTACAGAAATGCTCATTGATGTACACTGTCCCTGTCAAATAAACGAATAAAATAAATAAAAGCTTCACAACGAGAACAGGGTGAGCTTGTAACGGTCAATATGGCACTTAACTGTTTTTGTATAGTCAGTATTTTTTTGATGGATGACTCATATTTTTAAGCCATTTTCAAACAAACTCCCCGAGATTTCTCTCCACACTGGTTCTCATCCCTCAGAATACTGAAAAAAATCTCAGAATGCTTGTGAAGTGTCGTGATTGCGTGTGTGTCCATTTTGTGTTCACTTTACTAAAGATGTCCTGCCAGTTGTTGGGTGGAAGAAAATCATTTCACAGTGAATGAAAAGAAAAAACTGCTGATCAACTGCAAGCCTTTCTTTTGAATGCATTCATTGTAGTCGCTGTGCATGGGGCTTTCCCACTAAATAGTTTGATTAAACAGACACTGCCATGCTTCTTGTGAATGTTTTGCACTCATTTATAATCTTTAGTAATCGCAGAGAGACTTCCATTAGGGTAACGAGAGGCAACGCATGGATTAACACAATTATTTTTTCTTATTTTGTATTCAACTTTGAATGCGAAAATGCAGTTTTGCAAAAATGTGCATGTTGTTTACGCTCTAAATGCAAATGTACGTACATTATGGTTTCCTTTCATCAATATGCATTAAAGCAACTAATTTTTGTCGCGAGCTGCATCATAGTTTCCTTTAGAGGGCCAAAACAGTTCAAATATTTTCCAAAATGAATGGAAATACAAATTGCTAGCAATAACTCTATTTTTTAAAAGTGAACTCAATTTTTAATTTAGTATTGGCACATGAAATCGATGCCCAATTTGTCTTTGCGGGCCACATAAAATGATGTGGCGGACCGTGTCTGGCCCCCGGGCCTTGAGTTTGACACCTATGCATTAAAGCATTGACTTTTGATCAATGGAAGTGCTGTATATAGTAGACTGTACACGCAACAGTAGCTAAAGTGTGTTCATCCAACATTTAATACGCAAACACAGTCAGATTAAGGTGTTTACAAGCATTTTAAAAGCAAGTCTGGTTTGCTTTAACACAATTGCCTGATATTGTCAAGTGTGTGTGTGTTGCTCTTTTTTTTGTAGTTTTACACAAAACGCTCCAGTAACCAGGAGTAGCATAGGACAGCTGAAAAAAAAAAAAACTTAGCAGACCCTTGGTGGGAACCCATCTGCTTTATTGGCACGGCCTTTTGTTCTTCATTGAAGCGTGGCATTTAAAAGCATATCAAGTGTCTAACATTTAATCCCTCATAATTACCAATGTTAATTGTCAGTCACACCATGGCAAACAATCTCAAGTGTTTTCCGTAAAGATCATCTTGATAGTAGTGCAATTTAATATGCTGTAAGGCTCGGAAACATTTCAAGGATCAATCAGTAGATTCGTTTTTTGATTGTTTCTATTCATATTAGGGGGGGCTGTCTTTGGATTTGTGATAGGAAGTCTTTCTTTCCGGTGTATTTTCGTACTTGATGTACATCTCTATAACCAGATTAAAGGACACCTTACTTTGCCGTCAACAAAGGCTGTATTCTAATCTCCTTCAGCCACGGATTAAAGAGTCTCGTTGGCCTTTTAGCTCTCGCTTTCTCTTCGCGTCCCGTCTCTCTCGGTGCTCCGCTCTCTCCCGTGTCTACCCAAGGCCGCCTCTAATCAGCAGGCCTTGAGCTCTCAGAAAGGTCACCCTGTCCCTTTGATGGTGTTTTGATTCATCTCTTCCTCTCCCCTTCCTCCCGCCCTTCCCTTTCACCCCTTTTCTCTTGCAGGGAAGCTGGAGAGTCACTACCACCAGGGTGCCAAGAAGGGGCTGGTCGGTTCGGCCGCAGAGTGACGTCCCAACGAACGGAATGAGGAAGAATGAACCGACAATGTTTCACATCCAGTGTGTTTGAATAGCAGTAAAAGTTCAAAATCCTTACAATAACATTCTTATTTTAATGCATTGAAAATGTGGTGGGAACATTGCATCTTCTATTCTAAGTCCAAACAAGAAAAGTGTGATTTTTTTTCCCCTGTAAAAAGACTTAAGAAAACTGACTTTTGCAAACTCAAAATATTTACTGATTAAACTGAACAATGCTTGGCTTCGCATAGGCGTCCCCAAGGCTGGATTTTCACAATTCTTTTTTTTTTGTGCCCAGGAAGCTCAAATTGTATTTGAATCATGCCTTTGTAAGGAGAAATGACCCATGGATTGGATTCTTGAATTAAAAAATGATGTACGTATTGAATATCTAGTGACTTGCGTGCAGCGTGAACACAGAATGGAAAAATCCAGTCAATGCGAGCTTGACATCATCAAAGTAGATAGATTGGTGACGTTCACCTATGTATGCTCAAACAACATAAAAAAAAACCCACATGAAACTATCCCTTCAAATGTGCACGTAAACAGTCAAAAAATGAAATGGCACTTAGACACACAGTGTCGAACCAACCTGAAAAGGGTAAGGAATTGTGAAATGTAGTTTGTTGATCTTGATCATGAATGGATATTCACTGGTGTCAGAAGGTGGGCGACTCCCTGCAGCAGAAATTCAGTGATTCATAAGAAAAGCACAACCTTCCAAGATTTTGTCAGTTTTAATACAGTACAAGACTGAGATGGAGAAACTAACTTTAAGCAAGGCACCTCCATTCTTTTCACTTTCTGCACAATTATTCAGAATGAAACAGTATCTTTAATACCAGTAAACCTTGAGTTTATTTTGTTCACTTATCAGATTTCTAAAGTATCTTAAAAAGAGACTGCAGAGGAGCAACTACTGGCGGATTGAGACATAAAAAGAAATGCGGAGACCCCTCCTTTTTATACCCAGCCTATCATTACCCTCCTAGCACCTACGGCCACATTTAGACCGACAATAGTTTGGAAGTAAAAACACAGCCTACTCATTTATTTCAGACTGAGAGACAATTACTTCAGCACAGGAGGGGTGATTATGCGGAGGGCTTTGGCAAGAGAGGCAGGGTCATCCAAGCACAATCCAAATGGCTTACATTTCTTTCCCACAGTGCGGCAACGTACAGCAAGCCTTAATCACTTTCCTTTGTTTGCCCATTTGAGGTACAAAAGCTTGCATTGTGTGAAACACAGTTTGGATCATTTTGTTGTACAACCATGGTCACTTTCATTCCGACAAGAATAAACACACTGAGAAACACTACGACTCATGCTTTTTTTTTTTTTTTGTCCTTCAATGGTATTTTATCTCGTCGTTGTACGTGTACCAACACGCCCTGCGTAAGATAACTCCAGAAGATTTTGTTACATGTTCAGTCTAAACACTGCCACGCAGCATGTTTATCATACTCTGATACTGCCCGGGGCACATATGTCACAATATGTCATTTTTTTATGATTTCCCTGTGTGAATTTGTCTTTCTTGGAGTCGTATGTAAACCATGACATTAGTACGCAATATGTACAGTATGGACTTTTTATGCAGGAGTAGCACAATAGGCATCATTGAACATTTGTAGTTTACTAAAGAAAAAATAATATTTTAATCATACAACTTTAAAACTGCTGGGTTGTTTTTAAAATTGACCCAAACTCCTGAGTAGGTCAAATTTTTAACCCAAATCGGCTTGTTTTAATCGTGGCCTTTTTAAGGGTGTATGGCACATCATACTGAACTCTATTTGCTACCTGACTGAAGGAAATTAAGGTTAAAATATTTTTTCCATTTTCAGGATTGTTGGTAAATTGTAAAAGGAAGAGCCTTTTAGTCTGAAGTGACCTGTAACTTTCTTATAAATGGAAAATCACGTATTTGTCTACTTGACAATTGACTCATTTATCATTAACATATTCGGCTTTTGCAACCTGATTCTTGCACACGCGTACCAATGATGATGCTGAAGTATTCATGCAAGGCCTTTAGTTGGCCGTTGGCTGCTGTTGGAATGCAACCCTGCATAGGAAAGAACAGAACTAAATATCAGATTTGGGGCATTTTTTTAAGCAATGTAGAAATTCCAGTTTTAATTGTAGCAGAAAGAGCAGCTGTATGTGTGTGTAAACTGCACATACATAAATTATAAATATTTATACAGTTGTGAATGAGTAATGTATATGAAAAATTGAGATTCTACGTATGGTAGGGTAGATTTACTGTACTATGCTTGTGTATGCAATAAATATATACATAAGCAGTTGAGAATAAAATAAACACCAGCAACACCATCAGGGGTGCGCCTGAATTCTAATATGCATGGGTCAATATCACTTTAGTGCCTTTGGGTGTCCTCATTGGAATCACTCAGTCATCATAAATGTAGCAGAATAATGAAACTCTCAGGTCTTATTATAAGTGGCCAAACAGTTTCACACATAACAGTGCAATGTATGTTTTGTGATATTTATCTTACTGTGGAGGATGTCAAGATGAACCCAGTCATTGTGAAATACCAATGGATTTAAAAAAAAAAAAATGTTTTACAAATCCAAAATATGTTTGTTAAAAAGTGGCTTGCTAGCTGAATCACTATTGAGCACATTAATTGCTGACGTCCACACTATTGTTGTCCACCCTGTCAACGAACGCACATATTTTGTAGTTTGCTTTATGCATTGTGCCCAAGCACACCCTCTTCCAAATGTGCTTAGTATACCGTGCAAACTAGTCAAACATGCTCTAAAATGCTGTGAGGCTGGCTCACTTATCTTACAGAGACAATGGTGCTTCTCTTTTGTGTATATCCAAGCCAGTGAAGAAAAATATTCTTGAAAAGGATCATCTACTACTTTTTGACAAGTTGTTTTACTTTTGATGCTTTATTTAAATAGTATCTAAATTATTAAAATATTTCAATAATGTATTCTAAATTGTTTTGCACTGAGCACTCACTGGTTTATTTATTTATTGCACCTTGGTATTTTGAGATTAAGCCAACAAAAATTTATCTTGATGATGAAACACGAGGGGAATGCGTAGTGAAATGCAGAAGTGAGTAAACATTCATGGCATATTTGCAAATTATTTGGAGGATTGCTAAAACTGTAAGGCCGATTTGGTGATACATTTTATTTTTATAAGCTCTCTAAAGTACGGGTGTCAAACTCAAGGCCCGGGGGCCAGATACGGGCCGTCACATCATTTTATGTGGCCCGTGAAGACAAATTGTACATCAAATTTATGTGTCATTACTAGAATTGCAAATTGTCTTCACTTTAAATAATATCTTTTTTTTTAAATATTTGACCAGTTTTTACTCGTCTGATTTGAAAACAAGTTATTTGTCAGTTTGTTTTGTAGCTTTTACTGTACATAATATGAGGTGCTCATACATTTATTTGGGTTGACAGTCATAACGGCCCTCCGAAAGAAACTATGACTACAATGCGGCCCGCGAAAAAAATTAGTTTGACACCCCTGCTCTAAAGTCTTGGAAAGCGATTAAGATCAATGTCGTGGATTTGCATTGATATTACAGGAACTCTCATTTGTACAATTTGTGGATCGATGTTGTTTTGTTCTCACGAGTAGCTGATGGGATATGAGCTGTTCATATTACACCGAGCGATATAACCGCGTTGGCTGAGGAGGGGATGCTGGGCACTCATGGTTGTCTCTTTATGGCTCATTCACACGCTATTGGGCCTTCCAGCTGTACAATAGCCAATATGTATTGTTTCTTACTTGTTACTGATAAGACTTCAATCCACCAAAGAAATAATAGCAAGAGTCAAGTGTGACAGCAGAATAAGCTGTTTGGCACGAACGTTGAAGATTTGGCTCACTTGACATGGCCACAACACAGTTATGCGGCTTATCCCACAAATGTGTGTTTCTTATGAACGGCAAGTCAATTACAAGGGAAATAAACAGATTGCATGAAAGTATTTTTCCACATGAAGTCAAGCTCGTTGGACTTAAAGTGTAATTCATCATTTGGACATTATAATTTTTTTTCCCTGCACAGGGCTTTTGAGAACCTTTATTAAAACTGAATAATCTAGTTCAATGACTGGTGGTTGGTTTTTTCTTCCTCTTTTGCCACTGCAATGTGGGGTTTCAACATTTTACCTGCTCTTGCGTTGCGGTTTCCTCCCCAGCCTGTTGAGTGGCACTCCCGACTAAGCCTCTTCTTGAGGGCGTATTTCATCATAGTGAATGAATCACCAACAGATTCACACACACGGTCATTCTGGCTCGATGTGTTTCTCGCTGCCTTGGCATTGTAAATCGCTGTTGATTATCTCCGATTTACTCTTGTTTGAGTTGCAGATTAGCTACAACTCCTCGCTCCACGGCATTCGGCATCCAAACACAAGCCCTCCCGGTAATCTCCCTCCAAGAGTCTCCTTTGTGAAGTTTCTCCCATAGAATTGCTTTTTTCCCCACTGCAGAGGCTGCTTAAGAATTTCCTAAATTCAACCCCCAGTGAATGAACGATGACAGCTCATTGCCCTGTGGGTGGCCTTTTCTTCTGTCCCCCACATCAGGGACATTCCTCTGGATGAGAGCAGACATCCAAGTTCACATAAACAAGGTCTCTGTGCTGCTCGGCGGAACAATTAAGCACATGCGCTCTCATTTTTTTCTGAACAAATAGCGCGAGCCTCATGTGCTGTTGGTTTTTCACGCACAAAGGATAATATGAGCCACTTCATGTAGAACTAATACGGAGTGGAATAGATTGACTACCATGGGAACATAGATATCATTTGCAAATCTGATATCATAGCCCAGCTGTTGGAGTGTTATTGCACAAAAAAAGACTATTGATGCAATGTATTTATTTTTAATCCTTGAGTGAAGAAAGTTTGCTTTCTTTTTACATATTCAAATCTGTTCCCTTCAGACTGTAGACATAGCTAATGTTGATAGACTGCAATTCATTTTTTAATTCAACTTAATCCACCTTAGATAAATTAAGTGCAGGAGGCATTTAAGAAAATGTTCTTATAATGCCGGTGCCGCCATGTTTTAATTCCGTCAACTACGTGGTATATATTCTTGGTTTGGGTTTTTACAAGTCGCCTGGTGTAATTTCCTGGAGCAGAGCCTTTTGTGTGTTCACTAAGAGGCTGATTGAACTAAGGGCAGTGACTGTCCCATCCCCCACCGCTGCAGGCAGGCAGGCAGGCAGACAGGGAGGGGGAATTAGGATTTGGAGGTCTTTGGGAGAGGTGGTGGCAGGCAGTCAGGCAGCAGAACAATACAAACTGGAGACTTCTTTTGGCTCATCCATCTCATAATGTCACAGAGGGATGGGCGTACAAAGGAAATATTTAGGGAAGGAAATTGTCCCTCTTTGGTTCACTGATGATAGAGTAACAACATGATATTAAGACCAGAATTATTCATGTCCTACCCTAATGGTGAGTGACTCTCAAGTGGGAAGTGAATTTCTATCTGCTGAATCTATTAGCAGTTACGAGAAACACTGCAAGAAGCCTTTCTAGAGTTGTACTTGTCTTATTTGAGGACTTTTAAATTATACGCCGGCTGAAATAAAAGTTGCTTTTCTTCAATCGTTCCTTCTGTCAACATTGTGTTAAGCGATATCAGACTGATATCACGTATCAGTCAAAGATTTGTTTGTTTGTTTAAATACAGTTTGATTGACACTCTTATACAACATTTCAAAGGAAACACAATCTTTTGCACCATTCTAATGTAAATTCAAACATAATCAAGAGCACTTTTTTCTGTTTTTAATTTAGATCTAGTGTTGGCTCGTGAGTGAACGATGCTGGCATTTGTTATTTTGGGCGACACCAACTCATATAACAACATAAAACACATATTGTCATATAAAGCAGTTACCCAAATGTCTGATTTTTATGTTTTAATTGGCGAATATAAAAACAAGGAATAAAACCCAGACAAGTTTTAACATGAATGTTTATTTTATTTTTTTTTTAAATATTAAAAGTAAATTTCAAACCAGCAATCTAATGTGAAGTTGCAGTCGATATATTGGATAACAATATTTAGGCGTATATGTGCATACACATTATTGAAAAACTACTATAAGTGTCATAAAAATCAACATTACCCAAAGAGAAGCATAATCTCCCTGTTGTTGCATAACAGCGCATCACTTCATGCAATAAAGTTAGCTGTTAGCTTGGAGAAAACATGCATAAAAGAAGTGGTTTTTCAGTGAGTGGTTGGCTGTGTGTTTTTTTTAATGTGTATCAATAATTTAAGACATGAGACATCCATTCATTTTCTATGCTGCTTATCCTCTTCAGGGTAGTCGAAGCCTATGCCTGACTCAAGTTGAAGGGCGGAATAAAGCTTGGATGGGGTGAGAGTCAGTTTCAGGAAGCAGACAACCATTGTCACTCACGTTCACACTGGCACAAAGTTGGAACTGAACCCAACCTGCCTGCACTAAAGTCAGGCATATTAAGGATGCTGAAAAGAAAAAACACTTTGCTTACATTGAATTGTTAATGCCTATTGCCAGTGCTTAGCGGCAGCTCCAGTGTTAGAAGCTAGCCGCTATGTAAGCAAATGCCCCATAAAGGCTGGCAAAAGCCGTCGTATTACTTTTCAAGACGGTTTAATAGCTGAAAATGACTTTGCAAATATTGATGCCAACAGTCTGACACAGTTGCCTTTCCCACTGATCACTTTAAAAAACCAGGCTTACTCAAAATTGCTGTTTAAGCCAGCAACATTGCTAGCCTACTGGGATTCTGATGTCACTTAGTTAAATAGACCAAAATCTATGAGGAGAGATTTGTCAAAAATCTTACCAGAGAGGAAAATAGTGTGCTGCGAAGCACAGTTTTGATTTAAGGAAAAAGTTGATGATCCAAAAATGAAAACCAGTTGATCATTCATTATTAAGTGGAAATGTGTGTGTATTCACAATTGTTCTTTTAAGAGGCAAAAAACAAACAAACATATTTTTAACAAATTATGTGACAATTCGTGAGAATTCTCAGATGGATATCAGACTAGCAAAATATTCCATAGCTGCAGCCCTTGTGTACAGTACAGCAAACATTTCCCAACATCCTCTGTGTAATGTACAATTCAGACATTCTCGCTCGTCAAGTGCTTGACGGCATGTTGCTTTGCTTAGACCGGAGGTCTAAGTTGGGCCCCATCTGGGAGGGGGAAGCACATGTACGTTTGAATGTGGTTGTCCCTCAAGGCAAGACACGGATGCGGCTTTGTGTTCTCTTCTTATGAGGATCTGTTAGCGCTCAATAACCAGCCAACCTAAATGGGAACATTTCATCTTTTCGCCATTCCTTTCTCATCAGAGGAAACTGTTGTTCAATTAAAAATGGATTTCCCATTACAAATAGCTTACATACATCTGCATTTTCAAAGAGTCGCTGCCGAGAGATTGATTTGGTCCGCAACCCTTTGACCTCGCTGAATGAGGTGCGACCTGTAACAACTATAACAACACGTAGTAGGAAGTTACACAAAAAACAGATCCAGCTTAGGGCCGTTCACGCGCGTTTTTAAGAGCGAGCGCAGAGTCACATCCACACGTTGTAAACAAATAGAAAGAGCCAATAGTCTTGTAACATGATCCATGATAAAGAGAGTCCCTCGAGCTCGCGCCATTAGGATCTAATGTGTGTCCACACCAGCCCCTCCCAAGGGCGCCTCCTGCTCAGTGTTTCAACACCACAAGACAGTTCAGATGATAGTTTGCCTTCAAGGGCTTCTCTGTCAGGAGGGCTAAACGACTGAACACAGTTATTTGTCAAGCTTTACTCCCTTGAATATGTAAAAGACCTTCGTCCAGGTTGCTGTTTTCTTACCAGATAGAAACTGTAGCAGATTCATAACAAGATTAGTCTAGATTACCATTAGCCTATTGCGATCTGAGAGACGATAAACGCAAAGCCACGTTTGCCACAAGATAATGACAATGCGGTCGCCTCGCCTCGCCTCGACCGTTATGTGTAACCATAAAGAGCGATTTGGCAAAATGGCTGAAGCAACAAATGTTTTGTAACAACCGCCATGAAAACTGTTTTTCTCTTCCCAATTGGGTGAAAAAAATGGAAGCCGGGCCAATAGAAATACAGCGTGGAGCCGAAATGGTAATTCTCTTAGCAGACGATTGGCAATAATTATGTGGGCAGATAAAAGTCAAATAACTAACTACGAGTGACAGTTTTGTGTAACTTCAACTTCCTGTGCAGAAGGTTTTATGCTTTTCCTTCATCATCTCAATGTTTTGCAATTCTTCATCCTTGGCGTATTTTGATGAAAGCATGCGACAAAAAGGTGATTCAAACACTTTTGGAACCGCTTTGAATTGTGAAATAAAATGCAGACCGTCTCTTTGAAAGATGATCTGTGACACACAATCGCACACATTTCCTGCCAACCAGACTTCCTTGATTCTTACCACCTCCCTAATTTCTCCTGACCTTCTTTTGTGGTTTTAACCTGCAGTGTCACTTGACAAATACTGCTCAGAATCATGCCCAAAAATGTCCCCCCTATGGTTATTATTTTCAGAACTACGGTATAATACGGTACAATTTATCACAAGAAGTGCATGAGGGTCGCTATCTAATTTCTCTGCGATCGATCAAATAGATTGCTGCGACATCCCTCTCACGACCATAAATATGAACCTGCTGGTGGTGCTAGCGTTGTCATTAAGGTTAAACCCTGTGGGAGCCATCAGTCTCTGTACGCTCCCATCCCCAGAGCTCCACTCCATAGAGAAGAGGAAGGCAAACGTGAATCACAACAAAGAGGTACAGATCAGCAGAAATGGCCCTTCTACCTATCAATCAGGGAAGGGAGGATCAATTGGATTTGGTGAGCCACTTGAAATCATATATAATTACGCTGCAGTATAGCCCATCACGGGCTGTCTGGCTGGCTGGCTGCAATGCGCCCAATGTGCGACAATGTTTGACACGGAGCTTTAATTGTGAGTGTGTGGCGGCGAACACGACTGTTTCAGATCTGTCCAAGAGCTTTACAGCGTCTTTTATGGAGTAATGGAAAGATGATCGCGCACAAATCAAGGCGGCCCTTGTGAGATTCCACATGGCTGGGCTGATTGGGTCTTTGGAGCTGATGGAAAACACATGTCTTCCACAGAGCCTGTTCCCTTCACTTTGTAGTCGGCGTGACTCTTGGAAAGGGCCTCGGAGGGCCGGCCACCACCTCAAATGTGTCCCCTGCAGTCCTACTAGCCACTGACTGTTACTTAGCCCTCCATTGGAGGCTGCCAATTCCCTCGGGAAGGCATGAGTGTGCCTGCCAGCAGGAATGCATTTGAGGCAATCGAGCAAGATGGAGGATGGTGAGGAGCTGCTGCTGCTGCTGCCGCCGCCGCTTCCCCCTCTGTGTGAAAATGAGTCCATTAATTCAAGCCCAGTCCCTCCTCCTCCTCCCCATCGTCTTTGCCAGTCCTCTCTGTGCCTGTTGTCTGTGTTTGTTAGCAAGATGATTCCCTCTGTCATGTCAAAGGCAACATTATCATATTCTTGTTGCCTGGGAAACCAGTGCTGAGAGAGACAACGACTTAAAGCCTGACTGGTGTTTGAAGCTGCTGGAACATGAAAGGTTATTCATGGTGTTGCCAGAATTGGAGGTCTGACATATCTGAAAGGCTCTTATTCGGAGAAGATCACCGTTTCATGAGAAACTCCCTCTTGGATTTGCTTCAATTGGATTCGCTGTGCTAATATTGAAGCAAAGGTTTACAGAGTCAAAAAGGAATGTTTGTCCTATACAACGAAACGAAAATACATGTGTCATTTGTCAAAGAAACCGTTTTTTTGGTTTTTTGCCAATAGCAATCACTATACAGATGGTCGGTCCTTGGTTCCATTGGCGGCAACAACCTCAATTTGTTGGATTATGCTGGAGGCTATCACTAGTTTTCTCGACAACAATAGTTACGTCTTATCATAGTAAATATTTGCATGTACCACGTGATGATGTATTCGTACATATATTTGTACTGATATTATTATTATTCAATATGCTATATTCATAGTTTTAACTTTGAGTAGGTACGTGACACTGCCTTGTTTTGACATTTTTTGTTCAAAAAAGTATTTTTTATTTAATGAATTTCAGTATTCCAATCATAGACGGCAGGATAAATCATCTTTGACCACCCAAATAGCTCGCCGCAGTACTACATCGACTTATACAACATAATTTTGATATATTAGGTGACATGCTGACAAAGTTTTGTCCGATTATTTCATTGCAGGAGAACATTTATACACTGCAGTACAAGAACCTTGAAATACTTAACATATTGAGAAAATTAGAACACAGTTTTGTTCCTTTATTCCATCTCTCTTCCAGTGACATTGGTTTTGCTGGAATTGAAAAGGATTTTGATTTTCTTGTCACATCCTCACAATTACCGATGCACTTAATTCCAGTGCTTCACAATTACAGGTAATATTATATTAGCAGCTATCTCTCTCTCTCTCTCTCTCTCTCTCTCTCTCTCTCTCTCTCTCTCTCTCTCTCTCTCTCTCTCTCTCTCTCTCTCTCTCTCTCTCTCTCTCTCTCTCTCTCTCCTCTCTCTCTCTCTCTCTCTCTCTCTAATCGACAGCGGGCAACAGTGCTTCCATGTAATCAATTTATCTGTTCAAATGAAATTACTACAGTCTTTTTGACTGACACTTCAGATAGTTAAACTATATGGCTGTTAACTTTTTTTGATTACTCAAATGAAATTGGGTTTGTTTCCAAATGGAAGTACGTTTAACCAAATGGTAAAAAGTGCTTTTGATGCTTGGTTGCTGTGTGACCTGCGACTCTTCCTCCTCTAATGATCCAATTCCGGGTGTTCCATGAGTTCAATCCGTGTGGAGTTTGTTTCCAGGTGTTCCAGGCGTCTCCTTCTGTTGCCTCCGCTGTTGCTGCTGCTGCTGCTTGGCTACATTATATCAGTTCCCACACAGAGAGCCGCTACGCTGTTTCACGCTCAAACGGCAAATACGGAGGAATTAACCCGAGTGGAAAGATATTGGCTTTGGGATTACATTGGCCGAGGGTCGCGGGAGAGGAGCGGGCTTGTTGTTGGTCTGCCGGCTGCACCTCGAACATGTCCTCTCCCCCCGGGCTCGGTCGTCTTCGTTGTTGACGCAAACGTTATCTCCACTTGAGATGGCACAAGTCCAGTGAATCGCTGGCCTCCCCTCCTCTCTCCTGTGCTGGATGTCTTTGGGGATTGCGCTGCCACTGCTGTCGACTGCTTCGGCTTTTTCTTGAGCTGCATTTCAATAGCTGTTACTCTGACTTGTACTTTTTTTTTTTTTTTTTTTTTTTTTGCGGAGTGGCCGTCACAATGGAACAACGAGGACCTGGAATACGCATGACTAGCTAAGTCAGTAAGTTGATCTTCCTTTATTATGATGACTGTTTATCGTTAGCCCGGGGTTGGCTAGCTTGGGAGCACATAGCCAACACAGCATGCCGCAGAGAGTAAGCTAATGTAGCTGAGGCTGAGCTCATTGTTTCAGTCTACTCCTCGTCAGATGAGCTTATCACAGCCAACTGAACTCCTTTGAAGTTCAGCTCTTGGAAACACGCTTAAGTATTAAAGATATTCACGCTCTACCGACGAACGATCAACCTCACACAGTAGAGTACTTCGAGTACTGTAAGTCAAGTAAACAAGTGGTACATAATTTGATGTGATTTGTCGAATAAACATTGATGTGTAAATCCTGCTCGTGTCTGACATGTACAAACAAACTCATGCAGCTTCTTAAATAGTGTTCCAGGTACCCCAAGGGGTCCTATAATAGTTTTCGAGAACATCCCGAAGGGAAAGAATACCGTGAACGGTGTCACTATTGAGGGTATTTCCCCGTTTGATTATGTTGCTGTCAACAGGAGTAGGTGCAGTGTTTCAGTTCGGTAGTAAATCTTGAGTAGCACTCCTAGGAGATAAAGATAACACCATGGTTACCAGCTTTTCCCCAAAGCAGATTGCCTGCATGTGGCAAATGGTTTGTTTATAACTTGTCTGTTTCACTCCAAGTACACAAGCATCAGTTAAACAAATATGGCTGCTCCTGTGTCATTGGGTACTTGGTATTTTGGGGTGATTACTAAGCGGCTTAATCATCTAAAGGTTTACATGCCTGCCAAACGGTCTTTCTTGCTGGAGAGTCAACATAAGGTTGTCAATGTTCCCTCTAATTTTTCATGGGTCTGGGCATAGATCCCTGAGCACACCCGAGGACCACTGTGAGCAACATCAGATGTGCATGCTGTGGCCACACACCAGTGTCCCACCTGTTCAAAAACCTTGAATCGTAGCAACTTACATGGCTTATTAAAAGAATCACCTTACAGCAGCAATTCTCAGGAGTTTACTTTTAATAGAAGCAATTTCGCCTACTTAAAATGAAATGTATAATGTGTAGTATGTTAAAGTGGAAGTCCACTCTAAAATTTTCTTTGTAATAATATTTTCTATGCAGCTCAACTGGTTGAAACTGTTGTGGTTAATGTTTTGTTTTATGGAATATTAAGTAAACAAGTCAAATCCACCTGATTTTATTCTTCGTACCGGCTGGCCATTTTGCCCCTTGGTGTCGACTGAAAATGACATCACAGTTGCCAGGGCTCAGGTCACTACCAATCACGGCTCACCAGTTTTCAGAAGATGAGCCGTGATTGGTTGTGACCTGAGACCTGGCAACTGTGATGTCATTTTCAGTCGCCAGCAAGTGGCAAAATGGCCGGCCCCTGAGAAGGATAAAATGGGTGAATTTGACTCATATTCCATAAAAACATTTTTAATCAGAATCTCATGTTTAGATTAGTGGGGGCCCACGCAACAAATTAGTATAAAGAACATTTTGGGGTTAACGTCCCCTTTCAATGATACCCTCATAAACATACTCTCATTACATCCTAAAAGACCCGAATTTACACACTGCCCTTTCATTTTACCATGATAAAAGGTTGCGTTTCTTAACCCCGCTGCACTGTTGCCTAGCTAACCTTCGTGGTGCGTATGAGCAAGGCAAATATGCAAACATTATCAATGCTATGATTGGCTGCGTAGCGTAAGTAAACCGTATGGTATCATTAACTGGACACCTGTCACTCACTGCATCACATTAAAAAGTGGTACCGAAAACACATAATTAATCTAATTAATTGGATTAGGTCTACTATTAGATATTAATTAATACATTTATGGTGAATTTTATGTTATGCGCCGCGTAGATTTTCTTGTGCGGTGAGAATTTGCGAGCAGTGCTTCGAGGGAGCATTGGAGGTTGTCCATGTCAGACAAAATCTGGGCTCCAGGAAATACTTTTTGAAATGGGGGTGTGGTCCCTGGGTATAGCCTGTCTGAAGCGAGACTATATGTTAAGTGTCTGTTGTGGTCACATAACCAGTTTGTAATCAGTCAACGTTCAATCAACTTTTTGTCAATATTCCATTTGCAATATAAATGCCTGCCAAATCTTCAACTACAATAGTATTGTGGTAATTGTTTGTCTTAATTATGTAAAGGACATATTCAAATAAATCAATAATATGGAACGGTCTATAGGAAGAGCTCACTTATTATGAACTTGCTAGGTTAAACAGCAGCCTCATGTAAACTGTTGTCTCATACCTGGAATGCAAGAATGCTTTGTTGATCTTTGTACATTTAATTATATTGATAGAAAAAGGTCTAACAGGTAGTAACTCCAACTTCCCACTTTTTTTGGGTGTACATATTGTACCATATTGATGTGTATCTATAAATGGTAGTGACAGAATACTGGAACAGCTTTTATTACTCCATTGCTGCAGACACACACGAATTGTGGTCTAAAAGCACATCCTGGAATACGATTTGGCATCGATGAGTTCTGTGTTGAAAAGCAGAGGAACATGTTGTGGTTAGAGGAGCCTCTTTAACACAGAATCAAACCAGAAGACCAGCCATCGTCCACTTTTGCCTTTTACTCCGAAATCCACTAAAGCAGGATTTTGCCGCAGCTGTGTCTGCTTTAACACAGTGGAATCAAGATAATGGGTTGGGATGAGTCTGTTTGTCGTACGGTGACAATTGCTTTTAACACACCAGGGTGGAAGAAGTGAGTAACTGGTGAACTTTACTCTTGCAGGACCTGATGCACAGTTTCTAACACCTGACAAATAGTGTGCCGTTTGGGTGTGTACCACATGCACTGTAGGAAACAACGGTGAAAGTTGTCTCAGGAGATTACAAAGAAAATTGTAGACAAGCACATTAAAGAAAGACATTCTCATTCTATAAGGCATTCCTCCAAGCAGCTTGATTTCAGCAGTTGCGAAAGCGTTACATAAATAAAGATGAGTTAAGCCCCTGTGACTGCAGATCTGTGGGACTGTAGCCAACCTGCCTGGGTATGGCTGCATGAGGAAAAAGCTTTACGAATTGAAGAGATGGATAATGCGAGTGGTAACAAAAGAACCCAGAACAAGCTCTAAAGTTAAAGGAAATTTCCAAGGACAAGGTACATGAGTGTCAGATCGCACCATACATACCCATAAAAACCCTTTATGGGAGATGAACAAGGAGGACATTGCTGTTAAAAATGAATAATGCAAAACGACAGACTAGGGCTGCTCGATTATGGGTAAAAATCCTAATCACAATTATTCTGTTCAATATTGAAATGACGAATATTTACACGATTATGGTTTTGAAATTGGAAAAGCAATTTGAGCAAACATGCTTCATGCTAGTTCAGTTCACGTTCGTCCAAAATATGAACGAGTTCAAGAACTTTCGTGGGAGCTTCGCGGTTGAGTTGCGCATCCACGTCTCAGAACAAAAACGCTAAATAATCGTCTGGAGCCGTAATCGTAATCACGATTAAAAATCAATTAATTGAGCAGCCGTACGCCAGACCTGAATTTGACAAACTGCGTGTTTATAAGCAACAAAGTGTTCTTGAGGTAATTGCCACAAAAGGTTGTGCAGTTTCAGTGAAGGCTACCACTATATTTGGATTTTCAAAATAAAAAATGATTTTGTTGAAGTACAATTCAAAAGTAGTGTCTGATTGTCATTAGTTGATTTTCATTTTTTTTATTTTCACTTTTGTCAGATTGAATTATTTCTGTGACCGCTATGCGTTTTTCTTTCGTTAACATTTATGTCCATATGTGTGTATATACTATACGTGCGACGTCATAGCAGAGTGACATGAAGTGACGATTTTACCATTTCAATAGTGTAGAAGATGGCGACACGGGACATTAAAAATCGGTGTCAATGTGAGATCCTGAACGATAGCAGCTCATTTAAGACCACAACGCTGTTCCACCTCAGTAAAAGAACCCCAAAAAGCTATCTAAATTAATGTGCCGTGGCAGCTTTATGACACCATTGTTAACTTGTGTGTAAAATAAGACTGCAGGGTCACTTTGTGGACTTTGTCTAATCTGCCTTTCATGATTTGATCTCAGTGCACACTTGGAATAATAGCTACTGGTGCATTCTACACAGTCTCTAGACCCTCTCATTTTTGGCACATCTAAATCATCAAACATTATCCCATGTCTTAAAAAGTACATAAGTATTACAATTATGTAATGTTACATAACTGTTAGTTCTTTATACAGGACCCTACATAATTATTGTCCCCTCCCCCCTGTTTGAGATGTGTTAAATGCTCTAAAATGAATAGTTTTTTTTTTTTGCAGAAGTGTAGTCTGAAACTGAGGTTAATAAACTTGGCTCACCAGACATAGAATGAAGATCTCCCCATGGCCATCTCAGGCCCCAGACCTCAACCCCATTGAAAACCTTTGGACTGAGCTTAAACGAGGAGTTCAGAAGAGAGGACCCACGTCGCTAGATAATTTGAAGAGATTGTGCGAAGAAGGATAGTCGAAGGTCTCTCTTTCTGCACTGTCCCATCTTGTGAAACATTATAGGAGAAGATTAAGTGCTTTTTGCTGGCAAAATGCAGTTGTCCACAATCTCAACATCAAGGGTTCTAAAAATTGTGACGTGCATGATTTGATGTAAAAGTAATTATTCCTTAATGTGGATTCCCCCCCATTGAATATATGCACTTGAATTAGATTTTTTAAATTTTGGTCCAACATTTTGCTGCCACATCCAGATACTACTTCTCAATTTTAACCCTAACCGTGCTGTTTGAATCCATTTATAATTTTTTAATTGTCAACGATCGGACCAGTAATTATGCACCATAATTTATGGAGCCGCAAACCCCCCCCCTACTCTTTGAACCCTGCGGCTTTTAATGGGACTTCTTTGTTAGTTCATCTGCTTCTTTTCATTGGTTTAGCTCCTTTTTTTTTTTTGGGATGTGCATGTATGTGTTTTACAACATGAGGTGACCATAATTATGATTTTGCATGTAGTTGATGGTAAAAAAGCGAGTATTGTATTGGTTAAAATGTACGAGCAGTCTGCACACTTTGCCGGTCTGTTCAACTGTGTGGAAGCGAGCGACTTTCAAATATCACGTTTTTGTAACAATGCTCGTCTTTCTTGACTGCCACTATCTGCCACAATTCTGCGAATTAAAAATACAAAGTAATATTGTATGAGGAGTTGGAAGCAACATGCACATCACTTGTCATTGTGTGAATGGCTAAAAAAAGTTCCTTCAAAGTTCAGTCTTAATTTTTAAAATGAACTTGTCAGTTCATAATTGAAATTTTATGAACTAAGTTTATGGTTCCAAAAATGAAAAGTTTATAGTTCTTTTCTTCCCCCTATCAAAAAAAAGTTGCTTTGAGCTGTTACCCTCTGGCATTTTGGCATTTTTCTCATAGAGAGTCTGCCATCGCGATGTGCGACTGTTTGTGACTGGGGTTGTCAACTCCCCCGCCTTGATTAGTGGGTTTTATTTTGAAGTCTGAGAAAACCTGACATCCTTGAACGAAAGTAAATTGCCGTTCAAAACCATTCATTGGCCCCTATATGAGCGTGTTCACAAAAACAGAGCTAAAATGCGCTACGTTCAGTTCACGTTCGTCCAAAATATGAAGTAGCTCATGAACTTTTGTTCATTGAACACGTTAAGGGACAAAACGGGCGCCGCGATTGAGTTGCACATCTCAGAATAGAAACCCCAAATAATCTTTTGTCCTCGATTATAGGAATTTTGTGATCGTCTGGAGCCAAAATCGTAATCATGATTAAAATGCAATTATTTGAGCAACCCTACTATGAATCAATTGGGTTCAACATTTTATTCAAGACTAGCAAAATTATGCTGTTGCAAATGTGTTTTTTTCGATTGACCTGAGATAGGGAAATCTTCTTTCTCTAAGCAATTGAAATAACATTGTAAATTAATACCTAGATATCCATAGTTGACTGTGAGCTAGTGTATGGATAATATTTGGAAGGAGGGAATAAGGGATGGAGGAATGGACGGGTTCACATTGTAATGTGAAGTTTCCCCAGGGGTTAGATATGTTTCCCACAAACCGTGGGGGTTGGTCAAAAAGACCAATCGCAATCAGCAACTTTGAAATGGCGCTTTCGGAATGCATTATGTATCAGCTCTTGAGTTTGTCTAATGTCTACAGCCGTTTGTTGCATTGGGTAGGCGCTAAATCTGTTTAACCGCCTAATACGAGCACAATAACTAGTTAAGACTGCAGTCAAAGAAAGCATCTCCTGAAGTTCAAGTGAACTGTAAGAAAGGAAGACGGATGATTAGGTGACTTTGAATGTGACATGGTTGTTGTTGCCAGATGGGCTCGTGTCACTATTTCAGGAACTGCTGATCTGATGAATTTTTACACAGACCTCTTGGGTTTACAGAGAATGTCTCAAAACAAAGAAAAAAAACAACAAGCCACGTTTCCTGGTCTGAAATTCCTGAATGATGACAGAGGTTAAAGTCATGGAACAGTCATTAAATTATCACTCATTGAACAATGTGCAGTTCACTTAACTTAGAGTTTAAGTTAAAAAAAGGGAACACAATGTCTAAGTCTTAGACACTGTGTTCCCTTTTTTTTTTAACGCTCCAAAGTTGCAGAAGCTACTGTCAACCTTAGATCAGATTTAAAAATGGAGGATTGTAAAAACATCACTATCCTTTTATAATGCTGATGAAAGTGTCCTTTATGACAAGAGTGAACCTGACTGTACCCACTGTCAGCAGGATAATGGACCATTACACACGGCTCATCTTAGACTGTCTTCTTCAATATGACACTTGGGTCACTGCACTTAAATGGCCTCACCTTTGGGGTATACTGCAGCAATTGAAACATTTGGAATGCAATGGCATGTCACCCCTTAAGACTAAACCCCCGGCAGTGTTACAGAAAGTTCATGTATCCAGTATGAACAACAGTACATATGCCTGGATTCCAGACTTTTGTAGTGTGTTTAGTATAATCCCGATGCAGAGAGAGAGGTAACGTTTTGTATCAAATGGAAGGTCTAACCTGCATGCAAATTTATTTCTTGCATGCTCAGCTGGACAACAAAAACAAGCTCATTCAAGGTACTTATGAGACATGATGTTTCCTTTATGAAACATGGAAATGTTTCAATGGAACACATTTCCTGTTGCATGAAGAAATTAAGTCACTTTTCTTTGGTCTCATTTGCAATGAATTTCAGGCGTACATCATTTTTGTGTGTAGAGACCCAAGTCCTTGAAATCTCCAATGTGCCTTCAAGATTTGTTCTGTTTTAACAATTCATGGATTCTTTGGCCTGCAATTAATATAAAACAGCAAACTGTAGAAAAGAATACAAAACACTTTTTTCCCCCAAAGCATACACTTCAGACTAGCATAAAAGAGCCATTATCGATACCCAAAAATAGATTGTAAATTTGTTATTGGAATTGTAAAGTTTTATTATGGCTCACAAAATGGTGCACTCTAGTAAAGTTGTTTTTAGTGCATCGGTTGGAGTTATCACAAGCCAAGAGTTGATCCCTGCAGAAAATTGCACAGCTTGAAAGCTAGTTGCACAATTGCATTTTTTTTTTGCCAGGGATGTGTGATACATCTTTTCCTCGGATGTGTGCCCAGATTATACTCAAAGCTTTCTCCGCACAAGCCATGAAAATATTGTTAGTTTTTATATTGTGGGACAGTGGACCACTGTAAAATGTAAGTTTTAGTACCGGCCTCTCAATAATTTGTTTTACTTGCACTTGTAAAACAAATCCGTATCAAATTACTTGGGCATCTTTGACATTATATTGTTGAGTGCTGCTTTCAGTCTGCTGTTCAAAAGCAGCATGACCTTGTTAATTGCTCTCGCTTCAGTTGCTCTTAATGCTGCAGATCACATATACTTTCCAGCTATAAATCAGGCCTAAGATGGCAGAAATAAATGTTCAGTCCTCGCAAACTTTCCCCTATACGCCAGTTCAAAAGTAATTTAGTGCTGTCTTGACACCCCCCCAACTGTTTTTTTTATGCTATGTCATAAGTGGTATTAAACTGTAAAATGTAAAACCAAAATTATAGTTATTAGTATAGGATGTGCCATTTTATTTCTAAAACATATTGTGTCAACATGTTTCAAGAAGTAATACAAATGTCAACTAAATGTAAATATTCATTTGGGGTTATTAATCCTCAACTCAATTGTTGGTTCTCATAATCAAATTGAAGGCAGCTCTGATGAGGCTGCGTAACACAATTATCATCTATCCTGTTCCTTTTCCAATTAGTCTGGCAGCATAATGGAGCCAGATTTAAATAGTTGAAATAAAAATCGATGTCATACCCAAATATAAAGAAGCAGGCTAAACTTATTTATTTATTTTTTTATTTTTTTAATAAGGCTGATTAGAAGGCATATGGTTAAAGATTGTTCAGCATTTGGAACCTCACCACTTTTGCTCCAGTAGATAATATCAGTAACGAAAGTCACAACTTTGTCGAGTTTGTTCAGGCATAGTTTATTGTTTTACTCTGACCTTTGAGCCATGTATAGCTTATGACGAATTTACTCGCACTGCGGATGGATACTTGACCAGTTATGCTTCAATCCAATTTATCTGGTTTCTATCAAGTTGACTATGCCTTTGAGTCATTTATTTAGGCAGTTCGTTCAAGCAGCAAATCTGTGCCTCCGTCTGACTTATGAAATTTCAATGTGTGGTTTAAGAGACCCCCATAAGCCAAATGGAGGCTACATTATTTGTAAATTACAATTACAGGGCCAGTTTACAAGGTCACAAAAGTTTATTCAAGAATAACGTGGCCAACATGCAGGGGAATAGTCTTGAGGCTATGATGGTCGTTTTAAGGACTTGAATTTAGGTAGTTTAATGGATACGTTTTGAATCAACAAAATATTTTTTATTAATCGTGATTTCAATATCACCAAAATAATTGTGATTATTTTTTTTTCCTATGATCGTCCATCCCGAATAACTTAATAGTTTTAAGCCATTTTCGTTTATTTCCAGTTATTCTGATCTAATAGTTTTCTTTTTTTTCTGTTTGTGTAATTTACATTGTTGCATCATCAAATCTCATCTTTAAAGCCCATACAACTCTACTTGAATACCTGTTAATAATTTTAACCCAGTTTCCTTTATTTCGAGTTATCCAGATCTAATAGTTTTCTTTTTTCTGTCTGTGTTGTTTACATTGTCGCATCATCGAACCTAAGACATCATCTTTAAAGCCCATAAAAGTCATTAAAGAAAATTGTATCAAACACAAGAAGGGTATGTAACCACACAGTGGTCCACAGCGGTTAACATGTATGGCAAAACAGGGAAGAAAAGAAACGAGAGAGGAAGACAGGTTGGCTGAACGCCCACAGAAAGGCCAAAGGAGCATCAGTCAAGTAATATCAGGTTGGAAAAAGTTGGAAAAAACCTAAAACATCAACCAAAATGTAAATTTGCAAAAAAAAAAAACAAAAAAAAAAACAAAGGTTGCCTGTATTCTTTGTGTAAAGTGAATCTAAGTGTGAGTAGAAAAGCTTTGAGAATCATTTTTAGGCTACATAAATACTATAGACACCATCACTTTTACAGACTGCAGCAATCTGACCCTTAAGCGCTATCTGAAGTATCACTGCCATGCTAATCATTGTTCACTAACAAGAACCAGTATGCCCCCCCCCCCCCCCCCCCCCCGGTTTTATCTAAGATGATAGTAAAAACCTTTTACTGTCATGCAGAATGTGACCTGTCCTTTAGAAATACTTTACTTTGCGCAACACAAATTACAGTATTTTCTGCACTATAAATCGAACTGGATTATAAATTAGAAATTTGTATAGGGCGCACCGGATTAAAAGGCGCATAGAATAGAAGCTACTGCATTAGGCATCCACTAGATGGCGCTGTGCTAAAGGGATTGTCAACCCAGTCAATGAGGTAAAAAAAAGTCCAACTCCCATTCCGTATGAAAGTGATACGGTTTGGCTTCTTACTTGGTCCAGCAACCCCACTCATTTTTGATGGTCATAAACTTCGTTTAGTTTAAAAGAAAAAAAGCGAGTGCCTGCATTAATGCATAATGCGTTGATTAGCTTTTTAGCTTTAGTGCCAGGTTTGTGTATGCGCAGCCAAATTTGCTGCGGTGAGGGGGTGCGGTTCACTGTGATTGCCTCCCGACAGGCTTACCTGTATGTCAATCAAGCGATGGGAACAATATTGACAGTATTGAAAGAAAAAAAACACCCAACCAAAACTATTTAAAAGAAAACCAAAACCAGTTATCTGAATGAGAATTTTTGCTCATCCGCTGGATTTTGAGTTTGTAATCGCTACTGCCACCTGCCGGTGAAAAAGAAAAATAACCATTCACAGGTCAGTGTGATATGGCCTTGAATGCTTTCTGTCATTCCACTAGCATACCCTAGCGACAATATGCTACGGTTACAGAGAGAAATATTCTGGCATTTAGCATACGTTTCAGTTTCATCCATTGTTGTTGTTTCAATCATGTTAAATTTCACCGCTCACTCTCACTCGTAGTTTTGACCGAAAAGTGGTCAAGCGTTTGGTAACTGATAATACAAACAAATGTTGTGCTATTTTCAATCATCGCTTCTTACCCTTGAAGTAGAAATCATTTTGTGTGTCCCTAACATCACTTCTATCTACCACTCAAATGCGTAACCAATGTTTACCCGAGTTCTTGCCTGGCGTTGAGTTTCAATCTTTATTTTTCCTCACTTATCATGGTTTTCTTTTTGGAGCCTTCCTCCGAGATCCGGGTATCTGGGTTGTGCTCGATGGCGGTCTCTTCTGAGAAGTGGTACAGTTCTATTGCAGCAAAATAATGGCTTAAGTTGCTATGACAACGAGCTAACATGAGAACGCGCTTAACGTCATCCGCAGAAAGAGCCTGGAAAATTCAAACCCGATCCAGTCTGAAAACTACTTTTCATAGGCTTGCAAGAATACCCATTGTGGGCAGCTTAATCTGCTAATCTGCTATTTATAAAATGTGTGAGTCACAAATGGCCAAATGAAAAGGTTATTGTGAGCATATGCCACGGAATGCAGCTTTAAATATGTACCGATACTGTGACAACAGCCCTTTCCACAGTTCGGCAAAATTAAAGCCGTTATCTACAATTACAGTGCTACTGTAATAGCAGTTTTGACAACTGAGTAGATCACAGATAGATCATGTCGCCTTGTTTGATAAGATTGTAAGAAGATCTCTCATTGACTCTGCCTCATGTTGAGCTGCCGCTGGGAGCAAGGGAGGCAGTTATTTAAAGGTTAATGGTTGCCAATGCCCTCTTTCTAGTTAGACATTTACATGGAAACACAGCAACTGTCGGTGCTGCAAACAGAGGAGCAGTTTATTAGTCGCTCAGCGGTGGCCTGTTATGTTTTTGTCAGGAGAGGCCTGACTCTGCGGGGGTATTTAGATAAGCATGTGCAACGTTTGGATTTCACTAGTAGAGTCTGCCAACATGAAGATATGCCACCTTCCAAAAGCAAGGCCAATTCCTGTTTTTTTTTTTTTTTTGCTGTAACCAGACTTTCCACTGATTGGATTGGCCACATCGGATCGTCCAAAGAAATTCATCATGCATTTCAATGATTTGGCAATTATCTGGTCTCAAATTCTTTGCTGTATGTAGACTGAGCTGTTCCCTTGCAATTTTACATTATTAATCCCGACAGACCCGCACAAAAATGCAAACCAGTCTGTTGACTGGCTGTTAATCAGAAGGAAGAGATGAAATCTTTTGGTGAATCAGCGTGCATAGACGGGTCAAAGGAAGAGGAAATGATAAGTCTTTATTCTGCAAATCAGCGACATTCTTGGAAGCAAAAAAAAAAAAAATCTGGCAAAATGTATAAGTTTGTACCATTGCAGTGCTCTTGACTGACTTTTTGCACAGGTTGCACTGGTGCGCAGAACTTTTTTTTGGGTTGCAACAAAATATTCAACCGCATCACAATCACAAAGCTGCCAACCTTAAGAAATTGACTTCCTCGTAAATTTATCTGAATTATCCAAAGTTGATTTGTTTAAAAAAAAAATTGGGTTAAAAATGTTGATTTGTTGGTTTAATTTATCCATGCCAATCAAAACAGTAACAGGCAAAATAATAAATTCCAGTAGATAACAAGAAATACATAATTGACCTTTCTATTCTCCTTCTTTTAATTTCTTTTTGCTTAGTCGCGTGCTGTGATTTTTTTTCAGTGTGAAATAGGTGCCTTGGCTCAACAAAGGTTGAGAAACACTGCTCTAAGTGGCTATATTTTGAGTCATACATGTGGTAAAGTTGGTTGAAAATGCTGTACTTGTATGAAGAATGAGATTTTAGAAAGAAACTGATTATATAAGAAGGAAACCAATTGATGGATTCTTTTACACTTGGAAGAATTCCCTCATGTTGTTTAGTGTTTGCTGGTGGTGACTTTTCAAGGTCAATATCTCGCACTTATGTTGACCACATTTTTTATGTTAAATTATAAGGAGTTGAGTGGCCATATTGGTTGGTACATGTTGCTTTTTGAGAGCTTTAAATGTTGTAGGCTTGCATTGGGTTTTGGGTTCTTCTAGTATTCTCAACTGACTTTCCTCTCTAATGGTCTGTGATCATTTTGCTTCGACTGCACTTTGTCACCCGCATCAGCTTTCCACTCTAGTTGTAATTGGCAGCTTAATGGCTCATTCCCGAAGAATCGCATTGCTTTGCACTATGTCCAAAGAAAGATGAGCAACTTGTTTGACATTATGAAGGTTATTTTATTTGTGTCAATATGAAACCTAAATTGGGTGATCATTAATAGTATTTGACAGTCTAAGTGCTCTGGCTTGCAGTAAGAATGTTATTTCTGATTTCACTGCAGCCCAGCCAACTTTAGTTTCAAAGCGTGGTTTTGGCACTCTTTTAGTGGTTGCATGTGCTATAAAAGTATGAAAAAGCAAAATCATTTTTCACAGTGCTCACTCAGAGTGTAATGTTTGCATGTCAGCGGACACATATTGACGGAGTTCTTTTTATGTTGTAACAGAGTTAGATTATATCTGTAGTCTGTTTACTCACGTCTACAAATGTGTCTACATCGAAAGGTATTCATTATCCTCACCGCGCTATTGGTCTGTTGTGCTAAAAGACCATTTCAGTGATTAATTTGCTACCATGCGGAATTGTTTTCATAGCTAAAGATAGGTAAAAGTAATCTGTCAGTAAAAGTGAGTCATGAAACAGTGCAGTAGAGTATTATTTACCAGCTGATGTCTCACAGAGGCTCTGATGCTGACAAAGCAACAAATCAAATCTCTCAGATTCCAACGGGAAAACCAACGATTTTGAATGTTTCAAAGCTGCGTTCTTGCTCAGTCTTTGCTGCTTGATAATAATCTCCATGCAGCACAACAGCCTGCGATTTTTGTTTGCTTAACTGTGACATGTTATTTATAGCATGTACGCTTTTCATTTTCTAGAATGGGTTAGTTCCTTTCACTGCATGTCAGGCATGTTATGTTGTTGTCGATGCAGCACAACTAAAGTCATTGTGTTGAAGCTGTTGCTCATAAACATTCCGTTTTGTATTATAAGACACAAAATGTAGCCTAACTTTGAACCGCGACTGACGTATCACAGACAAAAGTAGTGTCTTGTATGACATTTTGTGTTGTCTTGAAGCATTGCAGCCCATGTAGTGTGAAAACATGCTATTGACTGCTGTTCCACTGGGAAGTCATACATAGAAAGAAACGGGTTAACCCAACAGTTTTATCTTTATCACACCCAGATTTAATGTGAATGGTCTGTAGCCCGTTTTACACAGATCAAAAATAGCTTCAACAGAACCATAACGCCAGGTAAAGATAAAACATTAGAAGCATTGCCTACGTTGTTTATGTAATATAAATAATTTTGGTGCTAATATTGATCCTTGAAGTATACCACAGGTGATATCTAAAAGTGGAGACCAGCGTTTCCCTATCCGCACAAAATAGCTGCCTCTTGATATAACTTTTTAATCAATGCAACCCTAGCCCTGCCCCCTGGTTAGTGTTTTCAAATAATAAAATTATAAATGGATGTCCGTTTTCAAATGTGTTATTTAAATGCTGATTATATGAGTGCTGTAAATTGTTACTTTCCCAGGACTGTTGCTGTATAACTTGGCTTCTGACCTCAGCATTTGAGCTGACAGCATATTAAGTTACCACGCACATGTCCATCTCGTGCTTTTCTTTAGCCAACCCTATGTTTAAAACCACACTAAAATCCCAATTGTTTTCCACACCAGCCATCCTGTCTTGGTATTTTTGTGGAAGATCTACAATATATCACTTCATCAACATTTGCCCTTTTGCTTAGATTGTAAGTAGTGAACGCTCCACCAAAGCTACGTGAAGTTATTTGATTACTTTGACACCAGCTGCGAGGAGCCTGGCGGGACTCCATGATTTTGTTCGACGAGTGAAACTAGTTTCCATTTACACTTTAAACAGTAACATTGTACTCTGACATGCCGTTCACGTTTGAGCCCATAATAAAAGCACGATGGCCTCCATCTATTATCCGCATATCAAGATAGCGCTGTGTGGATCTCTAAAACTGTTATACATCCTAAAAGATGAAATGTTCAATATTAACTGGAGGAATGTACTACTTGAACATTCGAGTTAGATCTCTCAATGTACATTTGCATTAATCACTTGTTTTAATTGTTTCTCATTCTCACTTCTCACCATCAATTGCCCTTGTGCTGTTTTACTTTAAAAAAATCTGTCTTTATATTCCCTGTCAAGTGAAAATGGAAATGTCTTAAAAATCTCTCAGTGCGGAGAACCGCGCATAAAATAGTCTCGCCGAATTTGAATGAATATAAAATTAAATCGGCCTTAAAAATGATGAAAATTCAAGTGTTGTGTTTTCAGCTCTCAAACATGTGGGCATGACTGCTAAATGAGCTGAAAACATTTCATGTTGAACTTTCATCTGACAATCAAATTCATTCGTATGTCAACATACCAACACCTTCTGATCTGCTTAAATACTTCTGTGGTTGGGATATAACTCAGAGTTGTCGTGGGGGCTTTGCTCTCTGCTCAATTAGACTTGATGGACACTGAGCCCATTTTAATTTTGGGTTGAGTGGATGGATTTTCAATTGCATCTGGGTGCCATTTTAGTCATGCCACAAACAAATCTGGGAACTTGAAATGGTTCATTTTCAGCTATTATTATCGAACGTGTAAAGTATATTTCGAAACAAATCCTTTAGCGCACAGGTGTCAAACTCAAGGCCCGGGGGCCAGATACGGCCCGCCACATAATTCTATGTGGCCCGCAAAGACAAATTGTGCATCAAATTCGTGTGTCATTACTAGAATTGCAAATTGTCTTCACTTTTAATATCTTTTTTTAAAAATATTTGACCAGTTTTTACTCGTCTGATTTGAAAACGAGTTATTTGTCAGTTTGTTTTGTAGCTTTTACTGTATATAATATGAGGTGCTCATACATTTATTTGGGTTGACAGTCATAATGGCCCTCCGAAAGAAGCTATGACTACAATGTGGCCCGCGAAAGAAATGAGTTTGACACCCCTGCTTTAGCGTAATTAACAACTAATTGATTATCGAATTAACCTGAAATTAACTTGAAATGGTACATTTTCAGCTATTATCATCGAATGTGTAAAGTATATTTCGAAACAAATCTTTTAGTGTAATAAACAACTCATCAGACTAAAATATATTACAGCAAATCAGCAAATTTTATTGGACGATTTGCTTTGAACCAAGGCCCAGCCGTGATGAATGGCGTGCTCTCTCGACCAACTTTCTGAGACGGTGTGGCTTGCCAGGCTCCATGATAATGGCCAGTTGCCGTGATGGGGGGATTTCAGGCTAATTTCACCGCCACCCACCTCTGCCCAGCTCAGCCGGCCATCAATAGTGGCCGACCAAGATTTTTTTTTGGGTGACCACAGCAATGTGACATCCACTACCCCCTGGGACGGATCTTTTTCTAAGCCTAATTTTACCCCGAGCTCTAAGGCAGTGCACCGAGACTTCCCAAGCGTTGGAGATGGTTTACCAGGATTTCGCACTGGGTGAATGAGGGCGAATTTCATGCTTTAAAGGTTTTGGCTTGCATCAATGTCCTGTTATGGCCATATTGTTTTTGGCGACAAGTACCTTTTGTATCAGGGCAATTTGTGGGACTTTTTATGAATTGAATCCAATTTCATGAACGAATGTGTTTGCATAAGAAAATCCATCCTCTTCTTCACGTTAAGGGTATCAAAATGTTCTAAAATAATAGCACAGAAAAAAATCAAGGAATTTTTTTTTACAATAAATAAAATGTGCGATTAACTGTGACAATACAAACATTTTATTAATCACGTTTAAATATTTTCTAGTTAAGATTAGATACATTTAGT
The DNA here is from genome assembly GCF_059516105.1 of Syngnathus floridae. Lineage (NCBI taxonomy): Eukaryota > Metazoa > Chordata > Actinopteri > Syngnathiformes > Syngnathidae > Syngnathus > Syngnathus floridae. Next base: position 8,558,299 of record NC_142415.1, read on the forward strand.
ATCGTTTCATTATTACACTGCAAAACATTCTGTGCTGTACCTAAATGTCCAGTTTATTGTAAAAATTGCATTGGAAATCAAAACAAGATTTGCGCTGAGCCTCAGGAGGAACATCATGTGATGATTCTGGTGAAGAACACTGTCTTCTCTTTCTGATGGCACCGTTTGAATACCTGCAGAGAAAAATAGTTCTCAAATGGTCTTGTTTCATGTCACCACTAATCCATGCATTGATTTTGTTCTCTGAATTCCACCCAACAGTGAGGGAATAGTTGGGTCTTTAACGAGAATGGTCTTTAACTTTTTATAAATGACAAACTGTGGAAAGAGTTGAAATAACTGAACTTTCCCAGGGGAGCAAGTAAATTCCAATATAAATGCTCTGCACATAGTGTCCAAAATAAATGCAATTGGAAATTTAATTCTACCTAGATTAATAGGAGTGTTAAACTCGGATAATGTGCACTTTCTGTTTTCCTCACACATCTCTCCCAGTGATGCTTTATCAAATAAATGGAAATAGTCTACAAATCGTACTTTAACCACAAAAGTTACGAGAAGAGCCCATTTTGCTTGGTAAATGAGTCTTAAAGTTCAAAGCAGATTTCACCTCATGTGGTCCCTTGTCATAGCTAACTTGGTGAAACTGGATCTGTGAAAAAGGGCAAGCACTGTGGGTGTTGCGCAACCTGCATGCCTTTTGCTCAATGAGAATCTCACTGGGACATTTCCCGCAGTGGGGGCTTTTTCAAAAACGGCTTGCATGGCAGTTCCAGCTAAGGGCAGTACAGTAGGTCAACTGCTGATAGAGTTACAACATCTCCTTTGTGGGGGTGTTGGACAAATTAGACCCCACAACTGTTTTCATAGTCAAACAGAGACAGCTGCATCGTAACACCCCCCAAAACATGCTATTGACTGCTGTTCCACTTTAGAGTCCTCTATAGAAAGAAACAAGCAAAGAAATAAAATGATCCAACAATTTTTGTCTTTATCACAACCAGATTTGATATGAATAATCTGGAGCCCTTTTTACACATCGAAAATAGTTGCAACAGAGACAGAAGATAGATTTCCTTTCATAACTCAACTCAACTTTATTTCTAAACGACTTTAAATCAGCCGTTGCTGCACACAAAGTGCTGTACATAGAGTAAAAATCTGCAATGGAATAAAAAATAAAAACAAAAAAACATTCCTTTACTCAGAACTAGAGCTGTCACTATTGAATACTTTTAGAATTGATTGCCGTTTAGTATAGTATGCTGACAAATGACCGCTTTGACTAGTATGCCAAAGACAAGTGTTTATTGGCAAACATATTGTAGTTGCATTTTTAATGCATACTGAACATAGAGTACCTTCTAAAATTAGTGTTACCCAGTCCTGGATTACCAGCATGGATGTGTATACTAAACTATGCTGGTGACATACCACAGTCACCAAAGTATTGTCAAACTGCACTGGAGATAATTGTGCAAGGCAGTCACCCAGACAAGTCCATAACTCTGACTGTTCAGTAGATAGATAGATAGATAGATAGATAGATAGATAGATAGATAGATAGATAGATAGATAGATAGATAGATAGATAGATAGATAGATAGATAGATAGATAGATAGATAGATAGATAGATAGATAGATAGATAGATAGATAGATAGATAGATCATCCAGCCTTTGCTGCAGCAAATATTTATCACTATTTTGCAACACCAACCTGTGCAATTACTGACCTAGATTCAAGCATTAGCCATGATGTAACGTGAGATTCTATTTAAGGTAAGCCATTTCGAACATTTCGAAGGCAATGTAAACCTGAGAAACGGAGCGAAATGAACCAATCAACAAAGGGTGCACGTGACGACAGGAAAAATAAAACACTTATTTTGATTTAAATGTCAGTTGCTGGGATTTTAATGACTCTGTGTTTTCGGGTCATTTAAAATTGAGTTTATTGTTGAATGAAACAAACAATTATTTAAATTGTAGATTGTAGGTATGTGCTGCCAATAGTGTTTATACCTACAGAAAAAGGCTTTGAAGGCCCTGACTGCACCCCACTGATACACACACACACACACACACACACACACACACACACACACACACACACACACACACACACACACACACACACACACACACACACACACACACACACGTAATAAGCATTTGACAAGCATTTCTCACTAAATCCAATGCATGAGTTTGGTTTTGCTGCTAGTGTGCACACCCACTTATTTTCTTCCTCATCTTAAGTGTAATTTGATTTATTTTGCTGTTATGCTGCTCAGCCAGCCATGTCAGAAACCGAAGGAAGTTTACAACATAGTAAATGCTCTAAGAACTGGAGCCCTTTGAAAAATACTAGCAGGATAAAAGCAGCTTTTCCTGATCCTTTAAACACTTAAGAAATGTTTTTGAAATGTTTGCTAGCAAATGTGACTTGATGGTTGGATGTTCACTTGCAGAATTAGACAGCAGTTTTATATTTTTATATTATTCACGGCAAGTTGTGCAGATCTTGAATGAGTAAAGCAACCTTACACCATCACGCTACCACCACAATGTTTGAATTTGATCAAATACCTTTTCGTATTTGTGTCACAAAGTTTGCGCACGTTATAAAAAATCAGCTTTTGTCTCATCAGCCCAGAGAATATTCCTTCATGTTTCCTGGCAAATATAAGATGAGTGAGGTTTTGGATCACGCCCAAATGAATGTCATGGGTAGATGGAAAGTATTAAAATTGGCTTGATGTTACGAAATATCTAAGTTCTAAATATACAACAAAAACTGAGATAGAGGCAAACACCATTTCATACCACTCTTGAAAATTAATTTGCAAGCCACAACATTTCTTAGCGCGGACACATATTTATTGACACCTTATGAAGGTTTTCATCCAAAACTGGATCCATGAAATCTCAGTGATACCAACTGATGGGATGTATTTTAATTCAACAGATTTAACAGAACACATTAACTATTGAAACATACCAGAATGTATCTTTTTTTTTTTATTTGATCTGAAATATTTTAATCTTAAGTCCATGTTTGTACAACAATTCTCTTTGACATAAACCACTTGAATTATTTACTTGTTTGTTTTAAAACCCGATCATGCAAGATTATCAGTGTCATCTTGATTTGGAAAAAGCACGACTCCATAAACAACATGTGAGAGTGTATCATAGTGACACTAACAGCAATGCCTTGTGAAAATACAGCCAGTCATTCAGAACAGTGGGGCCACATTGGCTGTCAAAGCAGGATTTAGGCTACATTTCCCACAGTTGTCATGGTAACTGGGGGAAGTGATTATGAAGAAAGGGTTTCTGTAACACCAGTGGGTAGTATCACAGGGATTTGCACAGTGATCATCTCAGAATGACTGGCTTATGGGAAAACATTTTCCTTTGTAACTAATGAAATGCTATTTGCTGGATTATTGATGTCTGCATTCTTACATATGATTGACTATATTGAATTGTGTTTTCTTTTCAGAACAAAATGTGGCCAAATGGAACTGGAACGATTAGACCGTGAAGATTATTTAACCCCTGCCCCTGAGTCCCAACCGTCCGAGATAGCGTTGGACCTCACTGAAGCAATCCTGGGCCGTTGGCACTAAAATGTCCCTAAGTGGTGGCACTGCAGGCGGGAAAGGTGTGGACTCTAATGCGGTGGACACTTATGACAGCGGGGATGAATGGGATATTGGTGTTGGAAATCTGATTATTGACCTTGACGCTGACTTAGAGAAGGACAAACTTGAGATGTCTAACACCAAGGACGGCATGGCGGCGCCACCCAGTGCAGTAGCAGCGTTGCCTGACAACATCAGATTTGTGAGCCCAGTGTCTGGCTCTCAAGGCAAGGAAAGCAAATCCAAATACAAGCGCAGTAAAAACTCCAAGGACAATAATAGCAAAGCTTCAACTGGAGATGGGGCAAAAAAGGAAACTCCAGGACGGACTCAAGGCGAGCCAACTGGCACGGCAACAAGTGCAGTGGTCGCAGGCAGCAATTCGACCTCTGGGAAGAACATTGAAAAAGGGGGCAAAACCTCCAGAGGTGTTCTGAGTGGGAAGAAGGACAAAGAAGGGGCTCCGGGCAAAAGTAAAAAGGACAAAACAGAGGGAGCTGCAGTTGTTGCAATTGCTGCCGTGGAGAAGGAGGTAGTGTCTCAAGTTCAAGTTGCTCTGGGGAACTGTCGTAATGCACCCTTCGAGGGCACACAATCAACGGACTTAGTAGAAGCCAATCAAATTGGGAATATTGCTCTTGAACCTGTTGGGATATTACCAGCATTAACCACAAAAACTGAGCCAGAGGAGATTGAAAACGGTAATGCTGAATGCAAGGCCTTGAAGAAGGTGAAAAATGAAAAGGTATGTCCTTTTTTTACTTCAGACACTATATTGCATAATTTATTATAGTTCATTAGTGCAGACTGATTGATTTGCATTGACTTTTTACGTTTTTATTTTATTATTTGGGATTTGCTGAATTTCTTTGTCGTTACAAGATTTTCTTTAAAAATAGGTTTCCTTTTGACATACTACAAAAAAGAGACATTTTAAGTCATCCCTGAGTGGGTTGGATGAAGATATCAGCATTATGAATTGAATGGGTTTGAAAGGCAATAACAGCACATGAAGTGACTAAACCCATTATAGTCGCTTCCCAGGGTTGATGAACGGAGTTAGGACGTGTGCCTTGGCCCTTGATGTAGTAAGCAGACGGAGAGTTGGGTTGGTGTAGGTAAAGGAAAGACGTGCAGATTTATTTTCCAAATGAAAGAACACGGCAAATATCTAATCACATAATAGTAACCAAAATAACAACGTATGTTTCTCACCGTAAAAACAAATAGCTACGAGGCATTGACACAGTCGAAAACCGCTGGCTTCCTGTCAAACCCGTCGGTGTTCGAATTCACGGCGGGTTTTATAACTTCCCTGTGCAATGCATGGTAATGCACAAGAGACCCTGTAGTGATACGGGGGTTAATTACAACAATGCAAAACTAACACAAAAGGACAAAAATGGCTCACACACAATTGCTTTTTGTTGACCTAACATCTGTGAAAATTGTCTTTTGAACTGGCCGAGTTTATTATTGTCCAAGTACATTTCAGGACATGGGATTGTGAGGTTCTTGAAATTGTACTTGTGGGGCCCGTTCCAATTTGTGGCTGTCTGGCACGATGATGCCATCATGCAGTACAAATCCTCCAGTTTTCTATCATCTCCAGAAAATTGTCCTCAAAACGCTGCTTCTGGGCAGTCTCTTTTTTTTCCACAGAATCAATATAGCCACCATCTCAAAATAATGGCCAAAGTCATATTGTGTCAAAAAAAAAAATCTCTTCTTGATGCTGCTTCAAAATGGCTACCTCCTTAACCCAGATCATTCAATTGTACCCTCAAACTAAATTAATAATTCACGTCATCAGTATTTGGTTCTGTTTTTTTGTGTTTTGTGAAGAAAGTGTTATTTTAGGAGGGTGGTGATATGGTTGTTTTGTAGTTGAATATATATTCTCATTAATGCAATGTAGCTATCTTCCTTTAAAACTCAAGAGAGAGCGACATGGTGCAGGAAGGTAACCTATAACATCTTGTTTCCTTTCTGGGTGACATCATTTGAACACTGTCACATTAGAACAATGTAATGATCTGTGTAAGTTATTCAGTCATACTTATCTTGTTCACTCGTAGGGCTGATCTATCAGTGTGTCTATTGTATGCCTCCCAGCACCCTTTTCATGCTCTCACAATTTAAAAGACAGAAGAACAGGGCGGTGCTGAGGACGGTTTTTGTCTGTCATCGTGTTCCATTCTTAATCCCACAAGCCCCCGCTATGCTTGTTGGAGCAGTGTGTGGGGGAGGGAGTTTGTGCAAAGCACGCCTTCATCATTTTCCTGCTGGTCTAAACCTTGTAGGGGGGAGGGGGGTGTTAGGAAGCCCATTTGATTACTTAAATCCAGGACACTTTGCCTTGTTTTTTGTTGTCCAATGACATTTCAGGAACATCTATGGTAGGGTTTCCTGTGTATTTACAGTATTTCAAGTAGGCCTAATACACATGCATCCAAAATGACCATTTACAACCAAATGCTTAAACCAACCTACAGATGCAAATAGCCAATTACACATAAATACAGGTAACTAAAAAAAGTCTCAATTTAGAAACTTTGTCTTAAAATTCCCTTTCAAATTAGAAAGCTTTAATGTATCTGTTGTCTCCTGGGATATTAGCTATATAGGTCTTGGGCTAGCAAAAATGTTAACAATATCTGCAGTTTGCGCACTGCTCCAAAAGCTAAATGTTTAAACGTGCACTTGCAACAGTGAACTCAATACAGCTAAATCTCGATTTTACGCGGACTTTGGGGTCTAGAATTTGGGAATCCCCGAAAGCACGTTCTATAGAAAGTCTTGGTCCATCCATCCATCGTCTTTCGCTAATCGGGGGTCGGTTTGCGGGGGCAGCAGGTTTAGGAGGGACTCCCAGACTTCCCTCTCCCCAGCCACTTCATCCAGCTCATCCGGGGGGATCCCAAGGCATTCCCAGGCCAGCTGAGAGACATAGTCTCTCCAGCGCATCCTGGGTCGTCCACGGGGTCTCCTACCGGTGGGGCATGCCTGGAACACCTCCCCAGGGAGGTGCCCAGGATGCATCCTGATGAGATGCCTGAGCCACTTCATCTGGCTCTTCTCAACGTGAAGGAGCAGCGGTTCCACTCCGAGTCTCTCCCGGATGACCGAGCTTCTCACCCTATCTCTTAGGGTGACCCTACCAGGGGCATGAAGCCCCAGACAACATGGCTCCTAGGATCACAGGGGCACGCAAACCCCTCCACCACGATAAGGTGATGACTCACGAGGAAAGTCTTGGTTTTTTTTCTCTCGAAAGGCGTGTTTTTAGGCAGCCGAAGGGGTCCTTTTGTTACGTTAATTTATCAGAATCAGCTTTATGGACCATGTTTGTGCATGCCAAACAGGGAACATGTCAGGCATGAGGCATGTTGGGCAGCCCAAGGGGTGTGTTTGCCGTCCATCACCTTGAATGCTCCACACACGCATCAAAGTCTATTGACATTTCATGTCATTTCAAGAGAAGCGATTTGCAGATGACAATATCAGGTGGATTAAGTGAGTCATCTTGATGCTATGTGAATTGGATGTAAGAGAGAATAAAGCAGTCATTTATTCTACTCCTGTGTCCGGCCACGTTCTTTGACTAGTGAGTGACTGTGTCTTCCGAGAACTTCCCCCTTTCTGAATCAGAAACGATCCTAGCTATCCCTAACACTGTCATGAAGCAGTCATAAAGATCAAACAGCCCGACTTCTTATGATCTAACGCCTTTAAATTGGTCACAGAAATTCATCAAATCACTAGTGCCAAGGTTTACGTGGTAGTTATTTAGCTTTGTACGGCTCTTCTATCGTCCATTTAAAATACTACTGGAAAATGTATTAATGACGAAAGAATTGGGGTCCATGACTAAACCGCATTAGACCGAAAGTCCTGTAGAATCGAAGGGTGTAAAATTGAGCTTCAGGTGTTAACAGTCTAGCTTTACACGTCCTTTTCATGGAAGTCTTGGACGTTAAAGTGGACTGTGAAAATTCAGTCACCCATGGGAATTATATTAAAGAGATGGACAGACCTCTGGCATTGTCTCACTCTTCTATGCACATTTCACTGACAGAAAGAAAATGTACGTAACGTAAAGGTCTGTGAATTTAATCTTTACTCTAATCTTTAATCTTCCTAACACCTGCCAGGGAAAACACAATGTGTCGTTTAACTACCGCAAAACTATTTGGTGTTGTAGTGACGATACTAAAAAATGTAGTCAAACTAGTTTGTGTAGCCACTGCTAATTTTGCTTGTATTTGTAACATAACGTACAGCCCGAAAACTCTTGACCCTGGTTTAAGGAAGTGCCACTTTTGTCTCTTTGGCTCAGATCATATAAATGTAGCCTTATTCAGGTTTTTTAAAATCTAGAATATGAAGATATTCGGGTAATTGCAGTTCTTTATATGGAATATACTGGTTTTGAAAGCGTTATTGACTGCATGTAAACATAGTCACACACAATTCTGTTCACATAAGAAGATGCATTTGTGTTTATGTTAATGACCACGAAAATCATTTTACAAAAAAATCCTAGTTGGCAGTGTTACAAGTGATATTTCCCCACTTTTGGATAGGGCCTGATTCCGATCCGATACATATACTGCAGAATTCCGTGTGACCTTTTCTCTTTTTGCTTCCATGAAGCATATCTGATTTGTGCCATTTGGGAGTGAAACAATTGAATTGACACTTGACCCATGCAATGTTGAATTCTGTAGTCTTCATCAGCTTGTGTGAATATTGTTGAGACGACAATAGCTCATCTGTAAGGACTTCAGCTTTGGAACCAGAAGGTGACAATCCGAATCCTGCTCCTCAATATAAAATAGCAACAGGTTTGTTGATGAGATGTTATTTGCTTTTTGACTACTTTGGAGATATGCTTGAACAGTGCATCAACCCAACCCCCTCATAAGCAGTCCTGTTTGCCAGCCATTTTCACTTTGCATCAGATAAATTGAATTTTGCCTTTAGGGATTATTGAATATTATCAAATAAACATATATTAAACTCCATCGTCGTCACACCACATGTTATGTCAGATTATATATTTTTTAAGGTCACCAGAGTTAAACAGCATTGCCAACCAAATGACAACTGCATTGGCCATCCGCATACTCATAATCCAATGTCCTTGTGAAATGGAGGCTGTCTCTGCTCAATGCTTAGTGGATGTCCTAGCCTCGGCTGTCTTAGTATATGGCAGCCTTGACACATGCCATTAACGTCTTCATGGCAACCTGTGTTAATTTTCTTGGTCAGGTCACCAAGCTCATCCACAACACTTAGAATATATAAATTTATATTATCTTTGCTGAATGGTAGGTAGTAAAGGATATGTAACTTAATGGCGCAACCTTAGCAATTCTCATTATGTTTGTCAAAAGTAAATATTGAGGCTCTAATCTCAGTCTACTCACAAACTGACTAAATTTGAAATCTAGCAGAGCTTTACGTAGGGGTGGGTGATAAACAATACAATACAATTTATTGTAGGGCATTATATAAAAAACGCTCTATCCCCTTTGAAGCTCCGCTTAGATGTGTATCGCGCCCGACGTCAATAATATCGTCGAAGTTGCTTTTACGATGTGCAGTTTTACATTAAAATGAGATCTTGCACTTAATGTTGGTTTGCTGATCAGCAGTTTTGTGCTGTCCTTGAATGGTAGCATTATGGAAATTTCACAGAATGTAGTTATTTTGCTGTTTGCTTCAACACCTTTGTTGTTGACTCATAAATCTTTTTTGCACATGCACTAAGTAATGAGAACTGTATTACCATCCATCCATCCATTTTCTATACCGCTTGTTCCTACGGGGGTCACGGGCGTGCTGGAGGCTACCCCAGCAGTCATCCGGCAGTAGGCGGGGGACACCCTGGACCGATTGCCAGACGATCGCAGGGCACACAGAAATGAACCACCATCCGCATTCTCAGAACAACCATTCACACTCACACCTAGGGGCAATTTGTGAGGCGGACGTGCTAACCAGTGCTTCACCGGGCCGCCCCAAGTAATATATTACAAAAAAAAAAAAAATTTGTCAACAACACTTATTTAAAATGGATTTTTTTTGTCATGCGTCTGCTTAGAAAGTATGTGGTCCTATGTAGCCCCCTGGTAGCACTGATGAAAAATTCTGACCTCCATCATGTATTTATCCGACGTAGATATTGATGGATGAGATTTTTGGAGTTCAAAATGTTTGTGATAGTCTAGATCTCCAGATCATGAGTAGGCCTCGAGGGCCTGCATGTTTTCCATGTCTCCCTGTTGCAACACACCTGATTCAAAACATGTAGGACAGTGGCCTTCAAGGACTGGAGTTCCCTACCCATGGTCGTACGATGGACAATTTCAAACCATTTCAAAATGATACAGTTTAGCAAATTGTATTTTTAAATTGCAGTCTTAATAATTTTCTAAAAGCATGCTGATTGCTTTTCATTCATTCATCTTCCGAACCGCTTTTCCTCCCTTAAATAAACTGTAAAAGAAATAATCAAGGGAAAAGGATTTGAAGATGAAATGGGCGGGTGCACTTTGCCTATATTAATTTGTAGTAGCTAGCTGTCCTGTCTCGCCATTAATAGTAATAAGAATGATTAGTATGCATGTGGCCAGCAATCTTTTTCTCTGTGGATTGGGTGTGACAGTGTAGCTTCATTGATAGTGTATGAAGTTAAAACTCCCCAAAGCATTGGAGAGCAGATGCTGAATAAATCTTCTCTAGTTTCTTCACACAAGCATTATCCACATCTGAGTGTATCTCACTCTCCCACCTCTCATTATGCATTTGTAGAGGCGCGAGGCATTCCTCAGCTGCCTTGATCTGGCACTGGCCTTGATAAATGGAGCAGCTCTCATGGAAAATTACATTGCCAGTGCTACTTTGAGAAAGGAGGCGAGCAAGGAATGGCTGCACTTTAATGAAAGAGTTCAGCCGCCACTGCCACCGTTGCTGTTAATGTCAGATGAAGTGAACGGATCCTTCTATTTATATTTACCTCTGCCTGGACTGACATTGTTTGCCAGTTCACTCACTGGAAGAAGCTTTTTAAATGTTCTCCATGCGTCGTGTTTAAATTGTCGACTTGAATGCTGTCGGTTAGGAATTCAAAAATCTATCTTGACATTCAAGGATCCTTAACACAGTGACGACGGTCATTGTACGAGATTAATGAACAGACCAGGCACCCTGTGGTTTGGGGTAATTCCAAGGGTAATACAAATCCTTATCAAGTGGCACCACATTTGGACCCTAAATCTTACGTTTAAGTCTTTAACTCTAGCTGTAGTCACCTTGACGTTGTTGATTTGTGTCAAACTCAATCAAAAATGCAACTACTTTGCATCCAGATGTTATGCTTCAATTCATATTTTTGACAAGGCATATTCATGACTACTATTGAAAGCATTATGCATGACTGTAGTTTTAAGCTTGTTGCCAATGTTGAGCTGAGTTTAGGTTTGAGACTTCTTTGAGTCAACACACCATGAGTTTTGTTCATTTGTGTCACATGCGTGCAGTCATTTCGAGTGGAGCCTGTGGTGATCTGGAACTAAATAAGCTCTTTGAATTCATTTACTTGTTTGTCCTACCACACATTTATTTCCAGGCACAAATGTAGTCAGCCAAAAAACAGCTACAGCTGGTAAATGTAAATCATGTCCTCAACTTTGGCTGGCAAAATAAGACCTCACCGCACTACATGAGAAATCTTTTCCTAAATGTCCCAATTTAAGTCTCTGGTTAGCAAGTCAAACCTTTAGAGTCTTTGACACCGTAAATTGTCTTTTGAGTGTGAAGATTGTATATCCGTTTCGGAAAATGTACATTTCAAATAATTGTGACCTGGTAATGAAATTGGTACCCAGCTAGAGTTTGGAAGAAGGTCATGTTGCATATTATGAATGACCCTCACTTCATTACAGTTTTTATTAAATCTGTGTGCGAAAAGTGCTGCTTTTCTGAATGTGTCATCGAGAATGAACTAACCGGGGATACAGTAGTCTTTTTGTTTGCTAATCGGTGTGATTGGATATTTTGGCCTTGAGCTTTATTTTCATGCGCACCATCTAAACATTTGTAATGGTTTTGTTGCAGATAAGGGTGCTGTCTGTTCCAAGTTAAGCCCCCAAAGATTAAGTATTTGGTCATAGCAGTTAGAATTTTCAAGAGTAAGCACAGCTTAATTTGTCTTTGAAATCAGCAATGAGACTGCATTTTCTTTGTTTTATCAGTAAGTGTGTTTACATATCTGCATGTATGTTTGTCTACATGAGCAGAAAGCAACCACAGACCTGTCAAACAAAGCCCCCCCTGTTATGCTTTGTTTTTCCCCTCCCTCTCTCCTAAGCTTTCCATGAAGTGTATTGCTGTGTCTGGATCAGCCTGCTTAAGAGGGGAGCCTTGAGGGGGGAAGGGAGCAAAGGCTTGTACAACTAATGCAGCTCTTGAAAGACATGTGCAGCAAGAGCAGCTGTCTTCCATTGTTAGCCTACAAATTTCCAGTGTGCCTCATTTCTCCTCCTCTCTGCATGAGTAGTGAGTGTTCTGTGGAGGGAAGTTAAGAGAATGCAAATCAAGCAAAACAAATTGTTGTATTTGCTTCGCCTTCTCATTTTAGATGGTTAGGGGATCCCAAATTATCACGACTGGGAGTCCGAATCTTTTAGAGTGGAATAGTTGTTGAAAATAAGAGAAGAGTTGGATAAAAGAGTAGTATTAATGACATGCTTTGAGTGCCTAATGCTTTATTTTATCTGAGTGACCTTTTGATACATTCCAGGTTTGTCTCTGATCCTGGCTTTGAGGATTGTCTCGGGTTTTTCTCCAGAAGACAGATAAAATGTTCTTTTTGAGTGGTGAAATGAAGGAGAGGGTGTCTGTGGGGTAGAGAAGGTGGGCTTTAGGGTGGGGGGAAGAAACTGCCCGAGGATAGTTGGCCAGTGTTATGAATGGATAGACAGACTCTTTAACCCTCTATCCACTGAATAGTATGTCACAGGCTGCTGCGGCTGTGAGAGGAGCTGGCAGAGAGCTCTTGGATTCCTGAATCCTTGAGGCATGTGGTCTGATTAACAGAACAAAACCCACACAGTGGGGAGGAGCAGACATGGCTTTCCCCCCACAAGTGGAATTTTCTACCAGCGAGGGAAGAGGTGGCTCAAACGGGGTCGTAATTTGCAATGGCTGGAGTGAAGTTGGCCCAGTCGTATGAGTGCTTCTGCTCTACATGGGGTAAATTTGCAAAATGTATTTCTTCTATTAAGTGATTTTTCTGTTATCATTATGTTCATTACGTTATCCATTTTTGTGTATAATTCTGATTGTTTTCACAGAAACATTTGCCTAAAGCACCAATGAGCTGCGAGCGATTGCGAGTGTTTTCGAAGACAGCAAATGTTGCGTTATCATCAGGGTTTGGCAAACATCCGGCGAACGTTTTACGACCTTGAACGAACCCCGACAAACTCCGAAATGAACGCAAAATTCACTGCCTTCAAAAACACTTAATTGTTCGCCACTCTGAGATCGGGCCTGTTCTGGTCATAGTGATACTAAAGTTATCAAGTAAAAATAAAGTGATCAAGTAAAAATAAATACATTTGAAGGCACACAGCATACGGAAAAAACAGCTAGGTTGGTCTGCCATTTTTATGTCCTACTCACAGAATGGCTGTAAAAGTACATACACAAAGTGGTGCCCGGACATTGCAGTCTTCAGACTAATTGCATGTTGCCATTTTACATGTGCATGATAAGGATTGCAGGATTCTGTAATGAGTGAATGGGGAGAACGCCACAAAGGTAATTGTATTGTAATTATATGTCAAGAATGGCCTTTTTCAAACCAAGTGATATAGGGGTTGTGTAATTGTTTCGCTGCTTTTAACACTGGACATCTGTCACTGCAAATGGACAGTTGGCGAATAACTTAACAGCTCCGATTTTGTCTTTTGTTCTAGTGCACCATTGGAGGGAAAGAAAACTGACCAGATTCGATGGTTAGGTTATGTTAGATGTAACTAAAGACAGAACTAACTAAAATGCATTTAATTTGTAAATATTTTATCTAGTCAGAGAAATTCCACGTAAATTATTGCACCATTGTCTTTTTCTGTGTAATAATAGTGACAATTCGGGTTTCATACTTAACTTCAGAACCATTTTTGTAATGTGTTTCTGTGTCAGCCCACCAAGCCTGCATGATGACATGCTGCAGTTACCAAATATGACATCTTTTGGAAACAATGAAGGAGCTTAATATTGTGCGTAATCTTGGAAATGTTGGTGCCATGTCACAAAAACACCTTTAAGTAATAAGAAATGTCATCTTTCTCTATTCCTGTGAACGTTTCATAAAGTAAACACTGGCAAAAGGCATTGTACAATGCAGTGTCAGTGTAATAGTCATTTTTTTAGCTCTCTAAATTGATTGAATGTTGTTTAAGGATTCCATTGCAAGTGATAGTGAGAAAAATAGAAATGTGTTTTGAGAGTTCATTATTTTACATAAAGATACATAAATAATCATTTTGTAATCGAATTGTAATTGAATCGCGAGGGGCACAAAGATTCCCACCTCTTGTGTCATCTGTATAAATTGACAACTAAACAATTATCAAATTAATCGATACAGCAATTTTAATCTTAAAGACATTGATTAGAGCCATTGATTAGAACCATTGATTCTGTTGCTACCATCCTGAGTTACATCATCAATAAAGACTGCATGAGGTTTCACAATGCTTCACAACTGAGCTTGTATGTTTTGGATCACAAGCAGATCCTTTCTTTGTTTATGCTTCGGCCTTTCCATCACTTAGCTTAATCTCCTATCCTATAACAAGTCATAACTTGTCATGTCTCATCTGATTTTCAAGAGGTTTATGGTTGTCAACACCTAAACATATGCTATCAATAGTGACATTTGGAAAAAAAAAAGTCTTTTCATCCACACACATGAAATCCACTGACAAGTCTACCCCTCCTAAGGACCACCTATTCATAACTGTGGGCTCGAGTGTTGACAGCCAGTGTAACTCTTCACAACAACGCAGACATGGGCGGCTCCTTGGAATAAGCTTTTATTGCATGCACATCTTTTGCAATTATAAATCAACAAAAATGTACAAACAAGACACACCGCGTCGACATGAATTAAAGTCAACATGAACGAAAGTGCGTCGACATGAATTAGAGCACAACAAAAGATACCATAATGGACGCTTGCTATGAAACTAGGTGGGTAGGCACAAAAAAATGAAACTAGGTACGTTCATTTAATGTCCCAGACACAGAATTTTCCAGATTTGCAAAACAAGAAAATAATGGTTCCAGACATGAACGCAGTCCAATATTGTCAACTGTAATTAACATATTACTGGCGTCGGGCCGAGCAAAATCTTATTCGTCCAAAATAATCACTTTTCAGCAGACCCTAAAAATAGCAAAGTAGCAAAGTAAAAGATCTTCATTTTCCACAGAAAAAATGTCAACAGATGAAATCACACGCTATCAAGTCGCTATGCAGCTAATCCTTCAGTTTATGATCTTGTTTACCAGCAAATAAGGGGAACGCGTATTACGTGAGCACGAAGTAAAATCAGATTTTCAGGGGTGATTTTTGTGCTTCAGGGGCGGCGTATAATATTCGAGTGTGTGTTATTCTCGAGAGTTTACAACACTTCGATTTAAACACTTCAAGATGAAAGCTAATGATTGTTGTATAAGAGCAACTGCTTGCTGGTGTGATGAGATGTGATTTACACATAATCCAATTAGTCAACTACTTGCAAAAATAATCAGTGATTAGTCGCCCATCAAAACAATTGATTGTGACAGCTCTAAATCAGATTGGGCATTTCAACAGACTGTTGTCGTTTTTGCCAAATCTACTGTTACCTTTTGTAACTCAACTACTGTACGTTTGTCAATTTTAACAACAACAAAAAAAACGTGTTTTTGCTTCACTCACATCAGAGTACTTTGGTAGTTTGTTCTCATTCAGATTTTCCCCTTGTTGTATTTTTGGAGTATTATAAGGCTTGTATGGCAAAAATAGTAGCCGTGCTTATTTCAAAATGAGAAGTTTTTTCGAGGCTCTTCTCACATCCGGTGACTGTGCTGTTTTTGAACATAATTACACGTTGTCACTCTCTTTTTTGTTCTAAAATAATTTGACGACATTATAGTATTGGATTGTCTGTGTTGTCAAGTATGTATTTGATGTTTAGCACAGTATGGCTGTGCATACATGTTTTGTAGCCCGGAATAACACATTGGAGATGAAAGGATTTTCTTTTCCATTCTAATCCACATAGACAGCTAGGCCCTTGTGATTATTCCCTTCCCGTTCTTTCCACTCATCTCTTTGCTTGCAGGGCCTTTCTATTTCACCCTTAAAAGGGTTTCGAAAGGGGATTATACAAGCTATAGAAATTAAAGCGAGAACACGTCCGTCCTTTGGGACCAATGTCAAACATTCATGATGCAATGGATTCTGCTTGAATATGGGTCGCTTTACTTATCTGAGCTGGAAGGTCTTATTAGACACTAGTTCTCGATGCTTTATATAGTAGACTTTGTAGTCTTTATAGGTGGGAATGGCAAAGATGTATTTTACCATGGGTTGCAATCCCACAATAACACAATGCAGTGAAAAGGAGTTAATTGACCCGGCATTGGGTGGTTTTGATATTGAGACTATAACACTTAGTGTATGTTTCATGCTTTTAGCATGAAGCCATTTTCAGTACAACAATGCAACAGCACAACACACAAGTAAAGGTGATCATTGTTGAGGCTTCATTCTTCATAGATTGATATGAAGCTGTCTAACCCAATGTTGGAAAAAAACACATCAAAGTATAATGGTATCGTTCATTTAGATCAGGGGTGTCAAACTCATTTTTTTCAAGGGCCGCATTGTAGTCATAGCTTCTTTCGGAGGGCTGTTATGACTGTCAACCCAAATAAATGTATGAGCACCTCATACTATATACAGTAAAAGCTACAAAACAAACTGACAAATAACTCGTTTTCAAATCAGATGAGTAAAAACTGGTCAAATATATAAAAAAAAAAGATATTAAAAGTGAAGACAATTTGCAATTCTAGTAATGACACGAATTTGATGCACAATTTGTCTTCGTGGGCCACATAAAATGATGTGGCGGGCCGTATCTGGCCCCCAGGCCTTGAGTTTGACACCTGTGATTTAGATGGTTAGTGCTGATGAAACAAAGGCAAATACATGGTATTTCAGCTCTCATTTGAAAGCCAAAATCATCACATAAGCCGGACATATCTGATTCTGTTTTATCATGTACCGTGAGAATAAATGTGATATGCAACAGTATCAATATTTTGCTCACCCCGATTGGCAAAATTGCCTAAATAATGAATGATCTCCCAGTATTTGCTTATCTAACCATCATGAGAATACCAATTTTTATGTGCTCAAAGATGTTAATTCAACCTCAAAATGTCATTTACACTCTAAGTTAAAAAAAAAAAAAATAGATCGACCAAATACGAATTCTGCTTTGAACAAACGTGTTTGTGTTTTCTCCTTTATCCCACTCTTCATTTAATACTCAGTGACAAGAAACGATTTGATTTGGAGATCAAGTCACCTCAATGTCACATCACATTTGTGTAATAGGCTCAGGTGCCTTTTCCAGGGCTACATACAGCACAAATTGGTTAAAATATTGCAGAGTTATGATTAAGTTGTCAGCAGAGCAGCCATATAAACTAGCCTTAGATGGCAAATCACTCTGCCAAACATTTTCTGTATATTGACTGTGGATAATAAACTCTGCTTAGCTGGATTGTATTCTCCCATCGAGAGTACCGTTTTACTCTTTCAGCTGTCTTGCAGTGTTACATTAATATTGATACCTTATTTCTCTCCCTTAAGCTGTTTGCTCGAGTCACTTCATCTAAATCCCTTCAATGCAATGCAAGATTTCCTTTCTTGGGAATAAGAGCCATATACATTAAGCCATCGCTGTCACAGCATACATAAGTACTTGCATACTCAGTCTCAGCGGATATTGATTTACTGTACCATTATGTTGTAGGTTGTTTAATAGTCCAGAGTGCGAAATCATTTTTCTGCACTCTTATGCTTATTTTATTTTTGAATTTTCAGTGCTGATGTTGTGTTTTGAGCAAAGTAAATATCAGTTCTGGATTATACCCCGAGGGACCATGAGCATGTTTATAATATACATGTGTTTGAGCAGCTTTTTCTTGACTGAATGCGTTGTACACATTTATCTCCCGAATCTATTATTTCAAAAACATAATCTGACATTGTGTTCTGTTCGTATTTAATTACATATTCTTTTTAAAAAAAATTACACGTTTCATTCTGTTATTTTGTCGCTATCTGTTCTTGATCATGTATTCATTCAACTTCACTTCTCACATATAACTGTTATGTTATTATAAAGATACTTATATACCAATTTATATGGCTTACAGTTGTTTATATTTTCATGAAAATTATTTGACTGAAAATGCTAATAAAAATGATATGCCATCACAAGTTATTTTGAAAACAATTTCAACAATGTGTTGAGGGCATCAGTAAAAGTTTTGAGGCTTTGAGTTTGAGGTTGGGTTGCTTAGTCTTTAGCAATGTATTATTTCTACTATGTACTTTCATATTTAATTAAATTTTGTTAGCGAGGCCTCGCTCTTCAATGTCGATGTTTAAATTATATTTAATTATATCCGTGAGGGTTGTGTATTCCTTGAACAGAGGGACCATTTGGTTTTAAATTAATCACTGGAGTCATATGTCAAAACTAATGAGGTATTTTCTCATTGCTAATGTTATAGCTGAATATATTACTATTTGATTACTCTGGAGGACTCAACACTTTGGTCGCTTCATAATAAGATGTTTAAAGTGCCAGGTAGCTCTATATTGTCCTGTCTGCTATCTGACCTAATTTTGGTAGCGTGAAAATGACAATATTTAGCCGCGCTGCCCATTGGATGCATGTTGTGGTGGAACTATATTTGTAAATGTAAAAACCCCGATTGGGCAGTAACAATCCGTACAATAGTGCAACCTTGGCAAGATTCCATCCCTTCATAATTGACGCTTCTTTTCTCAATGCCAATGGGTTTGCAAGCGAAAGGACGGAAGGGGACAGAGCTATTCAATACACAACATGCAATTTTGAAAAAACTTCCACTTTCAAATTGTGAGACTGGCTGTTCATATGCAGCATTGATTTATTTACATGCATTATTGCATTGTTTTCCTACACTTTTGATAAGAATGTGGTTGAATTGATCTATTCCAGTATATCTTATGACCATGATATTGCACACTTTTTACATGAATGCATTTTACCCATCTCAGTTGTAATGCATACGTGAGTTGGTGCCCAGGGAACAGTTCAGGGTTTCTTAAGCACTTGGTCAAAGCTCCCCAATAACAACTAGAAATCTTAGGTGTTCTTATATTTTAATCGACATCAGTCATAGTTTTGGCAAACACCATAGTTGAGGCTGCCGGTGTGACTAAATCCAACGAACGGACAAAGATGGATGTATCATCAGTATTTGTGGAGAGCAGCTGCAGACAGATAGGAGGAGGACTACAATGACTGGACTGACTGTTTATTTTTATCAGGGCATTAGCAGATTAGGCACTCAAACTAACAAGGTCATCAAACTCAGATGGCTGTAAGCAGCAGACCTCTGCTGAGCAGCTGGCAGCAAGAGACAAGATTTTGTACGTTACAGTGGGTTTCACTTTACCCCTGCTCCCCCGACAACACTACCGAAAAAGACTTATTAGTGGTTTGAATAATATAAAAAGCAGCAGAGGATAATTTGTTTCAAAATACCCTGCCAGTTCGTGAGTTGACACAATTGTGTTGACCTGCAGCCACATGTCATCATTAAGCAAATGTCTCAGTGACATTGTTGTGCTCAAGCTGCTTTTATCATTGCGCCAAATTGCGTCACGTAATTAGTTGCAAACCATTTGCAGTGCCTTTTTGATGCATTTGATACTTGCTAATGGAGACTTTAACAGAAGAACATGTCACTTATACTCAAGTCTGTCCAAGACTAAAAGAGATGTCTACGTCAGAAAAAGTCTGTAACTTGATCTGGCCACTCTGTCAGTGCCCTGTGAGTTTTCCCTCACTGGAATTACAGTAATATTTCATATGATGCTGACAACAATTTTAAACCTGTTTTTGGTTTCCTAGAACTGCTTAAATTCAATAAGATCATCCATCATACGCTTGGTTAAAGTGTTACCGTGAACTATTGCAGCACTATGTGTTATTTAAAGTAGGGCAAATAATTACGTTTTCAAGAGGGTCAATACATGAAAAGTGTCATACGTTCTTAGTGCCGCATGCGATTATGAAATCGCTTTGTTGTCATGGTCACAGATAACACACCTCGAGCTGCAATAAAATAGCAACACTTAAAACAGCTGCTCTATTGGTCGTATCCATCACGAGTGAGCATGGTCACTTTTGGAAAGTCTCAAAAGACAGTAGGACCAACATAGCTCCCACTTCCTTGACATAACTACTCCTTAGGGGGATCAAGTAGTTCTGCATCGTGTTTTATCATTGGACTTGCTGTTTGGAGAAGTTACTAAACACAAAGGAAAAGTTCTGAGTATATCTAAATAAAATGGAATTGTGGGAATTCCCCAAAGAATCTCCAAGCGTGGTTATTGTTTTGTTGAAACTAATTATCTTAATCTTCTAAAATAAGCTTTGGAGTTCAGCAGAGGAAGATTTTGTATGTTTTTTTTCCCCAAAAGAGCCACCTTTGTTGTTTACGTGATCTGCCTAGAGCTTGTTAATTTAGTTTAGGGGCCACGGCTTTTGTCAAAGTAAACAATGGCGATTCATGAATGACTCATTTGGTTTGTTTTCACTGCAGACTGATCTCCCAAACTGATCCAAGAAGAAATCCGTTTAACTTGTTGGTGTCAGGAGGTGTCAATGATGACAGCCTCTCAGTTTCTTGTCTGGTTTCCCTTTGCTGTTAGATAACATTTAGGGCTGCAGAGCGAGCTGACAAAGAAATCCTTGTGGGCTCAGCTCAGTTTATCTGGATTTCTTCTCTCAGCATAGCCTCCCTCCATGTTTGACGCGAGTGCATGACCTTGACAAGAATGTAGCTCATTGTTATTTTCGACTGAACTGTGGTCAGGATTTGAGGAAGAGGAATGGGCAAAGAGTGATATCTACGAATACAGCATAGAATCCTAATCTACTGTAAATAAAATGGTCACCTCTGTAAGAATTTAAACACGCTTCTTTTATTATTATTCTTGTCTTTTACGCGGCTAAAATGTTTTGTGTCTAAAACTGAATTACTCAGACTGTTAGTAGTTTGCAGTTTGTTTCACTGGCTTTCAGTGTTGTGTTTACCAGTAAATACACGATAAACGTTGTTTAGGTTACCAGTAAAGCTTCCAGCTCTGCCCGCTCTAATGCACTTAAAACCCAACCCCCCTCCCACTTTTATTTTACAAACAATGCCAGGCATCGCTTCCAGGCAGCATGCTGAGCCAGGAAGAGGAAGGAATTGGGTCGGTAAGGTCATGTTGAACCAGGGCAAGTGGAAAGTATACCAAACCACCTGCCAAATGTTGGACAGTCAATCACACAGACTTTTGCCTCCCATGTCGTTCATGTAATAGTGCAGGTGAAAAAAAAAAGCAGTATGAATGCAATGCAGTGTAAAGATCCATTTGACTTTCAGCAAATGATTAACTCTCACTGCTTGACTGTTATTTAAGCTTGTTCAAAATTGGGCCCGGGGCAGGAAAGCTCGTTCAAAGTTGGGCCTGGGGCAGGAATAATAAACAGACCGGGCGCAAATTTGACAAGTGAACACCGAGTGCCTTACAGTATTCCTTGTTATGTAAACCTTACTAAGCATCATAGTATGGTTGGACATTTGAAAATGGTACTGCTGGAAAATGCATTTATAACCCAAGATTTCCCCCCCCCCCCCCACGTGTTCAAATCAGATTGGATAAAAATTCAAAAAGTCAGTCAACCATTCAGAGGAAACACTTATCGGTGCAACTGCACCTAACACCATTTTTTCAATGGCATTTGCGTGCACTCTTGACGACAACATTGCTATTTTTATACTCCGTATTTAACTCTGTTGGCAGCGACAGGATTACTCAGGCTTTCACATGTTCTTGTGATACAAAACAACATAGCCCAGAAGCTTCAGTTAGGATTGGCTCCTCAACCAACATAAACTCCGGGCTCCTGTCACCTACATACACATCATGGCCAGAACTGCCAGGTGTGAGTGTTTATTGTACACATGACAGCTAAACTAGTGCTAGATGACATAGATAAAATAACTACACAGAGACGGAATGACTGCAAGTATGGCTTATTGTCCACACATATCACTGTAACAAACGTTACTTATTGGCTATATAGCAGTTAATTATTGCCATTCATTTTTTTGTACTGCAAACTTGGGAGTTGGGGAAAGGGAGCTTAAACCCTCGACTGGTCGGCAGTGAATTGCAAATCCCTTGTAAATGGGGCATTGAGTGTTCGCTGCATGAAAAGTCTCCTATGTGAACCGCAAAACCAGCCACGGCTAATTATTTTTATTATAATAGATGGCTTATTTGTGAATCTCAGCTCACTTAAATATATGATTTACTAATCCTATTTGTGCTTGCCGTTGTGGGCTTGTCGAGTCAGATGAGTGTTTTTGTATATAATTAATAGCCAAAATGTTCTAACAGTAGAAGGAATTGTACGCACACTCACACTCAGACACAAGCTCGACATCACATATACTTCCCATCTTGCTCATGGCTATAAGAGATACCGTTTGGCTCACGTCTGTTCTTTTATTAGCATTTGCAGATGGCTTCACAGGAGTAGCCTTACATAATCTCTAAAAGGATGTCTTATGAGATGAGCATAAAGAAAGCCTTCATGTTTATTGTACGATACTGAAAGTCATCGTAAACATCTTTATACATACATTACACCAACGAGAAATGCTTTATTTTCCACACAATGTACAGAATTAGTTCAATGTTTAAACAAAGTTTCACTTCGTATTCAATGAGAAACATTGTCAAAACAGGGTCCAGCGTTAAGTCTTTTGGTGGTGGCTCGACAGCCTAGTTGTGGTGGCACTGTCAGAAGGTGTACTGGTTCTGTATTTTCGTCATCAGAATCAGAATCAATCTTTATTTGCCAAGTTTGAGCATGCCAAACAAGGAATTTGACTCTGGTACATCTCGGCCAACATTTAGGTCGCTAACAACATTCAGGACAACATGTGCAAAAATTGACAATTATTCTCAAAACATCCCCTGATCTTAAACTTTGAGGAAGTGGAATGGGCAAAGAGTGATATCTACGAATACAGCATAGAATCCTAATCTACTGTAAATAAAATGGTCACCTCTGTTAGCATTTAAACACGCTTCTTTTATTCTTCTTCTTGTCTTTTACGCAGCTCAAATGTTATGTGTCTAAAACTGAATTAAGATAAGTTAGTAGGTGGCAGTTTGTTTCACTGTTTCATGTTAACATGCCAAAGTTCAGCAGTAATGTGTGCATGACTATTGCATAGATGATTTTCTATGACCTGTGCCAGCAGTCTCATTTGAATATGCAACCATAACAGTAACATTCATTCATAATTTAGCACCTAACATGAGTTTGTGTGACAAGGATATTAGACTAGTAAGTGAGCCAAAGGTGAAGACAGATATTTGGCAGTCTACCCTTGATTCAGTAACTGTGATTTGTGGTAAAGCTATATGTTTGAAATACCAAGGATTTACGAGAAACATAACCAAAACAATAAAAATCAGGGCTGGTCACTACCACCATTATGCTCGCAAATGCTCCCATTTTTTTCAATGTGTGCTGGTAAAAATGTCATCCCATTGCACAGCGTGACTGTGTGTTGTAATGCTCTTACTGGTATATGCAGTGAAGGCGCTCTCAAAGTCAGTATCTGTCAGATTGCACTCAGATGTTCGAATTTATGTCAAGTTAAATCCTTCCTGTATAAATTACATAAATACAAGTCCAAGTCTGAAGGTGTACTTTGCTACGTTAACAGCCATCTAATGCAACTAGCAATATTTGCGTTACAAAAAACGGCTTTGCTTTCAGCTTCCTCACATTCACTGTAAACTCTGCAAAATAGCGGCTCTACTTTTGGAACAAGCAAAGGAAAACCTTAACTTACGACTGCCAACATTTACAAGCACTTTATCAAAACAAGAAGCCCCGAGTGACCGATGATACGTGGATCTGGCAACCATGGCTCCACTGTTGGACTAGGCTCCAGCGCGCTCGCGATACTCGTGAGGATGAGCGCTTCAGATAATGAATGGGTAAATGATATTATCATTATCTGTGTATATAACCTTGTAAATGGTTAGGGTACATAAAGGGAAAAACAAACATTGGAAAATTTGCTAAGGAGTTTTACCATTGTAGAATGAATAAAATCGGCCAATTAATAGGCCGTGCAGTAGTTAGTAGGCTTTGCTTCATTGCTCCAGTATTCAGTGGACAAATTACAATCCAGAGATATTTGTTTTGTAACCCATACTCACATGTCATAGTCTTCACAGAAATACAGTTATAGTAAATCCTGACAGTTTTACCATGTTCCTCTTTCAACACTTTGTGGTATGCACTGCACTAACCCAAAGTTCATTGGCTCTTTGTAGGTCAGTTAAACATTACTCTTGTCACTGTGAGTCTCTCAAGAGACTGCTGTTTTGGGTTTCAGTGAAGAAAACGGTGTGAAACTCGAGCATTATGGTTTGGAGAAGTCATAAAATCCATGTGTCAAGTCTTGTGGAAAGGGAGGATTTCTTCACTTTTTGAGTTTTTTTTAATCCCTGCGTTAACATTAACACAAAAGCTGTGAACAAAATCTGTGAAATACATAAGTGAAACTACTGCGCCATGATGAACTATTTGCTATTTATCGCTTCTCACTTCATCAAACAAATGTAAATATCATACAAAGATGCACCCAAGTAGACATGCAAATCTTTAATTAATCTTATTAGATAAGGAAAAACAAACTTCCAAAGCTACATGGCATTATCAGCTTAACTTAACTTGTTGGCCACTGTCAGCAGCAGCAATGTAAATAAAGCATTTTCTTGAACTGGCAAGTCTTTCACATCTACATGGAGACATTTCGGTCCACTCAGAATTGTTTGAAACTGACGGCTGAACAGTCTCTCTCAGAATTAATGTTAACAACACTCACTCTTTGATTTTAAAGAAAGATTGCTTGGGTTTTATTTTGTTTTGTGCACAAGGCCCACAGAGCGATCATGCAGAATTTCTTGTCTCATCAACTCAGCACACCACATTATGAATCAGAAACTGATACACAGTGATTAAGATGTCATTAGGCTTGGCTTTGTCAGGCTGCACACATTAATTCACCATTACTTTGAGGGTAATCCACACTTGTATAACAAGTATGTAGCCTGTGTCAAGCAGTTGTTTTTTCTTTTTGTGTTAATTAAGATGAGACAACCATTGTTGTTTTTGTCAAAACATCTCGAGTTTCCCCATAAACATGTGAGTACAGCGAAGGTGGGCGGAGCTTTAGTGAACCAGGCGTAAGAAATTAGATTGCCATATATCTATATACATATATATGTATGTGCGCGTATGCGTGCGTGCCTGCGAAAATTAATCAACATCTAGTGGATTATCAAATTAATTGATAATTTTCAATAATCAATTAATTGTTTACATCTTTTTTTAATTAAAATTTGTACCAATGCATTCAATCGCTTAACTGTAAATATTATCCAGTTTGTGATTTTGATGTTGATTTAAAATAAAACGTTTTTACTTTAGGAAACAATGATCAACATTTTTTCCTATTTTCTGGTATGTTACGAACCAAACCACTTATGATTGATTTTTGTTGTCAATTTGAAAAAATGTCCTGTTTAATTAAGGAATGGAAATGTAAACATCAGTTTTTTCCTTCCAATTTATCGATTAATTAACAAAAAGAATCTACAGATTAATCAATAATAGAAATAATAGTTTGTTCCATCCCTAGTATATAGTAGTATAGGCGAGTGCCCAAAAGTAAGTACTTCTGCCCGTTATCAGTGCATCACTCGCCTTCTGTCACTGTAGCTGTTTAATCACCACTAGTCTTCCTGTCTCACTGTCTTCCTTCCACCCACACACTTGTCTAGCGTGCAGCGCACTTCATCGGTTGCTCCCTGATGGCTCGCTCCTCCCTTCCTGTCGTTTTCCTTCTCCATGTAGGCCGACTGTCTCTTCATTGCTGTCACAGTGTCAGAGCAGGTGGAATCAATTCCTGACCCAATGCCCCCAGCACCGTTATCACAACTAGCTTTTTAAGTGAGGGATTTAATGAGCGATCCCTCTGCGAGATGACTGGCGGCATGGGTCACACTCGCCTGTGTGGAGTGTAAGGAAGGAAAACCGCGAGAAGGCATGTTGGACCAAACCTGCATTACAAAGGCACATGATTCGCATGCCCCTCTCAGCCTCTTCTCTCAGCTCTTCAGTTCTCAGAATATGAAGAAAAAAGACAGTCCGCTGATATTGCCGACTTATTACTAGGCGAAGTAGTCTCACCGGGGTCAGACATACCACAGTATAATCCGTGCGCAATTTTCACATCCGGTAACTGGCATTCCGTGAATCTATCTAAGCAGGGTCTCTGTATGTGTTTACATAATGGTTGGGAATTCTTTCGCTTTCCTGGTCTCTCTAAATGTCCAATTTTTCCTTACAGATGGAATCTCCTGTCTCAACACCAGTCCCTCCCCCGCTTCATCTTTTGGCTGCAGTAGGCAACAGTGAGATTGCCTCGCCATGTGAACAGATAATGGTGCGCACACGTTCAGTAGCAGTGAACACATCCGATGTGGCCCTATCCACGGAACCCGAGTGCTTAGGACCCTGCGAACCCGGCACAAGTGTCAATCTCGAAGGCATTGTGTGGCAAGAAACTGAAGATGGTGAGTGCACAATTTACTTTGTCATGATGAGGGGAGAAAACATCTGTTTAGTGTGATATGGAGTGAAAAAGCTACGTATCAGATGGTGCAAATGTTTGAAGAACCTTGATCAAAATAACTTTGGTGAGTAGAAAATAAAACAATGCCATATTTTGCAGCTGTGAACCGTTGAAATCCAGAGACTTGGAACAATGCTCTGTTTCACGTGCAAGCCAGTCTATTGAAAAATGAGCCTGGGATTCTCACTAGCCATAAAACCAGAGCTGTGACTGTCAGTGTTTTTCTCTGCAAATACTGGCCTGCACAGTTTGGTTTGGCTCAGCTACTCAGCAGAGTTTTATGTTCCTGTCACAATATAGTGGCTTCAAGTTGTGTGTTAAAAGCAAAAAAAAAAAAAAAAAATCATTGCAGGGGTAGCACAAAACAAAATCATTGCAGGCTACCCCATGGCTGCCACTGGTACACAAATTCAAAATCAATAGCTAATAACCAGAATTTCAGTTGCTTTACTATAAAAACAATGGTGTGAAGGCAAGATGTGGAAAAAATCCTTTTTTAGCCATAAACATTTTTTACTGTTTTTGGAAGGCTTTTTACAAGGTTTTGGAGTCTTTCAGTGGGAAATTTGGTTTAGTCATAAAGGAGAACATTTGTGAGTTCAGACACTGATGTTGGATGAGAGCATATTGCTCACAGCTCTTGTTTTCAGTGTTTTATTAATAGTCGGCTCACATTTGACAACTTTATAATGATTTTGGTTTCAATTTCTTTGAATGTGGTTTGTTTGATCAAGTGTGAACACAACAAGTGCGAAACAGTCGGACAGAGAGCTAGCTGTAAGAATTGGGTCTTTTAATGAAGTCGAATGCCATTTGGATCAGTTCGACTCAAAGATGCAAACTGTTGTTAAAATTGCATCAGAAAGCAAACAAATCCTGAATAAATATTGAATAAGTGCAGTACAGTGTACGTGTGGACGTGTGAAGTAAAAGAACTTTTGGTCCTTAATTTGTATTTGAGAGGCCCTTCATAAAACATAAACGATGTGATATGGACTTATTCAGATTGCTGCTTTTTATCAAACTTTTTCTTCTTGTATTGTCGATGAATGTATTCCTCAAAAGCATAGCTTGAACAAAATTTTGAAAAGAAATGAAGATATCTTCAGTAAAACAGCTCCTGTGTGGCAGACAATATTTTGCAGTCCACTATTATAAGAACATTTAAAAGAAATTGTCTCCTTGGTTCTTCAAATGGCCAGCGAGTGCCCTCACATAAGTCATCAAAAGATCATTCTGCGTAATGAAGTCCAAAGATTAGTCCTTTACCACTTGCGATTTTTCTTCCAGCCCAAAGCTGTCTTGACATATCCTTTTTCTTTTCTGCTACCAAGTATCCTGCCATTCACCCTTTGACTGTTCTTCATGAGAACTGAGAGCGAGCCAGGCGAGGGCCTGCGGCAGGGGTGGGAGTTACACAAGGCGACTTCTGTTAGTGACACAAACATGGCTCAGAGCCAACCGCAGCACTGCATTTGTCTTTGCTTATTCTTCGCCTCTCGCCATGTGACTGCCCCCACCTTTTCTTGACATACCCCCTCTTTCCCTTCCTAGTTTAAGTTTGTCCTTTGCCTGCACTCTCTTGAAACTGCTATTTTGGCTAAAACAGCCTGTGGATTAGTCTGTTGAGTGGCATGGGGGAATACTTGAAGTGGTTTTTAAATGTTATGGTGGGAAACTACTGTAGATGTTGCTGTTGAAAGGGGCTTGGCAGGATAAGGGCACTGCAGGTGCAAGCCAGGTGGTAGAAACCATCACGATCTTTCATATAACCCTTTTTGACACCTCCTAATATTCTATCTTTACCGTCCTATTTTTCATCATCCTTTCGTTGGGGTACAAGTTGCAGTAGTACAGGATAGTTTGTTGTGTGGTTTGATTCATTGTTGTCTATGTATTGCTTAACAGAGTTGTCACTTACATTACAAGGGAACGTAAATGTGTAAAGTTAAGAACATTTAAAAGCAGTGGATTGTATCAGAGAAGATTTTACACCTAGGTGTCACTGAGACGATCACCACGCGGTACTGCTTCATGTCGCATTTATGTTTTTGTTGTTTTAACTAATCGAATTAGTACGTGTTGCCATGATTTCACGCTATTTATGCCACCGACGCAGCTACCACATCCCGCCAACAAATACAACGATGGAAACACAAGTCTGATCAGGGTATATGACGAACCAAACCAAACGCTGCCACTTGTTGGAAACGTGGCTTAAGATATTCATGAAAACAAATTCTCTCATCGTGAGGCATCTGAAAATGAGTTAAGTATAGC
This sequence comes from Syngnathus floridae, assembly GCF_059516105.1. Taxonomy (NCBI): domain Eukaryota; kingdom Metazoa; phylum Chordata; class Actinopteri; order Syngnathiformes; family Syngnathidae; genus Syngnathus; species Syngnathus floridae. The sequence goes on from NC_142415.1 coordinate 8,587,370, forward strand.
ATGCGAAGAAAGCAAGAAACATCTGAAAAACATAATGGGGCCGTCCTGATTAGTCGAGGTTGGTGGTGAGCAATCCCATTTGCCACTGCATGACAAGGCTCACGCAAAGCTGTTTTAGCATGTACCATGCGTGTGCGTGTGCATTGCATTTAACATGCCAGCTAACAGCTGCTTCATCACCTCTGCCTTTCAGCCTTGTGGGAGTAAATGAACAACAGACTCTAGTAATTGCCGAGTGTCACAGAACTCACTCTGTGTAAGAGAAAGAAATGGATGAACAAGCGGCAAGCTGCAAACAAAAAGCAATCACAGAAGCTTGCTTGACCTTTGGACGCTGATGACAAGAATCTCGGCTGATAAGGCAAAATCCATTTTCCTCCTCTGTTATTTGAACAAAGATGGATCAGCTCATTCAGTTTTGACTGGAATGACACTACGGAATGGTTGTGGTTTATAGATTTTCGCGAGCTATGTGGATTACCGCTCCAGATCACTGAACTAAATGCAATCAGACTCCTTTTCTCGGGTGATGATGGAGGAAAATGGGTCATTAGAAGAGAGGAAAAGCAAATGTGTGCTGTTGAGTCAGTCTGGTGGCAAGTGAAGCGTAGACAGGAGAAGGGGAGGCTGTGGGGGTAGAGGGTCATAGCCATGGTATTTTGAGGCCCAGTACTGACACAAATCCCTTCAGCACAGAGGAGGCAGTGGCAGCTCCCAGGGTCATGTCAGCATAGCGATGGGCCAACCCCTCCCAGGCTTAGCATGCTGATACCTCCAAATGTCATCTCTAAAGTGCTGGAGAGGTTTATTGCTCTTGAAATACAGCCCAGAATGCACTGGCTCCTGCTCTAGGCTAGAAGGAACACAGAGGGGCCTCTTTGGCCAAATAGTCCTGCTCACTGCCAGTGCACCTCACCCCTTCCCCCGAAGCCCCAACACACACACACACACACACACACACACACACACACACACACACACACACACACACACACACACACACACACACACACACGTATTTCACGCCAGGCGGTTACCACAGCAGGCCCCACAGATTCTTAAGATCCCTAATTGAAAAATAATACGGGCTGCTTGTGATCAGTGTTTGTCTCATGAATTTATTTATGTATTTATCCATAACATATTTGAAGCACGAGGAGCAGAACTTTGAGTATATGGGTCAAAATATATTTGGCATTTCAAGGAAAGAGAGCTCAGTGTGAAAGTTACAAAACAGTTTGAATTAGTTGCCTTTGTTTTACTTATCTGAATCATCTTAGAGTGTGAAAATTAGGGAGTCAACTATGCTTCCACCAAGTAGTCTATGGTTCAATTCAATACAGTGCGTATTTATTGCATTTAAACTGTAGGGGAAATTTTCCCCATTCCCCATGTTGTCTAAATATAGTAAAAGTCAGTCCCACTTTTCTGCACCCTCGTGTTTGGACACTAATTGCGCCCCATATGATCCAACTTGAAAAAGGCAGTGGATTGGAAAAGAGGTACAATCAAAGCAGTTGGTTCCCTTGTTTACAGAATATGTCTGCACAAAAGACTGCGCACAATGCTGTTTCTCTTATTTAATTAATTGTTGGGGTATACACCACTGTGCCGCTGTGAATGTGTTGCATCATCTCGAATATACACCTTATGGTGGAAACACAACCCACATCAGGAATTGCTGCTCCAAGTGGCACAGTATCGACTATTCAACCAAAACGAATCAAGTGGTCTACAAAATGTGGCTGACAGACACTTGCAGGCAATGATTTAATGCCGTTGCAAAGACCACCTGTTAGTAACCTCTGGTTCTGCTGTGTCAGCAGAACATGGTCTGCACTTGAACAATTTTGTTAAATAAACTGGCTTTCAAATAGTGTTCTTTTGTTGTCGATTGAATAATTTATATGACAAACACGTGACAATACTTGCCCCCCCCCCAATCAGTTTGTCTGGTTCCTGTTTTCTCAGCCAATAGTTTTTCTCATCACTGCAAAAAGTCCATGTCATCAAATTTCAGGGGAAATTCTAACAGAAGTTTAAAATGTTTTGTAGATTACTCTGAAGGATATTTTGAGAAATCTGCAGTCTTGATATACTTCAGTCATAAATTTAGTCTTTGGATTGTGTTACAAGAGTAAGGCCATGGAGAGTTACTTCTTACTCAAATTGGCCAGGAACTCTCTTTTTCCAAGCACGTAAATAACCTTGAAAACATCAATCTTACCCCTGAAGGAATTGTAGTCCTTCCCAGTGTTTGTCATAAGATATCATGTTTGCTATATACATGTCAACGCATGCTTGAGCAACGTGTCTTTGGCAGAACTGTCTCTTAATCTCAGCACCATCTCCTTAAAGGAAAACACCAGAGGGTTTGTTTAAACAAAATGGTTATAGACTTTCCCAGGTGACACAAAAAACAAACAGACCAAAAACTACTCTCCGTCTACAAATTCTTTTCAAGAATATCTGCGTGTGTTATCACATTCCGATTTAGACAAAGGTCCTGGCATGTATGCTTGCTATTTTTAATGTAGCAACATAAAAAGTAAGCATATTGTGATGGATTTTTCCATCCATCAGCAGCTGCATATGGCTGATAATGTTCCAGAAGTGCAAAGCATACTAATACTCACTTCTTCCATCTCTCTTTGGTAAAATTGACCTTCTCACAAGCTGTCATTCCTGTCAGTGCGAGCAACTTCACATTTTACATCCTATGAGCCAGATTGTAGCCTGCAAACATTTCAGATGGGGCCCAGATGGAGTCCCTGTGAAAGATGTGGGCTTAAAAATAAAACCTTACTTGGTGTTTTGTGTCTGTTAGCCACATGTAATTGATTCCCGTATGACTGAGAACAATGTTTATGTCATTCCAGGTTTTGTTTTCTGTTGCAATACACGTGACATTCATCAAGTTAAACACTTCCAAATGACTGATCTCTTGTATAAATATTTTTTTTCTAATTGAAAATCATCTAATTGATTTATTAATCAATGTTGGGGGAGGACTCGTACGCCTATAATGGCAATAAACGTCACATTTTGTTCAACACATGCGGCTCGGAGGAAGTTCATGTAAAAATCACGACATTTGTGATGTCGCTGGATGACGAATTGATCCTTTTAGCTAATACTTTCAGCTCGTCAGGTTATTAACATTCAAACATTGGTTTCTTATTTGTCCTTGATTGCTTTTTCTTTTGCTTTGTGACATTTCCGGTCAGGATGATTGGGAAGTTCTGCTTTATTTTATACAGAGGGGGGAAAATATGTTTTAAAATGAAAACGTCAATGAAGTAATACTTTTGTAATACTAGTATCTCAAATGCTTGATTTATCAGCGTTCTCATGGCAGCACACCAGCTGTGTTTACATTTTCTGCTCTATACAATGATTCCCGGGACTCGTCCTCTTGTTTGCACTTAATATTCTATGTTTGGAAATTATAAATACTTACATGTGGTCCTCAGTCTGCACATAAACAAACCTTGAATTCAAACACAATTTCCTCCAGTTTTGAGAAGTATTAAATCAGATTGCAATGTTCTGATATTAAATCAAATTTTGAACAAGGGCACTCATTAATCCTAGTGAATCCCCCACTCTGAGTGTGTGCAAAGAAAAGGTCAGCCAGTGAACTTGCACCCCCTTAAAAACTTGAAAAGCAGAGGACCTTTTAGTTGTCCTCTGCAACCTTAGGGAAAGTGTTTAAACGGACAAGAGGTTATGATGGGAATGGCCATTCACCCATGCAGCTGCCCAAAATACTCTTGACTTAAAATTTCCTCTCTCATTACCCTCTTTTTCACGTAATCCTATACAAGTACGCAATAGACTCTGGGGCCTCACAGAGGCTGCCATGTGTTGCTCAACAGCACAGAATGGAAATGATTGGTGAAATTACAGGCCAATTTCTCTCATTAATGCAGACTTCACTGAGCTGTCCTGGGTGACCCTAATGAGAGTGTCATTAAGTGGGCCAGTGTGCAGGGGATCAGTTTTTTTTTTTTTTGCTCTAAATCTTTCCAATCCTTTTCTTCACCTCATAGCATCGAGGAAAAAAATAGTCATAAGTGCATCGAGTAATTAAAATGTCAGCAATAAACCTCCGTATGAATTGTTTCTTGTCAGTTTTGCTTTTGGGTGATTAATTCATGTTTTGACAGATTATACAATGCCCTAAATTCTGACACTATTAAAATTGTAATAGCAAATTAAGATGACATTTTTGGTTTGATGCGTTCTGGCACTGACCTAATATGTATCCAGTTGTGTGCCTTTGTGAATACATGTATGGATATGAATTTTTGAAAAAAGATTGAAACCGCTCAGTCAAAACAACGTGATTAATTTTCTTTCAAAATAAATGCCACTTGCACATGAACAGTTGACTCTACCATAAAACATTGTGTGTGACTTAAAGATCACTTCCCTACAATGTAATTAACATTTTAATGGTAGTAATGTCTACACATGTAAATAGGTGAATACATACATTTTTGGGTCCCCTCAGACAATAAAAACAACTCTGCTGTTAATTGAAGCAGTATCATCAATCACAAGCTACATCATTAATATTGTATATTTCCTGAAAACAGCGTATTTTAATGACGTGACAGAGATTTATGTATGTCATTGTATGTGAAAACACAAGTCGCGTCTCACAAAAGCATGTGTTGAGCCTAGTGTTGATGGATGAATAGATGGATGAACGGACTGACTGATGGATGGATGGTGATGCTTTTATGAAATCATCACGTTTGTTTGAACTTAAGAGGTTTGCCTGTTATGCAAATGCTTGGAATTTTAAATATTTTCCAGAATCAGTATAAAAAGGAAAAAACAAACAAGGAAAGAACAACATATGGCTCACCCGCTGTCACCACCCAGCAAGATTACACATTTCTAAACACAAACATTTGTTGAGACAGTGTACAGTAGATGTAATTCTATGCAGGTTCCCTTCACGGGAAATGTCTGATGCAAACAAACAAAAGAAAGAAAGCGCCCACATTATGACTATAATGAATCTTACAATTTGGATACCTGTATTTATTACCCAGTATATATATCCTCAGATCAAAATTGAGTATCAATAACTGGGTCTGACAGTACAAACAATTTACAAATGTTGTTTTGTAGCAATAGTTTTACTTCCAAAAGTCCCTTGACATCATTCCAATCTTGTATTATTTTAATATGTAGGCAGCAATTTTCTATTTACCAATGTACAGCTGTATTATTGTACCACAGTACTCCCACTTTACCCCAGTGACTGGATCTTGTGGAGTGGGATGTAGCAACTCCATATTTTGCAGACTCTGAACAACATAAATGGGAAAAAAAGAAAAGAAAAAAAAAAGATCATAACTGTACTGTTTGGTGCAAATGTGGTGCACGCTTGCTATCCACATTTTTCCTACACCACGAGTGTTTGCGTGAATTAGGTGAGTGACTTCCGGTTTGAACCGGAACTAGCATTCTGTTTACACGGCTGCTGGTTGTGCAGGTTGACTTTCTATGACAGTTAGAGACTTAATAATGTGGGAGTGCTAATTATCACAGTTGAAAAAAAGGAAAAACCTTTCAAGCCTGCTTCCTACTAATGTAGCAGAGGAGGAGGAGGATGATATCAAAGCATGGATAATTTTGACAGTGAGGCAATCTCAAAAGCTCTGAGGTATCAGTGGTAAAGTTGGTCGCATTTTGTTGAGATGTGAGACACTCTTATTACCTTAAAGCAGATGTAAGACCCAGCCAAAACTACTTCCCACTGCACGGAGACCTCATCACATACTATAATAATAATAATAAATTATATTTATAACGCCAAATCTGTGCTCCAAAAAACTAAGGAAAATCAGGAAAGTATTAGCAGAAATATTAGTGCAGATTAAGAGGAAAATATTGACTTGTTTAGCAATTTGTGCCAAAATTATTATTACTGACAGAAGTCCAAATGCACGTCACAACCCGGGGGGAGTCATCAGTAAGACCCATGTGTTGGAGGGGAAAATATTGTGAGTGGAGAATGGTTATAAGTTTGAAAAAAAGTGATTATGAAGGAGAGAGGGAAAATGAGGTGAGCATGAGAGGTTTCCTCAGTGAATAAAATGCTCTGAGGGATGGAAGCTGCCAGCCAGCATTCCTGTGCCATTAGATAAGTTAGCTCACTGCAGCCCTTAGTTTCTCCGCAGTGCTGAAGTGGCAAACTGAGGTCACCATCACAGCAAAGTCAAGGGGGGATGGTGATGAGAGTGATGTTAGAATGTTATTTAGCAACATGGTTGCACCTAATCATCTGAAGCGGCTTGTCGGACGACGTACAATCCAAGCAAGCCCCCAATTAAGTGTGTTTTTAAGTATTACATGATATAAATGTAATATTTCATAGACTTGAAAAGTGTTGCCCAATAAAAAGTACTTACTTCAACATATCTCGAGGGGAATAGCATGTAGAAGTGAATCTCGCAGACCTAAGTTTAGATTTGAAATGCAGGGTCAGATATCCAACTCAGAATAGGTGAGATTGTGTCACTCACGCTGAGCGCTACCAAAATCACACGTGTCAAATAGCGGCACAGAAGTGACAGAATGTGCTGCAATACCAATGAAGTCACATTGCTTTTCTTGCACACTTAGGCACCTCTAGTTAAATTAAACTGTTCACACCACATTTATTAAACCCAAGAGCTTATCTAACTTCATGGAGAATTTTAGAACAAAGTCATATTCTTTCCAATAAGGTAGGATAGAGGAATGTCAAAAATTATAAATAATGACTCTGCAGGGAAATGTCCTGGACTGCAAGATAGTTTATTTGAATGGGAAATGTGCTGAGTGCATTTTCCCTGGTAACCCGAGTCTGATCATTCCCAGAGGGACCTCCTGTCAAGTAATTTAGAAGATTTAGCCATAAATCACTCCCCAAACCATTACAGTATTAGGAAAGGGCTCTGGCTCATGTGACTTTCTTGAAAACCTCTTTTAAACCCCCTCTGCTAACAGATCCATACATTGATTTAAGAGCATTTTCCTACGCGCGCAAATTTTCATTTGCGGCTGTGATATTCATTATTGAAATATTTATCTTTTTCTCACAGGGATGTTGGTGGTAAATGTTACTTGGAGAAACAAGACGTATGTGGGTACGCTTTTGGACTGTACACGGCATGACTGGGCTCCACCTCGGTAAGAAATATTTGACTGTTTAATGAGCCTTTTTATATCTGCGTTTTTATATTAATGACCTTTGACTGGTGTACGCAAATTTTTCTCATACAGTCTGTTATATGTCGAGGGATCTAGTATTTGCGTTTGTATGTGGATGAGTCAGTGCATCTTTTCTACCTTACACACACTCAGGCTTGTGCTATTGAAGTTTGAAATCTCTTTAGATCAAAATTCTGATGTTGAACATCTGTAAATGTAATTGTTATAGAAATGTTTGCCTTTTGCTACAAGGGAAGGCTTTACCATACTGTGAATGCTTTTGTTTCACATCCTTTGCTTCCAAAGAAGTTATTTGAAAATGAATATTGCTGTGATTAACAAGAAAGCCAATTTCTTCAGTTTGCAAGATGTAAACATTTCATTAAGAATTTTCTGTCTTCCCATTTATAACTGCTTTCTGTGGCAAAAGAGAAAATATTTGTTGCTGAGAACGTAGAGTATTCTCCATGGCCCAAGTAGGATGTTCTGCTTTTTATAGATTATTGTTCTGCAATGCATACATTTATTCAAATAACCTGAATTAATTGGATTTTTAATAATTAATAATATTTATGAATGTGAAGACACTGATGTGAATGATTTTTCACAAATATTAACAATGATATAGCAAAGTAGGAAGCAGATAAAGAATTAATATGCAACAGTTTATGATGATGAATCGTTATAACATAATACATTCGCCTGGTTCCAGATTTTGTGAATCCCCTACAAGTGACCTGGAAATGAGGAATGGCCGTGGCCGAGGTAAACGGATGAGACCAAACAGCAACACTCCGATCAACGAGAACAGTAACTCATCAGATAACAAAGGCGCCACCAACAACAAAACGCGCGGCGCTTCTAACAGTAAGGGCCGAAGGGGCAGTCAGACACCGTCGGAGCGGCGCACTCCACCCAATAGCAACACAGAGGATATTAAGGCCAGCCCTTCGTCAGCTGGAAAACGGAAGGCCAAGCCTGCATCAGACATGGAGCCTAATTCCAGCTCAGAGGACACCAAAGGCAACAAACGTATGCGGACAAACTCTAACAGCGGAGGGGCGGGTCTATCGGGTCTTCTCATTCCTTCTATCAAGACCGAGCCACTTGCACCCCCCCTTGATCGGAGCTGTCCTTCACCTGTTCTCATCGATTGCCCTCATCCCAACTGCAACAAGAGGTATAAGCACATTAATGGTCTCAAGTACCACCAAGCCCGTGCCCACACGTATGATGACGTGAAGCTGGAATTGGATGTGGACAGTGAATATGGAGAAGATTCGACACTTCACCCCGAACCTGAGAATTGTAATGGTGCATCCATCTCACACAAGGGATCGTTTTCTCCAGCACGCTCAGTCACGCCGAAAGGAAGGAACTTTGATGTTCAAAGTACTTCCCCATCACCTGGCAAGTTTTGCTCAAAGCAAAGCAAAAAGAAAATTGCCGAAACAGAACCGGAAATAAGTACACCAATGGAAGGCTGTGACGATGGGGCATGTCTTTCGGACGAGGCCAGTAATGATGGCATTGATGAAAAAAGAGGCGCGGACAAGTCCAAAAAAGCTAACACAAAGGCCGATAAAATGGGCCCAAGAAATGTGAAGTCGCCACGAACTGTTGCCACCGGTCCTTCGGCTACACAGCAAATGTACTCTTTCCCTGCAGGAAACCCGAATTCTTCCCCAGGGCTTACCCCCATTTTGCAAGGAATCCCCAAGAGTCCCCAAATGAAAGGCGCACAGGCAAAAACCCCTGCCGTAGGAGATGCTCCCTCAAGTAGCACCAAAGACAAGAAGAAGAAAGACAAGAAGAAAAAGGATGGCGGCAAGGAAGCTGACAGCCCCAAGTCAATGGGAAAGGGGGGGAAGCTGGAGGAGGGCAAAGCATCGTACACAGAAGTAACTGAACAAGGAAACAAGGCTGAAGGGCTTCTCAATGGGTCCTCAGACCCTCATCAGAGTCGACTGGCAAGCATCAAGGCTGAGGCTGACAAGATATACAGTTTTACAGATAACGCTCCAAGCCCATCCATAGGAGTAGCCAGTCGCATAGATGGCAGTGGAATGCCACAGCCACTTACGCCTCTTCACATGAACCAGAACGGTGCTGACAACTCATCGGTGAAAACTCACAGCCCAGCATACTCGGATATCTCCGATGCTGGTGAGGATGGTGAAGGCAAACTAGAGAGTGTCAAAAACAGGACAGAAGACCAGGCACTCAGAGAAAGTGTCAAAAAAGCTCTTTTTCCAAATCCGCCACCCAACAAAGATTCCCCATACTATGCTGGCTACGAGACGTATTACTCACCCAATTACGTCAACCCCAGTCCCGGCGGACCAAATCCAGGCACGCCGGGGACCGACGGTCAGGTGAAGATCAAAAGGGAGGATGACCAGGATCAGGGTGAGGAAAAAGCCAAGGTTGAGGTTCATGAGGATCGCAAACCTGACATTGCTCCTGGCCAGCAGCAACAACAACAGCAACCCTCCGTCATTCAACAACGATCCAATGTGTATATGCAACCACTTTACTACAATCAGTATGCCTATGTACCCCCATATGCATATCATTCCGATCAGGCATACCACAACCATTTAATGAATACCAATCCAGCCTATAGACAGCAATTTGAGGAGCGTCAGCGACAAATGGCAGAGCAGCATCGTGCCGCTGAGAAAAAGTCCGACATGGCCATGAAAGAAAGAGAAGCTTCCATCAAGGAAGACTGGAAACAAAAGAACCCAATGCAGCCAAACCTCTCCAAAACAGCGAGTCAGTCAGAGATTGGAAAGACGACGCAGCCAACCAGCAAATCCAGGGACTCGCCCTCTGAGGTCTCCTCCAAATCCATGGGAAGCATCAAGGCGGAGGACATAAAGTCTCAGCAAGTTGAAGGTCTCAAGATGAAGCTGACAGAAGGGGGGCACCATGGGAAGGAGGACTCAAAGCAAGCGCTGGATTCAAGAGCTCAGGCTGGTACGGAGCAGGCTGTATGGTACAGACAGGTAACTACAATTTAAGACCATCATAAGTAGAGCAAGGTCCTCACTTGGTTTTGAGTCCTAAGCACAAAACAAGGGCCTGAAAGTTGCAAAGACTTATATCAAACAAACTCATTGAGAAGCATTTTCTGTGCTGGTTTGCCATTGACCTTTAATGGTTGATTATGAGTGCATAGAGGGTAGAGACATGCAATATGTCCACGTGGGAGAGGTTGTCTTTTGTTTTCAGTTTTTCTGTTCAGCTTAGATGTGCACACACTTGTCGTTGGAAACCTGCAAAAAGTAGTAGGAGTCTGTTTGGCTTTTGACATTTTAGTTTTTTTTTTTTTACTATTGTTGTCATTTTGTTGTGCTTTTTCTGACCACCAGCAATACCCTGAGAGTCAGAAGGCTCAAGCAGAAGTTGAACACCAGCAACAACAATCTCGATGGAAAGATGAACGGGACAGAGAACGGGAGCGTGATCGCAAATCAAAGGAAGAAAGGTGCAGGCCTAAGGACTGTCAAAGCGGGCCTAAGGAGGACGGCAAAGAAATGACTGACCCTCGAATTAATTCTGAGGAACATCGGACCTTGAGCAAAGACGCTCGTACTAATGCCCACTTGCAGTTCTCATCACCACTAGCACAGCACCAAGGATACATGCCGTACATGCATGGTTACCCCTATGGACAAGGTTATGACCCCAACCACCCTGGTTACAGGGGCATGCCTTCGGTCATGATGCAGAACTACCCAGGTATGACAATTACATTCATGAGAAAATTATTAACACTACCTGACAAGTTGTGAGCTGAGTTACATCTTACAGGACACTGTATTGAATATTCGTGACAAAAAATTTACAGATTTTGTAAATCCGTCTATTGTAATGTAATTTGGAGAATATTTATTAAGCAGTCAAAATCAAAACTTGTTAAACTAAACATTACTGATATTATAAATCTTAAAGGCCACTCCTGGCTAACAAAGGGCGTAGCATACAGTTAATCATTTGTAGTTTCTGGTTCTTTCCACAGTCCAGACATTGAATAATTTGTCCGTTACTTTGTTGTGCAAAGTTGGATACGCTTCCGCTTTAACGCGGTACAGGCTCAATCACTAATCACCAAGCACTTCATTAATATGCTAAAACTACTAGCTGTGTCAATCTTAGGTCATTTAGCATGGCATGTAGCTTATTCACTGGCACGTAGGCAACATTTCTTGTCAGGTTCAGACCCGACCGACTTTGAGTGTAGTAGAGGTTGCTCTTTCTGCTCAGACAAAACATGTTGCTAGCTAACCGACGCGGTTGAATTAGCCTTGGCATCCGACTACCCTTAGTAAGTGTCCTGAGAGGAGTGCATACGTCCGGCTAAGCGAGTATTTTTTAGCCAGTGGTTGAGTCTCTGTAATGCTATTCAGTATGTTTTGATGAGGTGCAGAATACAAATCCGAAATGAACCTGTCCATCTTCCTATTCATCTAGGTTCTTACCTTCCTGGAGGTTATCCTTTCTCTCCATACGGCACTAAAATAGCCGGAGGTGAAGAGGCTAACGACAAATCCCGCACGAGCCCTACTGTCAACAAAATGGCTACAGACTCCAAAGCTCTAGATATCCTACATCAACACGCCAGCCAATACAAAAGCAAATCTCCGACAGTTGGGGACAAACCTTCTCTCGATAGAGAGCGGGAGCAGGACAGAGGAGCCGGCGGAGAAAGGGATCGTGAAAGAGATGTAGATCGGCCGCGCTCCTCGCCTTCCCAGCGGATCATGCCCTCTCACCACCACCTGGGATACCCCCTGCTCTCAGGGCAGTATGATCTTTCCTACGCCACAGGTCAGTCACTCCTCACTTGCACTTTCTTCTTCCTTTGACGATTATACATGACAAGGCCTTTCAGTGGATAATTAGTATATAAACTTAGCGCCCAATGAACAAAAATAGACACAATGATTTTTTCCCCAGATTTACATGCATGTTTACTTACATACGTCATCAACATTCATTCCCTCTTTTGTAAGTCACCCTGATTGCTGCCGTGTGCAAGTTGGCACTCACATCTACTCTTATGCCTGAGGAGTGGAACGGCTTTTGAAAACCATTTCGAGAGCTATCATGCTATCTGAAGCTTTCCTCAATTATAGGCATGCATATAAGTAATTATATACACACATATATAAAATTATTATATATATTACATGTGCACACACACGCACAATATATATATATATATATATATATATGCTGTACTCACATACAAGATGTGTTCAATGTCACAAAAGTCCCATCTATGTATGAACTTAAGAACGATAAGGATAAGGAAAAAGGCGTCCTTTGGAAAAACAAAATGTATACACTATGTACAAAATACATGTATGTCAGAACGCCTTTAAAAAACTAAATGAAACTACCTGCATGTATTAAAAGTAATACATTACATTTTGTCATTGCTTTGGCTCCATCTAAGGAGCCTGCGAGAAGCTGTTCAAATGGCATTCAGAGCTGTGTTTGGTTTAATGCTGCAGCCATATTCATGTTCATGTGTTGCTTCTCAAATGGTTTTGATGTCTTGCTAATAACATTTTGCAAGCCAAGACTTCCACGAGCTTCACTGTGTGATGCATGTTAAATGTTTCAATGTACAGGTGGTGCTCATTTTACACCAGAGTCCGCCTTCCATAGTGGGGAAGTGCTAACCTTCTCTCACGCACTTATGGTCATAATTACAGTAAATACAAGAATGTAAAATGCACATCAATGAAAATACGAATTATGGTGCTAACGGAGCATTCATTATTGTGCTTCGTAGCCTCTTTGGTTACCTTGAAATACAATGCAGTGGCCGGATCATTGTAAACTGAGAAAACCCCCCCTTTAATTTTTTACTAGCTGTTCGCGACCCACTTTTGGGGCCCAACCCACCAGTTAAGTCACCACTTTGGACTGTTAAACTAGACCAGACAGCCAACTTGGTTTCAAAGGGCAAACCTGAATTGACGAAATGGCAACACGCACTTCAATCACTGCAAGTTGGTCCTTATCAACTAACCTTATTAACCTCCTTCACCTTCTTGGAGGGGAGAACAATAAGCTGGAAATAAAGAAAGGAACACTAAATAGACATGTAAAGACTCAAATGCAACAGACTTCTTTAAAATCTTAACAACTTGACACAGCCTTGAGTATCAGGCAGGCTTCCAGTTGATGAAACATTGTTGTCAGATTTGTTCTTTGTCCTGGATTTGTCTCAAAGAAAATGGACTCATTGCTGGTACTCTTTGGTATGCTCTGCTGCTGTCTAGTATTCAATATTCAGTGCAGCCCCTCAGCTCATCCATTTTAAGTAGGTCTTCTAAGGACAAGTGGATCACAGTGAGGATATCAGAGTTGAAGAATGAGCCTGAAAAGATGGCAGGCTGCACTGACACCTAGTGGATGGGCTTTGGAAGGACAGCTGCAAAACCCACCTTGAATGTCTGCAAAAGCAAATCAGGATCATTGCCATGAATGTGCCAATTAATGGGAGTTTTGCTGTTTGTCTTCAACAGGCAAACCAGACCGACACACCTCAACCCTGCAAAGATTCATGTGACTGGCTCACATGAGAAAAGGATTTCCCAGGTGTTTCCTTTAAGACATCAGTTCAATGGTGTTTCTGTGTGTTTAGCCGATCTGCCCGAGTGTCGGCAGCTTATTGACGTCTTTCTTCCCCGTCGAAAGAATCTCAAAGCTGATCTAATCCAAGTTCAAAGCCATCATTCTACTCCTTCATGCAGGGGAAAAAAAATGCCTCCCCTCTGATGATCTAGTCTTTGCACTGTCAACAAATACAATGCAAAAATGGACTATTGGACTTTTTAAGATTTTGTTTTGACTACATTATTTTTATGTCGTATACAGAAGAATCTAGTGGAGGATCCGGAGGGGGAGTCGGGTGACTGATGGCAAAGGGGAGTCGAATTAAATTAAAGACTTGCAGAGAAAATTTTATTGAGATGCGTTCAACTTTATGTCGCTGGCGTTTTGATGCCATGACGCAACAATATATCCTAAACTTGACAAATGTTTGGTTCTATTTGATTGGGGAAAGGGGAATATGGCAACTGCTGCTTGCTTTCTTCAGAGACTTAGAAGCCTGAGACTGAAGTTTTCATCCTCACCGTCACCATTATTTCCCATATGTCAAATCCTCAGTTCATGTTTCAGGGACCGATGTCACCGTGTTTTTGCGAAGGGACCTCATACACCTCAACCGAGATTAATAAAAAAATAAAATAAAACGTGATAAATGTTTGCTTTCGTTAACTGACTAAACTTCAATCGCGACGGTCATTTTTGAATGTCTTGAATGCCGGTGTCAACGCTGCTTCGCCTCACAGTCAAGCCAGTCAAGCCACATCAGTTATGGCGACACTAGTCAGGTTACTCCGAGCTTACTTTGCCTCATAAACTTTAAGTTCTGCTGTAATATCAACCTTCCACGGATAAACGTAAAATGAGTCCCAGAATTTATGCAGGCACCTGAATCCTCTATCAATATCCGGAACTCCTCTGACGCGGACTTGCAGTTCAATGTGTCCATCTATGACTGATATGGCTTCACTCTTGAACACATTCATCTCTTTATCATTTGTTTTTTAATTATTGTTTCTTCAAGTCCAAACTTGTTACTTTGGTCATTTGCTATTTGGGATGTAACTTCGGCACATTGATTTACATACTCCTAAGTGTGAAAAGATGAGTAAATACTAAATATGTCCACAATGTCCTCTCAATTCATGTATTTGGATTTCACATAAGTGGTGCTTCGGTGTAAATC
Source organism: Syngnathus floridae (assembly GCF_059516105.1). Lineage (NCBI taxonomy): Eukaryota > Metazoa > Chordata > Actinopteri > Syngnathiformes > Syngnathidae > Syngnathus > Syngnathus floridae. Next base: position 8,602,404 of record NC_142415.1, read on the forward strand.
TATTGTTTACCATCAAGTCACGCCCAAAACCTCAGCTTTCAAATGTCTGTTTCTTTGAGCAGTCGGGTGGGTGAGAAGAACATGTCTGGGATGGAGTTGACACCAAATACATGTTTTTTTGGGGTTTTTTTTTGCAGTCATTTGCATTTGTTAGCATTGTTGCCCAGCTAGCAGGTCCTACATGTTGTTGGTCTTTGCCAGTACACCCCGGCCATTTATCAAAACGGCATTTCCTTGACGTCTGTGCTTTTTAAAGATGACGAATGGCTGAATCGGGTGAATGTGGTGGTGTTCGATTAGTATTTAATCTGTAAGGGTAATCTAGGCAGCTGTGATGTTGTCATTCAAGTCAGTGAGGTTTTAGTACCAGCAGACTTCATACATATACAGTACATATAGTTTTATCAAACAATGGTTGTGACAAGTGCATTTGTTTGCTCACAGAGTAGTACTTTTATCTCGGTAGTCAGCAAAGCCCAGTGAAAAATCGAAACTATATTCTAAAAGTGTATGAAAAGCCAGAAAAGTTCATGTTTGCTTTCAACATAATGGAAAGTGCTTGGCTCTTGTGTTTTGTTTCAATGGTGCAGAGTATATTTATTGGCCAGCAGTTGGTGCCTAGTTGAACATTCTTGTGTGGAAACACAGACACTCACTCGTTTGTCCCTCCCTGACCCAATTTGTGTCGTACAGACACCCCACCCCCTCACCCAGCACCCCCCTCAAAGTACCCGCAGAGGTGCTTGCAAGGATGTTTACAGCGTCTTCTTCTGTGTAAGACATTTAGAACCGTCTCTCTCCTCTTCCCCCACCTCGTCTCCTTTCTCTCCCTCCCTTCAGGAGTTTGTGAAAAGTGTACATTACCATGTTTTTTTTTTTTTTTTATACAATACTCTGTAACTTGCCTTTGTAAATTTGGGCTGGAAAAATAAATCTTTTTATGAGACAATCTGTCCTGATAACTGCTCCCTTGCTTCAACTTTCTTGACTTTATTTGTAGTAGCCAACGCAGTGGAACCTCCAAAGTCAAACGCCCACAAGTGCTACCATTTATCGGAGAAATATACAATACAGTCAAACGAGTGTTTTGGTCTGGGGCTGCCCTGCTGATTCAGGACCTGGATGACTTCCTGTGATGTAATGGAATCGTTAATTCTGCTGTCAAACATTAAATCCTTAAGGAGAATGTTTGGCAATCAAACTGTGACTTCAAATTGAAGAGCACTTGGGTTCTGCAGCAGGACTATGACCCAAAACACACACATATTAACTTCCAAATGGCTAAAATAAACAGAATAAATAGATTTTTGAGTGGTCTAAAGTCTGGAATTGAATCCGACTGACTGAGGGTGTACAGCTGGTCCCCTGTCCCACAGCAAGGAGGAAAAGCACACTACTACTCGTGAATCTGAGATTTGACTTCCCTACGGAGAGTAGAAACCCTGAATAGACATTACCAGGGAGGCTGAGGAGAGGAGTGGGGAGTTGAAACACACCCGGCATACTGAGGGGTTTCTCTTTGACATGCTCTCAGTGCACCTGACAATTTGGTGGCTGAAAGCAGTCGACTAAACTGCCTGCTGGAACCGATTTGGGTGAATTTGAACAATGTGCAGAGATTCTGACTGATACAGAAGTAACTGCACTACTTAAATAGTAGATTTTTTTGTTGTTTATTTCACATTCCACAAACGGAACAAGCACAACATAGAACATATTATTACAAAGAAAATGTGCAGGTTAACCTCTTTAAAGCCTCCATGTTATTTTTACTTTGGTGGTATTTGACTGATATTACCATTTAGTCGGAGAAATGTGCAAGAAAAGAAAGAAAAAGACTGACAAGGGGACAACTACATTGTCACTGCACTGTATATGTGATGTCAACTGTCTTGCCCTTTTCCAGAGCTGAAACTGCTGACGAGGATTCTGTACCTCCAGAGGCTTAATGCAGCACCCCCAGCTCTGGATCCTTTCAATGTGAATAAATGTTTCTATTTAATTTTCTTAATGTAGGAAATGTGTTGATAGTTAAGACATGGCAATGGCATGACGGAATTTCTGCATTCGCATTTTCATCTCTGATCTTTTCATTTTGCATACTTATTGCATACCTATTGTTGCGTTAGTGGCGATGTAACCAGGTGTTCCAATTTTCCAGCCTTTCTGAATCCTGACACACAGGCCTAGAGCGCCCTCTTGTGTTTTAGTGTGACAATAACATAACACTTTACACACAAGTCGCTCCTGAGTATAAGTCGCACCCCCGGCCTAACTATGAAAAAAACAACTTAGAGTCCAGAAAATACGGTATGTGCACCCTGATGAACTTTGATTGACCTTTGTTCATCTGTCTGTCAGTGGCACTGCCATTCTTACAACAGCATTATTTTATTGCATTCAACTACAGGCCAGGATTTCACACCGAGACAAGATCGCCATTACTTCACTGATTATATTTATACCCTAGAGTTGTGTTGTGTTTGTCCAAGTATTGCCATCTGTCACTGTGTGTTTGCACAGAGTACATGATTTGTAACCGACCCCAGTGGCGGGAGTAAGCTGCGTGCATTAGCGTAATGCGACATCAGTGACAGAGAGCCATTAGTGTGGCCATGATTTTGTGGAGTTTAAACGGGGGATGTGATTATCCGCTGTTGTGCTCTGGGCTCAAGAGAGGGAGGGGTCGCCCGAGAGGGAAGAAGAGGAGGGGTTAAGAAACCAACGTGCTGAGCCAATGGCTTTTCCCACAAAGCAGCTGGCCGCCATCAGAACGAGACGGGCCGCCCCGAGGAAGGATACCTCGCTGATCGCGGAGGCCGTCTCCCAAGGAGCTGTTCATGGGATGCACTATCTACGCAACCAGCCCTAAGGCCCAGCCAGCAGACGAGCCAGCGGGCCAGGACGCGTATTACCGCCACCTTCATGGGAACTGCAGTCAGAGGATAGCAGACAGGTGAGCCACACACAGGAAGTACATCACATTTGGCCGCAGGTAAGGTATTTTCTTACTTGAGGGCTCATCTTCCATCATTTATGATGACTACATACATAAATAATGCAATCTATTTACCGGGGTGGGGGGGTGCTAATTAGTATTGAAAAATTGTGATCTCATGAGAATGAATTTTATGTATTCATCGTGAACAGCAAATTATTTTTGTAACACATGGTCACCAACAAATTTCATTCAGAGATGGCTCGATGTGTTGCTCAACTTATTGTTGACGGAGATTCCAAAAAAGGTTGACTATTTTTTCCCGCACATTCGGTTATTGAGATGGTTTATTTTTTTGTTTTTGAGTTTGACCTGTAAAAGCTTGCATTGTACTGATTTATAATGCATTATTATTTATGTTTCATTGAAAAAAAAAATCTCACTAGATACATTATGTTATATTGCTGTTATAATTATGATGAAACCCTGATGTGCTAGAAAAATGGCAGATTTGAAACATACATTAGGGAAGCTTCAGAAAATGTCACTCTCATCACTGGAGTATGGTGTACTCTAGGTGACCGACACAACATGCCACAAACATCTGCACCAAGAACCAAGACTGACCTGTGATGGGCAGTATGGTGCCACAGGGCTTCCAGACTGATGAAAACAGTAAATCATGCTAGGCTGATGCACACATATGAATTTGTGATTTGTGTGATTTTTGGGGGGGGGAAGAATAACACACATCACAAACATGATAGTCAGAATAACCATTTAGAGACATCTGATATTCAGGCCTGTGAATTCTCTAGGTTTTTCTTAATTATTCAACTTAAAATGGACAAATATGGGCCACAAATATTTCACGACGATTGATAAGAAAAAAAAATCAGTCCTATCGCACGTCACATGCGATGGCGATATTTTAGACATCCGACAGGCAGGCATTTGCTTACTTGACTGGAAATGAGACTCGGAATCAAATACTTCCTGATTATCGTTATGTGAATATTCTCTCTCACCATTTTCCAAGCAGGTCGGTGAGGAGAAATCTCTAGTCACACAGGACAATCAAGAGGAAATCTTTTATAGATATCTGATAATCCGGATCAAATTGTTTCCATTTATCATCAGAATCAGCCTTATGGGCCAAGTTGTTGTTTATAAGATGTTTATAGTCCACTTAACACTATTTTCCGAACAGGTTGTAGGCTGGGGGGGGTAAATCACTTTCAACAACCTGCAGTACTGCACTCTAAACCCCTCTCAAATCCGTCAGCATGTTTGTACCTTGTGGACCTCAAAATATTAGAAAAACAAATTAAGCAGATTGTTTAATACCGAACAAACGGATGTATTTGCGTAATTACGGTACAAACATGTTCCTAAGGTTGTGGCCAGTGAGTGCCTACACCATGTGAGATCGTGCAGCCGTGAATCAAGGGTGTTATTCTGGGCATCCGTAGCGTGTAAATAGAAATCAGCGCATGTAATCCCCTTGCAGAGAGCGCACAGCCCAGCGGGCCCACACTGGGCTATAGGTAAGCCTCAGCTCAGCCCACCCCCTCGCCACAACGACGCACTTGAGAGGAGCTTGAAAGTGCACATAGCGCGTTCTGCTAGCGTTAGCTTGTTGGATTTTGTGACAGTCGTAAAGATTGTCGGGTTTGTTCGCACATAAAGACAAGACAATGTCTCCACGGAGGAATGAGACGCACTCCTGAAGACCTTTTGGAAGTCGACAAAGTTAGGACACAGCCTCAAAACGACGTTGCAACCAGTTTGTGAGCTACAGGTAGGGGACGTCGAGGGCTGGTAAGCTCGCTACAGTTAAATAAATCGTTTCCGGTAATATATCAAAATAAAATATGTACGCTTGGTTTATAGCTGTTGAAAGGGTTTCGCTTGCATGTCTCACTTTTGTTTGTTAATGTAAGCAAATCTTTTCACTGTATATTTTATGCACACTTTACCGGATAGCTCTAAGGAAATATGATATATTTTTATTTGTAGAACCTCAGTAGTTTTATTTTGAAGACCGAGTGACCGTGTTTTGATAGCAGTCTGTCTTTCACTGGTAAACTTAACACTGTCTTGCAATGGAAAGCGTACCGCTATTGAAGACAAGTGCCTTATTTATATGTGTACATTGCACAAATTATGTATTGTGTACCGTTGCGTTAAGCTAAATTCTCTTGATATTTGACGAACAAAGAATATTGCAACAAAATGCCACGTCAGCGAACATAGTTTGTTGCATACTTTGGATGCAACTATGTAGTAATGCGTTTATTAGTACAAACAGAAAGACAATCGCTTACCTGTAAAATAATTTATTTGACTGCATGCATATGCGCCGTTATTTGATGTTGAATAACGTGGGTTAGAGTACTGACCAGTGCTTATCAAAGTTTGTTTTGAGGTGCTTGCACAATGGGAAGGTTATTTCAGGAGGTCTCAAGCCGTGCACATTTCTCTGACTCAAAAGGCTGAACACTCATCTATGAAATGAAGAATAATAAACTGCATTGTAAACAGTCATTGTAACTGCATGAGCACCATCTGATCACTGCTATTAATAATACAAATATAGGTTGGAATATGACTCTGCAATCATATTTCTAATTGAAAGCGCAGTCAGTGGAAAAAAACATTTTGAAATGACTGCAAACAGTTTGCGCTTGAGCTTTTGGGACAAACAAAAGTATTCCAGAGGTCCACACACCCAACGCAAACAAACTCACACTGCTTTCAATGAGTTCAAAAATAAAATCCCACACATTTTAAATGCAGACTGTTAATGTTTACTGAATGTTCCTAGTGTTTATTTGGCCAGACAAGCAACTATTCCTGTCGACGGTGAACACACAAACTTGTTGATGGAGAGGCCATATAAATACCGGGAGTATTTCTGTGACTCTTCGAAGGAATCCGGAGAGATTTCTCTTGTCAAGTATGTCAGTGGCCAGCAGCATTAATGAGATTACAGTTAACTGGATTGAAGGATGTCTTGTGACAGCACACAGTGTTTGTCTACGCAGACAATGAGGAGAGGTGGAAACCTTTCACAGAACATTACTGTCAAACATGTTTAACTGCGCAGAATGGCATTTTGAACTCAATAGGCCATTTGACACAATGTTGGCTGTCATTACATGAATGCCTGGAAATAGAAAACAAGCTGGTGTTGCGTGGAAAATTAGCACATGGCATTTTTCCTCCGATTTTACATGAACTGGTAACCAGGAAGTAACGTGGCCTTCAAGAGTCATGGACTTGGTGACTTTTCCATTCATCCATATTCTTTTGTGCAAGCTGGAGCCCATCCCAGCTGACTTTGGCGCGATGCAAAATACATTGCTCGGCACTTATAGGGAAATATTCACACTGTAACTAACTGCTTGAATATGTTCTTAAAAAAAGACGGGATTGTGTTTTTTTGTAAAAAAAAAGAAAAAAAATCCAAGAACATTTTGTTTGGCCATTTCTAAATTTCCCATAGGAAAGTGTAGGTGTACATTATTATTGATTGTTTATGAACTGATGAGACTTCGCTTGGTTTGTGGGGAAATGCAGCACAATGTTGTGCCCTGCCATGTTTATTCTCTACACTACAAACCTGACTTGCTGGTTCTGCCGTTCGTTTGTCCACAAATCATCAAGGAAAGAAATATTCAAATGTTTGAAAAAGGATTAATAATTGGACAAATGTTTGAACTGTCGTGTAAGGCTAATTCAGTCAACAAAGAAAGCGAAACATGCCCATGCAGAGTGCATCTGGTGCTGGCTGAACGGAGGAGTCATAAATTTTCTGATATCATGCGTGACGTCATGCCTGACGTTGATGTCAAAGAAAGCTGTGTCTCGGCACTACGCAGTTTCATCCATCCATCCATCCATCCATCCATCCATCCATCCATCCATCCATCCATCCATCCATCCATCCATCCATCCATCCATCCATCCATCCATCCATCCATCCATCCATCCATCCATCCATCCATCCATCCATCCATCCATCCATCCATCCATCCATCCATCCATCCATCCATCCATCCATCCATCCATCCATCCATCCATCCATCCATCCATCCATCCATCCATCCATCCATCCATCCATCCATCCATCCATCCATCCATCCATCCATCCATCCATCCATCCATCCATCCATCCATCCATCCATCCATCCATCCATCCGGGTCGGGTCGCGGGGGCAGCAGCTTGAAATATCCACAAGCGTTTCTCTTTTCTAATTACCAGGCCATCTTGTGAGCCTCTTTGTGATCACAGATAACTAGTCAGTTGGACCCTTTCGACACAGGAAGCTAAGTTGTTTGAACAAGCCAGCGTCTGACGTGAAGCTTCTGGCCAATTAGAGATAATCCATAGGAAAGTGCATACGTGTGAGGCTCTTTCCATCAGCACCTGTAATTATTCAGGGCAGGTGCTAACAGCCTTCGCTCTCCCACGGGGAGTTATGGTACAATGCGGCTGGCTATGTTTTTGCCTGTGTGTGTGTGTATGTGTGTGTGGGGGGTCAACTGCAATATTGTAATAGGTTCATTTAAACCATAGCTGGGTGAAAGCTTCTAAACTATCACACTGTAAAAGAAATGGTGTGTAGTGTAATTAGTATAACTATAGTACAATTATTTACTGTATGTACGTACTGCGCAGAAGTATTTTTGTTAAGGATGTGTGCTTTAAGGGGCACGTTTTAAGTATAAGTATTAAGGGCTGAATGTTGGGGCACTCGTAAATAGGGCCCAACCAATTAAATTGGCCAGTTTTAGTTATTTAAAAATTGGCAAAAAATGGCCAACTTTTTTGCCTTTTTTTTTTTTACTCATTAACACATGCGACAAAAACCTCTGACATTCTAAGCCCCCCCAATCAGCTGATTTGTGACAGTTTTTCCTCTCTGTTGTAAAGTTAAGCAACTACTTAAGCGCAAAGTCATGTAACAGTGAAATGTTCTGGCAATAACATTTAAATTTAAATGTTATTCTAGGTATGTCACAATATCCAAACATACTATATTATCACGATAAAATAATTATCATGATATTTTGTAGAGGTTTTCAATTAAAAAAAGCTCAATACTATATAAAAACTCACAATATTGTAAAAAGGAAATACTTGTGATAATGAAAGAAAAGGCACAATATACAGTTTTTTTTTTACACTATAACATCAGTGACAAAGAAATAGACTTGGCCAGTGACTTTATTGTCATGTTCGAATCACTGGTGTCGTTCCATCTCTATTTTATTCAATTTTTGTGATTTTTTTTTAGAAAATCAGCTGATTAATTGGTTATCTGAATTTTACTCTGCCAAATATTGGAATTGGCATCGGTCTGGCCCTATTTGTAAATGAAGTTACGCCAGAGTTTCATACATTTCCCCCAATGTTTTTTTTAACTTCACTGACCCATTTTAACTGTTTTTTATTTTTTTGAGTTGAGGATGTGATTCTAGCACAAGTTGCATCACCGCCATGTTGATTTTAAAGGCAGAGTCCATGTGTTATCCCCAAAAACCTTTCGTTCCATACTGCAAAAAGTGTACCTGCAGATAGAAAACAAACACGACAGCGGGGATGAGATCAGAGCAAAGTGGATGGCCGCTGTGCACTCATTTGTGTGTGTGTTTGTGGGTTCAGGGCCAGAAGCATGACTGAGCAGCAGGAACACTCTGAAGAAACAGGCCTGCTGACCACACAGGACCTGGACGCCTCCAAGGACGAAGATGCGCATGGACACCTCAGGCAAATTTCTCTCTCACACAGGCACACAAACACTCACTGACACACAATGGTCTGCAAACGCAGACATATTCTATAATACATCATCCGCTTCCTGTGTGTTTGTGCGTGTGTGCACTCATGAGCTACAGCTGCAGGAGATTTCTTTTCATTGTCCTTTTTTTAACATTTACTTGATGTCAAACAATAGTAAAACACATGCACACAAAAGATCTTTAGACTTGACGTCTCATTGAGATGATAGACACTCACCAGCCATAACACGCTGTAAGGCCCCTGCAAATTCTATGCAAGATAATAATGTTTAGCTTGCTGGATGCTATATCAGATATTTTATTGAACAATGTTGATTACTGCAGTTGGAGTCTGCAATGTTTTAGTACTGCATTCCATGACACAGAGCTGTTTCTGATATTGTCTTTTTTTTTAATTATTTCTAATGTACTTTTTTTTTCATACAAACCTGGTACAGTATAAAGAAAAGAATGTGTCTCAAAATCTATGTAATTGAACCTCAAGCAAAAGAAACCTCATCCAAAATGGTGGCCCTGAGTATGTAAAAATTGTGAGGTTCATACCGTTTTATTAGCATAAAATATAGTAAATTTAAAGGACTTGGTGATGCCTTGAAGATTAAAGATATATACATACAACCTTCACGAAACTTTTCCGATCCTACTATCTGTAAATTCCTAAGGTAAATTTCATGAATTCAAATGCAGACCACTACCATGAAAATCGTAATAGTGACAACAGTTGTTGTATACATGGCTTTATTAACTTGCTGACAGCGCTACATTAATTTAATTTATCTATGAAAGAAACTTTTCTGAATTGTGGATATTGGCATTGGATGCCACCAGCAGTTGTGTAGCAATCAAATGTCTGCTAAACATGTGGTTAAGTTATGTAAATGCTGTGTGTTGCTGCTTTGCCAGTAAAATGGTCTGAAAGCAAAGCGATCGTGTTAGTGTGTGTTACCGACAGAGAGGCTGTTTGTGTTTATAGAAAAAGGATTGTCGGCAGGAGTCGTGTAATCCTGGAGAATCTACTCTGGACTTGAGCACACAAGCGTGTCATGTGTTGGATTCAAGTGAAAGGCAGGAACCTGAACACTTCCTGTTTACCTGCTGCCAGACACAGTCAATGTGTTTCTAAAGAAAACCAAACTACAGTATTGCATTAAATCCTGTGGTGAACTGAATCTTTCATTGCGGTTTGGCCAACAGTAGAATCTGAGTCGGTTATTCCACATGTCAGTATTGCAAAATAGTGATAAATTAAATTCGTCCTGGAAAACACTGGATGGGTTAGCTTGTATGCTTCCTTCTTGGGAGCTAGTTGTCGAGACTATAGGTATAGAACAACTAGAGTGTTTGTGTTTGGCTCCGTTCATTATAACTCGTCTAATTCTGCAGCGATTTGGACGCAGATTGGATTGTTACCAACATCAAACATGCAGCTTTTGTCATTTTGTACTCGAGACTTTAACAAAGAGACCATCGTAGGACCTCCTCTTCTTCAGATTACGACTAGATGGATTTTCTAGTGAGAAAATATGCCGAGATAATTATTCACCCGAATGTATTACCTTTTTATATATTGTTGTGTCATAACATGGACTGCATACCAGCAATGGTGACTTCTCTGAGTTAGTTCCAACCTCTACGTTTATGCTTTTGCACTAATTTACCACGGAGCTAAATTGAAAGTGTCTCATGTGAAAAGGCCCTGTTAACTTTCCACATCATGTCTTATCTAGTAAAAATCTTTACAAGGTGTGAGTCTTTCCACTTGTCTCCAAGCTCATGCTGTTAATTTCCCTTCCTCTTGCAGCTCAATTATTACGCGGGAGTCCACAGCTACACCTGCTGCCGGTGGGAAGTGTTCCCTTTCTAATTTAAGATTCAATTTTAGAGCCTTAGAGTTGATAATTAGTCTCAGTATTCTGCTTCACAGCCTGCGGCACAAAGCAGGCGCATGAAGGCAGTTTATTGCTGCTTACAGAAAAGCATACGATGTTTAATTTACATTCAAACATTCCATTGACGTTGTCTGCATGGAGTTCTGAATTGTGCTCAAGACACGTGCATTTTCATTTTCGTGTGTGCATCCTTTAGCATGTTCAAAAAGGTTGACTGAAGTCCAAAATAAAGGACCAGAGTTATTTGTCTTTTACAACTACCCATCCCAGCGTGACCCTGTAAAACCTGCTTTACTTTGACATTGCAAATGTAATCATAGCACAGGTCCCTTCAGACCTCACTTTCTCTTTGTACCGGCAGTATTAGTCATGAAGATTATTTTCATGTGCAAAGAGGCGGCAGATGGAAGGTGAGCAGAGAAAACACATGGTGAGTCCCTGCAGGGGCCGACGCCTGTATTTTTTAATAATCACTCACTCATCCCCACTTTGGCACAGGCGGCTACTGCGGAAACTATTTATAGGCTGCATGCAGCAAGCAGTCAGAGCAGCAAGCGCACACAATTACTAAACAAGGATAAGCCGGTGGAAGCTGTTCATTATGAAATTGGATGTGCTTAACTCACCAGTTTTGTCTTTTTGGTTAATTCAGTTGTTGATTTTGGTTGTAAACTAGTTTGAATTCTAATTTGTAACATTGAGGGCCACCTGTATAGCTGTGTCCCAATTCGGGCCCCGTGTCATGTGAGCAAACACCGCAAACCACTATTTGTATTTACCAAACAAACATGTACAGCAGACCCTTTATCCAAATGTATTTACCCAACAAAACAAAACAAAAAAATGTTTGATTACATGTGAAAGTTGGGATGAAAACTGGGAGTGATATTGAGCACATCTGGCCCAGCAGGCAGTGCTGTCACAGCTGCACCGTCATGCTGTAAACAACATCCTGATCTTACGCCACATGCACAGACCCATACACACACATATTTAGGCATAGGCACGCACAGCAGGCACAGCATCTGGTTTTTGACACCTAAACAGTGATTAGATCTTTTTGTCTCAGAGACTATTATTCTTCCCCAGAGGAAGTGGCGCAGTGACGGCTGAGGCTGTCTAGTGTATAAACCTTGGCAGCAGATCAGGGAAGCTTGGCGGAATCGTGGAGCAATGTCTTATCTCACAGTTCAGAGGTGACAATGCCGATCAAGTGGGCATTCCTCTTTCCCTCCAGATCTACGACTTATGTGGCGAATGGATTAACTTGGCACAGAAGTGCTTCCACAGATTTAGACAGATTTGTGAACAATAAAGACAGAAAGATATATACTATTTACCGTCCATTCAAAATATCTTAGCAAAAGTGTTTCTATTTTTGGTTTAATATAATTTTGGCTGGCATGTTAACCATATTACATATTTTTAGGATATGTATTTCAGCGTGGAAACTCCTGGCCGTTTTACTAACTGATTCATGGGTAGATTGAATTAATACTTAATCATTTTTAAAGGGATGGGCAAATCATACATGAATAACTGAACTCTGAAAGAATGTTTGGTCTTGAGAAGTGATCCATAATCTTTCACTATCTTAGTGAACAGTCGTGTTTGCCATCGCTTTGCACTGTCAATCACTTCTCTGACAGCTAATGCTTAAAAAGGAAGTGATTTTTCTCTATAGTCTTGAGTTTCACCTCCAATATTTCTTCTCCTCCAGAGGGGATTATCCCGTATTTTATCTGCTGGTAGACGAAGCATCACATTACATCAGCCCTCCTGAGGCATGAGAGAGTCTATGATGTCGGTGTGCGTTCATGTTATTTGACAATAAACAAAACAGTAAACCACTGGATAATCTCCAGGGCATTGCCACTATTTGCATACAAACAACGTAATATACCTCTTTGATTGTGCTGGATGTGATAGAATTCACCTGCATCCTGCAGTGACACACACACACTCACACACTGATTACGTGTCGTGCTGAGGCACGCTGCCGGCGGGGATTGTCATGCGGTGCACATGCACACGCATGAAAACACATGCTCACCAGTATTTGTCAGGCTGCCAACAACACCATGACTTCATGAGCGCAAAGAACACTCAAATGCACAACTAATAATCATGTTTGCAAATAATTTACAGTGTTTGCAGTGATTTCATGATGAATGGGAGGTAGCATCCATTTTGTTTTGTTGGTTTATCACAAGTCTGCCTTTTAATTCCATTCCAGGTTTCATCTGATTGAAGAGCTGTCCTACGAGGATGTAAAAAAATGTTACCGTGGCTCGGTGAGTGTCATCATTTTCTGTTGTGTGTGTGTTAGCTCCCTGAATTGGGACAGTTCCCCAGTGCATAGTTAACACACGAAAAGAAGTAAACGTGACAAAATACATATTAAAAAAACAAAATATTTTCAGCCATGCATTTTTGCGGCTGTTCACTTAAACTTTGATGTATTCCAAGAATCATTCGAAAAATATGTCATCTTTACTTCTTGTAATGTAGCAGCCTGATGAATTTATGCATACTTTGTTTTGATTCCTTATGTTCTCGTATAAACTCGTTTCCTCTTGCTACAAAGCAAAGGTGCAAATGGAATCTTAAAAGTCAGATTCATCAGAGTTGACTTCATGTGTGGCGGCGTCAAACTGTGACCATTATAAAATACAAATGAATTGTTTAGTAGCACTTAAATTGCATTTACTGTCATACAGGTTAACCACGGTACACTTAAAGCATTCATACATTGTTGAAGAGGGCAAAGTCACATACTCTATGCACCAGACGTCACACACATGTCAAAAATTGCTAGTATTCTATTGTGATAATAAGAAATCATAAATTAAGTCGTCCGTGAATTAGTTTCCGAATCAGAATTCCAAGTCAATAATGAGGAGCCCAACCACCACCATCTGTCTGTTTCACTGTGACCTCCCTTTAGGTCCACTTTCCTGTGTAGAGGAACTGCCTTTAACTATTAATAGGACAATGAGTGAGCCGGGAAGGAGGGGAGAGTGAGAGAAAGCAAGAGAGAGAGAGAGAGAGGAGAGAGAGAGAGAGAGAGAGAGAGAGAGAGAGAGAGAGAGAGAGAGAGAGAGAGAGAGAGAGAGAGAGAGAGAGAGAGAGACGGGTAGGAGAATGCTGGAAGTGAACAGGAAATTATTTAGACCACTCACGTATTCGCATACAGGATGGTTTGGACTTTGGAAGGTGTCACTGACAGACGCAAGGATGTACTGAAAAGGAAAGGGGTCACCTTACGTCAGAGTCCTGGGCAGTGTGTGTGCGTTTTTCCAGCTCGATGATGGGCAGTGTGTACAAGTGTGTGCATGGCGAAGGGGCGTATACTGAGTGTGGAGTCAGTCACTGATGAAGAAGTTAAGACAGGGAAGCCTTGAGTTTGAAGATGGCTCAAGTGTAGTCGTGTGCATCTAGTCTGTGTACCCCGTAGCCAGATGTGTTTTTCTCGTAGAGCAGCCTGTTGCCCATACTGACACGCCACAGGGGAACAGTGTGTGTCTTGCAGTGACTTGCTTCAGGCCATGGATGAGTGTGTGTGTGTGTACGGTGCCAACGTGCTGAGCCTGGTGCAGAGCTCGCCGCCTCTGAGGGAGCGGGTGGTGTCGGCGGTGAGCCGGGTCGGAGCGGCCGGCGGCTGGAGAGGGGGTTCCGGTGCTGTGCAGGCGGGCCGGTCCGCCAAGGAGCTGCTCATGACTCTGCCCTGTCCCTCTGCACAGACTGTCAGCAAGTACAACTCGCAGTACCACAAACTGTTCCAGTGTGTGCCCAAGGATGAGCTCCTTATGAAAGGTACCTGTGCCAACTGTAACTTGATCAACTTTTGTCACATTATTTAATGTTTTTATATTGACTGTATATCATGCTGCGTGTTATTACTGAACCGTATGGGTCATGTGATGTTCGCAAGCTGAACTGTGATCGGTAGTTGTCTGAGCAGATGTGATGTCATTTTCAGTCATCAAAAAAATAAAAAATAAAAACTCCACCCATGCGCTGAGCAGAAAATTTGGGCTCATAGTGTATCAGCTCTTATCGTCTTATGTGAAAGGGCTGAACCACGGTGTCAGATGTTGATGACGTAATTCATCCAAGATCAATAAATATGTTCGGATAACTTCATAATACCTATTTGTTTGCGGAGCTCCGACGGCTTCACCATTAATTTTGCTGCTACCCATAATACCTATAAATGAGAAACTGACTGACACAGCTGTACAAAACAAAATCAATACTCCGCCTAATGTAAATGTGAAATCTAAAGCTTAAAAATGTGTTTGTCTCTTGTTTCGTCAGTGTATTCCTGTGCTCTTCTCAGAGATATCCTGCTCCAAGGCAGGCTTTACATCTCTAGAAATTGGCTATGTTTCTATGCCAACCTCTTCGGCAAGGACATTAAGGTACCGTACAGATGAAACTTGACTTCTAGTTTGAATGCAACGGGCTTTAAATATTTTCAAGTATAATATGCGCGCTGGGAAAGTCCACCTGAAGCAGCCATGTCATTTTTTCTTTCATTGTTCCTTTTCTTTCTCATTTCCTTGAAACTCAACCTCTCCTGACATTTGAGAGACAATAAGCTTCGTATTACGGCGGCATTCCTTGCATACTGACTTAAATAAGAAATGTCTCTTGCCCTCTTTCACGACTGCTTTTGTTTCCACTGCCCACATGCAGTATTTAGACACTAAAAAATCATTCTCCTCCGCTTCTAGGTGGCCATCCCTGTTGTCTCAGTGCGGTTGGTGAAAAAGCACAAAACGGCAGGCCTGGTGCCCAATGGCTTGGCTATCACCACAGACACTAACCAGAAGGTAAACATTCCCGTCACACTCACTTTGAGTTCAAATGCTTGCACTGATTAGCGCAGGCTGTCTGTGTTGTCTGAGGCGAGGTGTGACCGGAAGAGCAGTGCTATAGATAGCAGCAGCCCGGAAGCGTGCTCAAGTGGAGTTTTTTTTTCCGACACCACATTCTGAGAATCTCAGTATGACACGCAAATCATGCACAGCCAGCATGATGCAAGCGATAGAGGTTAGACTACCGAAAGGCGAAAGGTTTAAATCTCTGCTCAATCACTGCTGGTACTTCAGCTTCCTCTCACGTTCCAGAAAGAGATGTTCATTGTCCGATTGGTCGGCGATCAGTGCGGGGTGTACGCCGCCTCTCGCCCAAAGTCAGTTGTGTAATCCGCAAAAATGTGACCGGAGCAGGTGGACTCACTTTTAATTCTCAGATTCATAGAATGGTTCTCTCCACTCATTTTTGCCAGCACGTCTTACACTTCAAAAATACAAAATACTAATATCAATAAGGAGCAAGATGTCTCATTATTGTATGTCAGTGAATATGAGAGCACTGTCCAAAAGTCTGATTAAGATTCACCTGCCAACACAGCATTTCTGATATGAGCTGGAGATCTTTTTGAAGTAGATAAAGTTTGGCCTTGCAAAGTGTCATACATGCATGACTCATTTTCTGTAATCACGCACTCATGTGTCTGGGGGATTATACAATACATGTAGCATACTCTTTGTACATCACAACTGTACTTTTGGTTATTTCTCGAAATACAAATAGGATTGAAATCACTATATCCTCTTTGTGCCCTAGATTAAATCGTTTTAATCTCCAATAGTGTTCTTATTTTGGGTCAATGCAAAACAAAAAAAAATTACAAATTGCAGATTAGCTCCGTCAGATGTACTGTGGCCTCATCACAGCAATCAGTGAAACACCTTGTATGTTGACATTATGCTTTTATTTTCTCAGTATGTATTTGTGTCGCTTCTATCAAGAGACAGTGTGTATGACGTCCTACGTAGGATCTGCACACACCTACAGGTACGGCGCATTGCATACACACCACCAGTGTGCCACCAAAAGTGTGATGTCATGTCCCTCTACAGGTCAATGGGAAGAGTCTGAGTTTGAAGCAGTACATGGAGGAACCCACCTTGTCACTGGTGAGTGACAACAGCTTTAAAAAAACAAAACAAAAAAAACATTTATGATATACTAGGGTTTGACTTGCTAGGAGTAGAACACGGGTTTTTGTGCAAATCACTCAAATTATCAATTTAATCAGACATAAAGCAATAGTTGGGAATAATGATAATTTGTAAAAGATCTTTGCCTGTTTATAAGGGTGCGCCAAAGCACCTCAAATTCAGGTATGTGCAAATATGTTCAACTGGTTTATATAACTGGTTTGTTATATGTTGTCATCTACTGCAGGATGAATTCCCAACCCCTGACGGGTTTCCAGTGGTGGATGAATTCCCTTCAGTGTTAAAGTGGAGAAGAAAGGCCTCAGTGGTGTCTGTGTCCTCCTCCCTTCCTGACCTGCTAGGGAACTCCAGCAGCAGTCTGAGTGTTGCAAACACACCTTTCAAGTCAGAGCAGCCTTTAGAAGGTCTGAGATCAAAATAATTTGTATGAAATGCAAACTGTAGTTTTAATATATAAAATATTTCAATTATTCATGGCTGTATGTGAGTGAAAGTGCAAAATACTTTGCATTGGAGAGCGATTTGTCTGTTACGCAACAGGATGTCACGATTCAAATGGCGTGTCAAGGAAGGGTTGTATTAAAAAGCTGGAGCGAACGCGGATTAAATCCAGATAATCCCAAAAAGTATGTGATGACAGAGAATAGTTTAGATGCTTTCAGACCGATAGGTTTGGGATTGAAAATAGGCACTCACGCTATTTTGTTTTGGTTTTGTTTACAGTTATCCACCATTATTTAAGAGTTTTTGCTCTTAAACAGTTAGGGTACTTTTTTATTGACACTCTCAGAAATGTTTTTATTTCACAATATTTTAATATGCCCCCACTAGTCTATACACGGCATTCTGATTAATATTGCATTTGTGAAATATGAGTGAAATATTCTTATTTTTTATCCATCTCGGGGGGCGGGGCGACCATTTTGCCACTTGCAGTTGACTGAAAAGGAAATCACAATTGCCAGGTCTCAGGTTGCAACCAATCGCGGCTCAGCTTCAGAAAACTAGTGAAAAAAGAAAAAAAAATTGCCTGGTAGAACATTAAATCAGAAACCATTATAATTTCTTATGATGCGTTTGTATGTGTTTGTATCACAGAGGGAGCCCTGGAGACAGACAGAGGCCTTTTATCGGAGCCAGTGGCAGAGTTGGGCCAGATGGAGTACCAGCTGCTCAAGTTCTTTACCCTGCTGTGAGTATTGAACATGGACAGGAACACATTTATACACATTAATAACAGCTGACACGCAGGTCCACACTGAACATAACAACTAACAGGTAATAAATAGTCACCTTGTCCTGTCATGTAGCATTTAGCGTAAACAAAAAACACACAAACCTGCTTTCACAACGTCTTTGGGTCTTTGAAAAGTGCTATATAAATTGATTGAATTATGATTATTTTTATTATTACAACAGCTAAAGCGCTAACAAAAAGCTTTACAGAACATAACAATAATGAAACAGACCATATAGATATATAGACCATAGAACACATACAAAATGTGTCAATATCAATATACGTGTGTCATGTTTGTGTTCGCTTGGCAGGATCATTCTCCTCATCCTGTCTTCATGCTACTTGGCATTCCGTGTCTGCAGTCTGGAGCAGCAGCTCTCCTTCCTCAGTAACCCACATTTGCCCCTCAGGGAGAGGTGACTATTCTCAATCAAACTCCTAATATCCTCCTGAATAGACATGCATACTTACTCTGTGTGAATCAATAGAAGAGGAGGAGAGTCATTGCCTAGAGGTTCCATCAACCTGTTTTACTTTCCCGTTGTCCAGGTAACCTCGGCTCCCCTAGATGGGCCTTTGGTTTGGCTGCTGGTCAAGCCTGCCACGCAAAGATCCACAGTCATTTCCGGCTCTCCACTTCATCAAATGACAAAGCAACGACCCCAGACATCTCTCTGTGGGACTAGTGATCACTTTGAGACTATGCACACGGACTTTTTATTTGTGTCCTGTAATCACCCCGAAGCAATCATTCAGCTCAGTAATTACTTGAAAGGACTGAAAATAGAGGCATTTCATTTGTGGTTCAGCCAACTTACAACCTGTCGACCTTACAACGGTCTTGACTTCTGCACTTTTAAAAAAAAGAAATATATGTCATCCTAATTTTCAAAGCATTTATAAATGTATGTATTGTTTGTTGCACAGTGGTTAAAATGTGCCTCACAGTTCAGGGGTTCGAATTTCAGCTCTGATGTTTGCATGTTCTCCCCATGCTTGAGTGGCTTCTTCCTAAAAACAAGCACGTTAGGTTCATTGATAAATCTAAATTGTCCTTAGGTGTGGGCGGGTGGATGGATGGATGGATGGATGGATGGATGGATGGATGGATGGATGGATGGATGGATGGATGGATGGATGGATGGATGGATGGATGGATGGATGGATGGATGGATGGATGGATGGATGGATGGATGGATGGATGGATGGATGGATGGATGGATGGATGGATGGATGATTCTTGAATGGAGGTACTGAGTTGTCACCTTTAAAGGTATTTATGCAACGGAGGTTGCAGCACTTGACTGATTGAAAAGATCTTTAAACTAATATGATGAAGCAATAACACCTTGTGTGTTAATTACAATGTGAATGCAATTTTGTAATTTAGTAACATATGTCTATTTATAGATGTATTAATCTGTTCTCAAAGAGTAGTTTATTTTATAAATTTCAAATGAAGTGCTCACTCATACTAATGATGAGCGTAATCTTGACTTTGTTGAAGGATAGTATGTCGATTTTTGCGAACTGGTTGTCGCTCTAGTTTAGCAATGAGCTCCTTGTTGATTAAAATTACGATAGACCAGACCAGGAAGCTTTGTGTGTCATTTCTATAATTAGTTTAAATACTTAAACATCAAACAAATGATAGTATCATCAATAATTTACATAAGAAACAAATCAAATTTAAAATAGAGATTATGTATTGACCTTCTGAAATTAATGAAACTGCACACATGGACTTTACTTTTTAAATTGAACTTCTGAAATAAAAAGTTTCTAATTTCATGAGAAAAGATGCACCTATAAATTCACAAATTTCCTTTTTATAAAAACTTTGAAAACATACACCCGCGAAAAATAGATATTCATATCTGACTAACAGCAAGCCGAACGTTTATTGCAGGAGAATGAAAAATTTAATAAATGGTTTGTTCGTAGCGCTCATGCCGTGCATTGCAAAAAAAAAAAAAAGCGGAGAGCATTAATCCTCACATCCACTAGAAGGCGGACTCTCACCGTATTTTCGTTCATTTATGTGCGTGACTGTACAGTTTGGCAGCTGAGGTATAGCCAGGATATTATAACAAAAGACTACCCTAATATCTAAGAATCTAAAATTGATTATCATTACAGCGGGAGCAAACTGGAAGGAAGACATCAGGATCAGACAAAAAACATGACAGGAATTCCCCATTTATTCCAAAGAAACCCTGGATTTAAGATGGATGAAGTGTGTGGTCAAATATATTCTCAATATTAGGTGAGCTTTGTCTTTATGATACAGATTATTCATTGTGACACGCAGGGAATTTACATGGACATTTGTCTTTTGGGATGAAAATGTTGTTATTGTTTGCCAACACTATGTCATGAGTTACATGATGTGAAAGTTTACTTATCATTTTGAGGATTTATTGCGGGTGCTAAAACCTGCTCGAACCAAGGAAAAAAGTAATGTACAGTACTTTACAGCACTACGGTATGCATGTATAAAAAAAATCACTCCACTATTATTAGTCACTATCAAATCCATATATTTCAGTTTCAGTGATTCTTTTCTGTGGTTGTGTTAGACAAGTTAGGACAGATGGCCAGACGGGCTGCTGCCCCCCAGGGAGTCATATCGTCAGTCCGGGAATGCTCCCCAGATGACCTTTAACCTCTCGGCTGTGATTGAGAACGCTGACTGTAACGTCACGGTAAGGGTTTGCATTACACACGCGAAGATCATCAGCACGCTTGCTTGGAGGGCCTTGAACACAGATGTGTACTGTGAACACGCATGACTATTCATCAGTGAACAAAGTGAGAGGTGCGCCTTGAACACACATCTTCATTTATGTTTCCTAAAAATCTATTGGACCTTGTTAAATTTTCTACGAGAGCAGAATACTGTTGATATAGGATTAGTGGATTATTATATTCCCAGTTCAATTTTAAGAAACAAAAAGATCTGAGACAATAGGCATTTTACGTTTATTTAAAACTCGAAATTGTCCACGGTGGCATTGTGTGTGTAAATTGTTGTTTCGTTTATATATGTATGTCCTGCATGTGATCAGCTGCATTGCAATTGAGAGTCCAAGGGAATTACTGTAGATAAAAACATCATGAATTGAAAAGCAGGAGTTGATCGAAAAGTATCACTTGAACCCCAAAATGACCCGCTTTCTGCAGGGTCAAACACGTTTCCTTCCGCTCTCATAAATCCTCCACAGAATCCTCCTTCAGTAATTGTCATCTAGACTGTCAGCGGGTGCTTCTGCATGGGTGGATGCATGTAAGCATATCATAAAAATATAGCTTACCTGCTAATGATTAGCACATGATCTCAGACCACACATTGTTTATCACTGTAATATATGATTATTAGAATATTAATAGTTACATTTGGAGTTAGCGAAGGTGTAGTGTTTATCCACCTGAATTTTATGCAGGCCGTGTGTCTCAATTTATGTACAATTTCTGGGTGACAAAAACTTTTGTCTTTTTTCAAAGTAAATATCACTCGAAATTTGTTTCAGTGTAAATTGAACACATTTTATTCTCTTCCAAGTGTTAATCTTTTACTCTGTGTTCAGAGAGGGACCAAATAAAGTAATTTTGAAATAAAATGTGCCATCCGAAATTTACTGTGCAACCAACAAAAAAAAAAGGCTAACATTTTCCTACACTTGCTTTAGGCAGGCGTAACACATTGTATAGCCAGAGATATTTATAGTTTCATAAGCCCACCATGACTCGTGTTGACGCCCACGCTCTGGAGAGCTAGCTGTCATTCTACAAAATCAGTCCAATGAACCAAAACAATAAATGACACCTATGACACCTAGAAATCACAGTTAATAGTGTTTCCCTTGTATCTGCTTCTCTTCAGTGGATGACTGAAATTTAAAACATTATTATAGGTTTGACTGGAGTCCTGATAATAAAGAAAACGCAAGAGTGATCGGCATTGCGTGAACTTTTTTTTGGTTTGTTTCCCCGAGTCGGCATCTGCACTTCATTAGCTCCCTCGGCTTTTCAAGCCATGTTTCTTTCAGTACTGACTAATTCAAGTCAGTTGAAAGTTAAGGTTTCCAAGTTTTGGTTCAACCTCAAACTTGACTTGGGGCCTTTGACTTTGTAGGTTGTAAGGTCACAGAACCTGACAAGTGGATTAATGAGTTCAAGTGAAGTGTTGATATTTGAGTAAAATCATTTCAAGTTGTTGGCAGATAAGAAATCTTAAGCTCTTACTTCCATAAAGAGAAAATGGGAGCAAAAACAAAACTGTTGCATTTAACTGTTCTTTTGTGTAAAATAAATACACTTTGAATCCGAGCAAGTAAAGACAAACACTAGTCATCTATTATCATATTACACTTGCTAAATTAAGCTGCTTTCTGATTTTACGCGACAATTGACCGACAGCAGCTCGGGCAAGAGAAATGGACAAGCTTGGCTGGTACTTCAACATTTTAGCGACAGCTTATAAACACAGAAGAGAAACTCGACTCCTATGTCAGTTTACTCATTTCATGCTTGAAGTGTGCTACTTACATGGAGGTAACCCGCTTTACGCAACTCCTGACCTTGTGCCATGGCGACTATTTTAACAGTGTGTAAGCATAGAAATGTCTTGCATCATTCCATCCTTCTTTTGTAGCCTCTTTGTATCCTCCTTGTTAGTTTTTTAAGAGATGCTGAAGATTGTGTAAATTCTTGGCAGCTCTTAGCCACTTGCAACACACCCAAGCGCATGTCACTGGTGTGCAGTCATGCACCTGCCCCGTCACTTTACTTTGATAGTGGTTCACAATTAGGTATTGTTTGTGTTTCTGACAGTGTCATGTGATGGCGTCCTGTCTCGCATACCAGCATCATTCAGCTCATTTCACATCCTTCAACACAACAGGTAATCTGTGTTTAGCCTTACTTTGTAATGTTGAGCACATGTATGTGCTGGCTGCCAAAATGTTCAATATGTTGTCTTGATATAGGTTGAAAAGAAATTGTATTGTTTTATTTTATGTTTAACACAACATCCTAATTGCATTGCAATTGGAGTTTGGAAGACTGAAAATTGTTTCTAGAGGACTAAAGGACAGTGACCAATAAGTGACTTAGAGGGGATAAACTGATGCTCACTCATGAGGACAAGCTCTATGAGGGAATGTCGGACGGATGCTATAAAAGTTTGATCTTATAACATTTGAGTGTGGATCAATCTAAATGAATACATGACAAACGATAACAATCTTAGGATAAAACTGATTTTATTAAAATAATCTAAAAGATGATTCAACCCAACAATGTTGCAGACAGATCACTTTTCAAATTCCAGCGTGACGAGAACCAAGACTACAGTTATGGCATCAAAGTCACATTCTGTCAATTCTAGTCCATCTGAGTCTGGCCCCAAACTCATAAAATGGAGAATAGCGACAGATCATGCTGCCTCCGTCCGTCCTCACTTAAAACGTATAACCGACTACATGCCTTTTATAGGCACGCTGGTGTTCGTGGCTTTACACATCTCGTGTTGCAGTGCTTACATTAGAGATAAACATGACAGTGCTGGTTGAATGAATCATAAAAGAGTCAAAATAATGTCACTTTCTTCCATTGCAGACTGACTGTTATTGAAATATGATTTGTTTTATTAGGAGTGCATCTATATAGCTCTATAGAGGATACACAGGCAAACTTGTTGGTAGTCTATAATGACCACTGAAACTACTTGAAACTGACCAAAGTTTGAAATTGCATTCAATAGTATTGTTTGTTATTTCAGTAACAATTAGTGAGAATTTTTCTTTCACTAAGAGAGGCGTACCAAAGTTTTAATCCACTAATGTACATGCAATTTTGCATACAGTGACCGTCAGATTGCATCAGAGTTCACTCTGAGCGAGACTCTGGATAATTTTGCACCATTCTGCTCTCTTCTGCTTAATAAAGGCTGGGGTGAGAGTTTGCAAAGCCCGGTGTGGCTTCTCACACAAGGCCTCAGCTATAGAAATAACATACATGCCACAGTCATATATGTTCTCTTGTGCAGGAGTGGGCTCCTCTGCAAACAAGGCTTTCGTTCCTGCACCCAAAATGGGTTCTAGTTTGTTAGCTATGCGCTGGGCATGCTGAGAGTTGCTTCCATTTTGAGAGTCATAGTGAGCAAAGTGGTTGGATTTATGATGGTACACCAGAAGGCTCCAGTGTGACCCGCCAGCGCGCTCGTCATCGTTGTCATTCACAGCCAAAAAGATGCGATGACGTGACGCCAGATCCAGAGGGTCAAGAAACACGGCCAACTCCTCTGGGCAGGAAGCGCACTTGATAAACTGAGTGACCTGGGGACTGACGAAGACGACACTCTCTCCCAGGAGTCGAAAACGCTCACTGGCAAAGTACTCAAAGGTAAATCCGATGATTTGGTCGTTCAGCCAGTGATTTCCTTCGAGGAGGGACACATCGGAGCGTCGAAGTAGACTGTCCTGGTAGCTCAGCACGACAGGATCCATCCTTCAAACACAAATACCGAAATGTCAGCCAAATAAACACTTTGAAGAAATGCATTTTTAAATTATTAATAATCCTGTTCTACCACTTCCAGATTTGTGAATCAGACCCGATGCACTTAAACTCACCTACTACCTGATCAAATTTCCAAGGACTGCTTCTGGTGGATTCAATCAGGCAGCAAATTTAGAAAGCGCCTTCATCCGCGGGACAAAAAGAAACTGTAACATGCTATGAAGGCGTAAACACGTATCTAGTATATGTAAAGGAAATAATTACTCTTGATATATGATATGGTACAGTGGCGTGTCATGTTACTGGTCATAGCACAATGCTGCGTTAGCATGAGCATGCATATCATCTTTCTCAACGTCACATGAAGCATCAAAAACAATTTAACGGCATATACATCCCGTGGCTCATTAAACCCGTTTTACTAGCCCAAATCAGAATGGTAGATTTCCTATCAGTACCTGCAAAAGAAGCATTCGACTGAAGAGGCGTACGTAGCTCCAACCTCATTCCTTACACCGGCTGCCGTAAACCACGTCGAGTAAACATTCCAATTTGCGACAGTGGGAGGAAAAGTTAAGAAAAGGAAAAGTTTATTGCGTGTTGTTCAGAATTTATTTTAACACTGCAATTAGACGTGTTTCATACGGATATTGTATATGTTTACATATAGTCTAATTATATATATATATATATAAAAACGTGGTATGTGAAAGAACGTCGCCGTCTTGCGTCGGCTTCCTGTTATGTCGCTCAACCTCGTGTGCGCGCTTGTGAACGGGGCCGCGCTGATTAGCTGCTCAGAGAAGAGTTTGGAGGTTCAACGTCAGTCACGAGCGTCTCTCAATCCCAGCAAACGGATGACATGCACGGATAAATAATGTCTACTTCCTCGGCACAGATTTGACCTGCAAGGAGTTTTTCAGAGGTGAGCGACTGAGAAGAAAAAAGACGTTGGGATGGCGTGAAAATACAGGGAATTAGATAAGATTTCAGTGCTGGTGACCGAGGAGGGAGGGAAGCTCCAGATTCGAACTTCAGCTGCTATAATTGACTTTGGGCGTCCTCGCTTGGAGGTAAGAGTTCTTTAACTCATAGACGTTCACAAGTCATTTCTTGTTTGGGCAGCTTTCTTCTGGGCGCGCTCCATTGCACGATCGTTGCTTGGATGTTTGTGTGCGTGTGGGCTCGTTGACAAGCTCAACCACGGCGCGTTTGTGGAGGGACGGTCATGCATGCGACTGTTCCAGTGACTTGTTGCTTTGCGATGCTTTTCAAACACAAACTCAACATGGGTTTTACGTGTGTTGGGGTGAGGTGTGTGTGAACCAGCGTGCGTATTTGAGCCCTTGTGCGTTTCCACGTAATATTTGATAGTGAAGAAAACGGAGAGCAAAGAAAGTCCAAGTTGAACTGAAAGTTGCTGATGCATGTCCTTAAGCAACTCCATATGATGTGTGAAAATTTCCGATGTCATAGAGCTGAGGTTTTTTTTTTCACTTGGTTGGATGGCAGAAGAATGGAGCAGGGATAGTTTGACCTCATTAGGGTCAGCCAATGAGCCAGAGCAGTCTTTGGGTCAGACGTGGGATACACCCCTGGACTGGTCTCAAGCCAATTGCAGGGCACATATAGATAAACAAGTATTAACTCTCTCATTCACACTTAGTAAAAGCAATTTAGACATCTCTTAACCTAAATCCAGTATCTCAATAAGCAGGGAAAATTTACGCATATTGCAAATGTTGTGTTTTTGTCAGGATTTGTTGAATGTTCCAAACAGTTGCAAAGATGTTTGCCAGAGATTCTTAAACCGTTTTAATGACTGCAAACAGTTTTCATTGTCTCCATAAAATTTCGAACATGTTCAAAATTTCTTTGCGAGAGAAAAAGCGGTTTGCAACCCTTTGCAACTTTTTAGGAACCCCAACGATATACTTACATTTGCTATGCGCGCAACCACTCGCGGCTCAATGAGATACGTAATAATGAAATGTGTTTGGAATGTGTGAGGAGGCACAGCGAGAACATGCCAACTCCACTCAAGAAGAGGCCCAAGCTGAGAGTTGAATCCAGAACCTCAGAACTTGGGCAGATACAGAATGCGAACCAAAAAGCAACAGGTATTGTGCATGAAACGATTTAAGTGTCGTCATTTGAGAGCTGCCGTTGTGTGGTCATTAGAGCAAGACCTGTTCAGTCTTTCTTTGGTTAAGTACAGGCTTTTGCATTCTTGTTTCAGATAAGCATCCTTTGCTAGTGGTTTGAGGAGAATGACTTTGCTCCCCACAGGAGCTTGTCAAGCCCTGGGCTGTACACAGGTGATGAGAGTAAAGTGGGCCTGTCCTGCGGGAATGTGAGGTCTGAGAAGAAGCAGCTGCTGTAGTATGAGAGGCAGTCCGGGCGGAGACACCAGCAACTGGGCTCTGTCGACATCCGACACCCGGCAAAATCTCTGTCTGCTATTTGTAAGAACTGGCCTCAGTTTATCACGTCAGCTCTTGTCTGTTGATAGCAGCAGCAGCAGTAGCGCTTCACTTCACTTGGCTGTGCCTCGAAAGCTCAACCTTTGCTTCTGTGATGCTGCTTTTGTAATAGAGCGTACCAATCACATTTTTTTGCATCCAAGTCAGAGTTGTTTGTTTTATTAGTATCTGCTGTTGCAGAATCTCAATCTGATATCAAATGTGTCTTTTGTTTTTTTCCTGTCTCAACTTGGGAACTTTTTATATAGCTATAAAGCGAGCAGTTCAACTCGGGTTAAGAAATCATTATTTTATTCTTGATTTTAGAAATGTATGCAGGACTACAGTATAATAATTCAGTTCTAGCAGCACTATTCAATTTCATTACAGATTATTGTTCTTTTTCTATATGAATTCACCGCTTGTAAAAAAGCATTATCCCATGATAAAATCGACAAATAAATTACCCTGTTAAAACATGTCCATTATTTTTCATGAAAACAGAAATGAACAGGTATATTAATAGAAAGTACTGTTTGCCAGCATGTTTCTCAGCATTGCAAAAATACAAACATTAGTATATTGATCAAAACAAAACCAAATTCACACACGCAAGTCAATTCACAATTCACTAATTTATAAATACCAACGTGGTCTCGTACTTTTAATTCATTGCGTGTGGCTTCAAATTGCAGAAAGCTGAAGCGCGCACTTTGTGATGCGATGTCACTGACGTGTGGACCTTGTTGCCATCCTCAGTGCCGCGTCCAACTCAGGATAAATGCCATATTTAATCATTTAGCTGCTCTTTAATCACATGATGCAGTTAATAGACTTAAACAGATATCTAACTATGAGGACGAGCTGAGCACACTCAATCATGAGTAAGTCACCCAAAGTAAATTTACATTACAGTGGGTCTTGTACACTCAGATGGGCTAAGTCGGTCCAGTGGTTCTGTTGTTTGTTCACCTTTCACCTTTTCCATGTTATTTAATGATTGATTAAAATGTCATCATTGGTTCAGAATAGTTTACCCTGGATTTTATCTCAAGGTCCTATAGCCTACTTCTTGTTCCTACTGATCCACCGACACCCCCGTTTTATGTCTTTAAATCACGCGCTTGTAGCATTTGAAGTCATGCATTGGTAGCTCACATGATGGGGATGACCCAAAAAGAGTCATGGTCGCATTATTTAGAGGAAAGACTTTGGCATGCACATGAAGTCATTATAAGAGTAACTTGGTTGTGTTGGACCGAACAAAGCACCCTTTTTCAGTGGGTCATTACACGAGTGAGGCTTTGCCCTCGGTAGCTCAACTTCCCAGCATTTTGCATTTGCTATCAGTAACTCATTGGTGCTAAGAGATGCAGAGAAATGCTTTGTTTTGATTGTCGCAATCTTGGGAGCTTAAGATCAGAGGATGCTTTGAGAATAATTGTCAATTTTTGTCTATGTGAAGCCCTTTGAGACTGTTTGTGATTTAGGGCTATACAAATAAACTTGATTTGAGTTGACTTGACTTGACTTGCTCCTGTGAAATTAATTTAAATTGTCTTTTGTAATTAATCCTTCAAATAGAGACAAGCAATTCTGATTGAGCTGGGAGCTTGTTTTGGAGAGAGAAGAACGTTTTCTCTTTTGTATTGGTGGCGTGGCTTTAAGTGATTCTGTTGAAGTTAAACCCTGTAACAGCTCTCAACAAGTATCCGGCTCCAGAAAAGCACACTCATGGTATTCTTGCTTTGTCATTGCTAGGATATTTTTGTTGGTAACTTTTCTTCACAGAGGTTTGACTAAATAAGTGCCTTTGGATGCCAATGGAAACTAGAAACTAAAGTTGTACATTTGCAGAATTTTTGGGAGTATTGTGACATAGTTGTGACAATAGCAAGCGGCCTCTGCTGCCTTATAGTACAGAAAGGACAGGGCCCATGACTAATCCTCAGGCATGTGCGCTTGTGTAATGCTGCACAATACTACAGGGCCTGCACTGCCACTCACTCGGCTGTGAAACCACATCGCTCTCAGCCAAAAATGTGACTTTCTTGATTTCAAAATGTACGCAACACCTTGCGGTGGTTTACAGCTCAAGATAATCCAGAGGATCGCAAGAGTTTAGTCTCTGCTGCAGCTCTTATCTGAGTGAGCAATTCTGACAGTTTACAGTAGTCTGGGCACTGTCAGAAAGAGGCAAGAGGGGAGGAAAAGCAAAGATAGTTGAGACTGACAACAAACAGGCTGCGATAAGGTTGGTTTGAAATGCAGCCAAAGATGGGCTCTGGTTGCTGAGTGCTTCTCTTGCCTAATCTGCTTTATCAATGTAGTAAATATCTGGATGATATAGACTTCCCAAAGATTAGTCTTAAATCTGACTCATAACTCGAATGTACAGGAGGGCGTTGGTTAAGCAAGATGTAAATGTTCTTTTATTTAATCACTTGTCTGCTGCAACCTTTTAGTTTTTTTTATATAGGTCAAATGTTGCTTAATTTAAAACTTTTTTAAACTCTGTACTACTCGAGATGTCTTGGAAATTTGAAGTGCATTACAAATAGAATCTACAAATAATATTAGGGGTGTCCGTAAAATATCGCTACCGAGATATGTACCGATATTGATAGAATCGATACCATAATCAATATTTTGGTTCTGAGTATTGATACTCCTCCCTGACACTAGGTACAGCGGTGCCAGCGACTCACATGAAAAGGAAGCATCTGAATGAGAAATATATATATATATATAATATATATATATATATATATATATATATATATATATATATATATATATTTTTTTTTTAAATAAATTGATAATATATGCACATTTCTACTTTCTTGAGAACATGGATGTGTTCAAAATAAACTAAGGAGCAGTAAGGCCATGCTGTATAAGTCGTATAAATCGCATCATATAAAATTGTACTAAATCAAATGGAGGTACATATTGTATCGTGACCTGTATATTGAGGTATGTATTGTATCGCCAGCTTCACAAAGATGCTCAGCCCCAATTATTAGTTTTTGATAAGATCAATTAAACACCCAGCTTGCCGCATTGTCCAGGCCTTCTTGCTGTATGTTGTCCGCTACCAGACCCAATGCTTTACCAGCGATTGGTCTGGTGGTGGGGAGTCACATTGATGCAGATTTCTGAGCAAACAGACAGTTCAAATGAACCAATCAGCGAAAAGATGTGACGGCCAAGAAAAAAAAATCCACGGCATCGGTTGCTGGGGTTTTAACGAATCTGTGACTCTAGCTATTTAAAACTGAGTTTAATGCTGAATGAAACAAGCTACCGTCTCTCTCGCGTGCTATTTCGGGACGTTGCGCATCAAAGATACGTCACAACAAGTAAACAAATTTGATTTGTTGGTTCGTTTGGAGATTAGCCAAGTGGTGGTGAATGGCCCTCACCACCAGACCCAATCACTGATTCAGCATTGGGTCTTGCTTGCCAGGCTAGCTCCTAGCTCCCTTCCTGAATACCCTCTGATGCCCTTAACAACAGACATCCACTTCATTGACTTGATGGATTTGTTTAATAACTGAAGTTAGACATCCTAACGATGATTATATGCTGAATTGGCTCCAGGAAGCCATATACTTAAACTGAAGGATTCCATTTAACAGCATAGCTTTGTCCCTCTTGTCATATTGGACTCTTTGAGGTTTGGATGTCCACTTGATTGTATCCGATAACAAGGTTTCCTGAATTAGTCTTTTGCGGTTGTGAGAGTCTTGGTCTGTTTTGGTCTTGTCATTTGAGAATGCTTTATTGCTCGGCACTAAATAGTTTGATTTTTGAAAACTCTGTTGCAATTCTGTCTCTCTGGATAAAGTTTTACGTATTATCATTTGTTTTCAATTTGGGATTTCCATTCATATGCTGTTTCCTATGCTTTTTTTCTACAAGGACTCACAGTCACAATTAGAATTAAACCTGCAACAACATACGTATTATGATTAACATTGAAAAATACATTTTACACATTTGTTTTTAAAACTCTGGTTATGCATTTAAAGAAAATCTCAAACTGTTTGGCCATATATGATTTACACACGTAAAACTTCAGGCTGGTCCTCTCCTGTCGAAACAACTTTAGTTACTCTTGGTCAGGGAACTTTTTTTTAAATTTTTTATTACTGATGAAACCTGTACTTACAAGAGCATGCATGCATTCTGTTAATGGCTCCCCAGGAAAGATAAACTAAACTGAAGAGTTAGAAGTGCTATATTGGAGTTAAGTTCGCATGTAAATGATCCCATTGTCTATGCCGCAAGGCTCTCTCAAACATGAACATTTATTGAAGTGGTAGCTCATGTATAATAAAGCTTGATCATGTCATATTTACATGATCTCTTCAGAATATCTTTGCCATGTTCTTGAAGTCTCATTCTGCCTCCTAATCAAACAGTAGCTTTTGCCGTTTCTCTGTCGACTGCAGGATCAAGCTCAGATTTCAAAAAGACTGCAGTCTGCTGCAGGCAGATAGACAACCTCTGGGGCCAGGCCCCTTGCTCAGAAGAAACAGTGAGAGCCTCAGTAACGTTTCCCTGTAATTACAGGTCATGTTTTTTCTTTTCTAATCCTCTAAACAGATGTGCTCCAAATAATGCTGAACGTTCAGACCCCATGTTCAACATTGATGACCTGCCATTACAATAAAACTGGTGCAGGTCGGGTCTAGGCGGTTTGTAATGGATTCAACTGTCCCATGACTTTTTTTCAGTGCATCAAATGGTAACATTGTCTTTAACAGACAGCATTGGATAAAGTAGACAAAAGTATCTGTCAATGTGCAAGTCCTCGAGTAATTTCATCTGCATCAGGTACCTGTTTTTTTGGTGTGCACTTTGAAAAGACAGTCAAGCTAGTTGCAACAACAGTTGTTCATGCTTTGCACAATTGTAGCACGACTCCACTGCGGTGAGAAGACCGATTTTTGAATAAAAGCTTAACAAATGATTTATGGATACCAGGTGTACCCTTATTTTGAAGTTTTTCATGGCAATGAACGGCAGCGTAGGGATTGACTTGACATATCTTCCCCAGGCTACATAGTTGGAGTTCAGTCATCAAATGAGCTTAACGGAAATATAAAAAGATCGTCACAATTAGTTAGAAATTAAAATATAAAGGTGGATCCTGTGCCTCCCTTTAAAATACATCATCCCATTGACATGACATTGGTGTTTTAAATCCTTAATAAAATTCCTAGTACACTGAAATCATATTTTTTGCTGTGATTATTGCAAAAACAAGAGGAGAGTTGCCTTATTGGCAAAACATACTGTATCATCAAATGACCGTTAACCAGTCTGGTTCGTCTCGGGGTCTATCAAAGTATATCAGGGGAAGTGCTGCGGTTTGTTTTCATCAGCTGGTTTTTAACAGAACAGTGAATCTCCATACCACGGTCATCAAATGTCAGTCGTGCTCTTAACATACGTGTGTCACGCGGTTGCTTTATTTGGCATATATGTGTGAATCTTTTTCTAGCTGCAACATATGGGTGCCGATAATGTTGCCAAATGTGTTTCATACTTCAAATTCTCTGAAGTCTGCAGTTCTATTTTTATATGGTTTGACTTAAACATCTGGCCATCCCATATTCATATAGAAATCTGGTGCTCTTGTTGCTTTTTTCAAAATGAAAACATCATTAGAAGTGGATATCAGAGGCTTCATTCAAGTGACTTTCATACGCCAACTCATTTTCATTGTGGGGTGGAGTACTTTTCCAGCTTCACCGGCCAATTGCTGCAGCGTCATACTGATATTTCCAGGACTAAAATGGAGTCTGTATGGAAAACATTATCCACACTCCAAAACAATAAAAGTAAATGTGAGGGTAGTCCAAGAGCACATCTTGTTTTAGACATGACATCAATGTTCCTAAACTGTTGCATCCACAAGCAATGAAAAATCCACTTCTGTCAGGAGGAGGTCATTGTTGCTGTTATTTCAACCTCGTGAAAGCAACAAGGCTACCCTCCAGCGATGGGCAAGCGACCTTCAAAATGTAGTGAGCTAAGATACAACTATTTTACAGTAGATAAAAATGCTTCACTACACTGAAGCCACACATCAGAGAAATGTAGCAATCTAAAGTATGAGAATCTGAAAAAAACTAGCCAAACATTAAATGAAGGCTCTTTATTGAAAGAAAAACTTTTTGTCAGTGCACACACTGGCACTCGATTATAGTGCACTCCGAATAACCGAGTGTTGAATTTGAGCAATGCTTGGAGTGAACCAGTGTGTGCTCGGCGCATATTTCCAAATGTGTGTTGTGATGACTAGCTTATAGTTTAGATGGCCATTGTTACTTTAATTTTGGCACATGCCTGAATGTGTGTCCTGAAATATGTGATGGGTATCTTGAATGTTGACAGGAGCTTCCTGTTGAGTTTACACATGAGAAACATCTCATTGTTCTGTGAAGATTCGAAAGGTATAATGGATTCTTTAAGCCATGAAGTTTCAAAATGTTCTTCGGCAGCTGTATCAGGAACCAGTTGGCCAAAATAGTTTCCCAATTCCATTTCTGCCAAACATTACTATTTCCATAAATGTCGTAGTCACAAAACCCAACATGTGGTATTGACTAAAAAGCATAGCTGTTTATGTTTCAAATGTTGAATTGATGCTGTGAAATTAGCTGTTTTCTTTCCATGCAACACGTTTTCATCTACAGTGTATCTAATATATATTGGAGGTTTGACTTGTTTGCCTTTAAACTTTCTCTATGTAACCACATAATCTTAAAAAAAAACAAAAAAAAAAACCACCCAAAGCCTGCAAAAACGTTCATTTATTTTAAATATGTAGACATTAATAACATGTTATGTTGAAGCCCTCAAAGTTGTACTTCCTGTCTCACCCTGTATTTCTGTGATTTTTTTTTTCCTGGGAGTGGACACAGGAAGTGGATTTGTATGACTACAACAAAGGAGTGGTGTAGTTGACAGCAGTGCAGAATTGAGTGCTCTTTTCACTAGCATGCAGTTTGGCTCTTAATTGGATACATTAGGTTATATTTTCCCACCGAGCACAACAAAAGCATAGGATTAAGGGTATCAATAGAGCTGATTGGTTAGCTTGATCTGTCAATGATTGGAATGGCCACTTTAAAAACTGCAGCTTTGAAAATCACAAAATGACGTTGTCTGAGATTACAATTTTGAACCTATGATAAATCATTCACCTCAAGTGTATAGGTTCGTCTTTCTTTCAAAAATAGTACGGTAGCTAATTTCTTATTTGTTGTATTGATCAGTCCTCCAGTTCTACTTGCACTTCTACTGTCTCGTTAGCCATGAGCATCTTCAATCTGGAGCATTTTACTGTTTTTTTTGTACAAAAATGTGACTGTGTGAAACTACAGACAAAGGTGAAACAGTATGCTAAACAACGTAAGAAGGTACTTTGTTGGAATGGCAGTGAAAAAGAGCCTGACCTCCACTCCCTTGAGTTCATCCATACTCATTCTTCTCTCTTGCTTCAGCAAAGTGGAAAATCGAGCTCAACTAGATTACCAGCCATAAGGTATTTGTAATCTATCTCCATAATGTTAGGAGGTTTTTGTTTTCCACATTCATGATTTCTAACACTGTCCAGTTTATCCTTGCTGGCTTCCACAGATTTATATTCTTGTGTTGGGTTGTGGCCTTGCAATGCAAACATAAACGTGACCTTTTGAGGTGCAACATGGCTCGAATCTGAAACTCTGAGCTCACAATGCACAACAGATCTTGAGTTTATCAAGAGCACTTTTCTTTTGTCACGAAACATACCCAAAACAAAAAGTTTGAAACTGACTTCAACAAGTGGCTTCCTGCCTTCTCAGTTTTTCATGTACCCAAATGACCCAAATGAATGCCATACATGGCAACTCATCTGACGTTAAATACAGGGAGGAGTTGCTTCTCTGCCATATCCTCATGTTATATTCAAGTTAATTTGTAGTGTGGGAAAGAATCAACCATTGAAATCAAATATGGAGTCTATTTTTACTGATGTGGATTGATTTGAAGATTGTAAAAGAAATTATCGTACAAATTCAGATTGAATTTCAACGGTAACACAGCAAGTCGGTTCCTTTCGTACAGTCACAAGTCAGTATCGATGTTATCTGTCAATAGTATCTCTTGATTGTCTTAGTTCCATTTTTTTTTTTCTTCAATTTGGTGGCGGCTTTTTTGCAGCTATGATAATGTCCTAAAAGTTTACTTAGAGAACAGAACAAATTGGAGTTGTAACTCTTTAGTTGACAAGGTCAAGGCCTCTGTCTGAGAACATCAGTGTTGCCTTTAGGCTTAAGGTGAAATATTTCTGTGAGACTGTAGTGTTATGTTACACAATGATACATTTGGTGCAGAAAAAAAGTGCACATGTGCATGTGTGCATTAGTTGAATGTCTTGTGCGTCATCTCATCAGTCAAATGACCTACCTTGCAAAGTTTTGGTGCTCCAGTTGGGCAAGTATACTGTGAGCGGATGTTTTTGCTGAAGTGGACCAAATGCAAAGTGCGCTGAAGATGTGAACATATACAGATTAAGAGCGTTGCACATTTAATTCACCTTACATCTGATATGTGCATGTCTTTGTGACAACACAAAGACAAAAGACAGGATACATTACAGATGCTTTTAAGCCACGGAAATGAGAAAATCTTTTGATTGGCAAATCATGTAATTGGACGTCATTTCATAGTTTCATTTTTATCACGCTATTAGTAATAATGACAATTTTCAAGTTGAACTCATTTTCCAGTTTTTCACGTAATAATGCTTGGCTCCTCCTCCTAGCATCATTACGTCGTACTATATTTCAAACTTAACAGGATTGTTTCACAACGTTGATAAATTATTCCATTTGTACATTATTATTGAGAAGTGCCTAGCTTCAAAATGTTGCACGTTTTTTGACTAATTTATTGAAGATCCTGTGGTCCGTGTCATGCAAATCACAACTGGGGCAACTGGCCAATTTTGAAGACCCCCCCCAGATATATTTTCCAAAGGAGTGGGTAGGCTAGGACGAGATATTGATGGTCAGAGAGTGGAAATTTTCCCCAGGTGAATGCCCCTTCACCATGATGAATATGACCCTAAAAAATATTGTCAACAGGGGAGGGAGGGGCAGAGTTAAACTTACGCCCATCAATCAAAGAACGATGCCCCTTCATCTGCAATGATGAACATGCCTTGAAAAAAATGTCACTGCTCGGGTGAAAATGTCACTGCTCAGGTGAATTCTCGGGGCCACACCCTTGCTTGTGGTTGCATAGTAAAGCTCGAAATACGAAAAGGTAGCAACAAGAACATTGAGTTGCTAATGTTTTACTTTTTAAAGATTATAATCTGTATTTGTAGTGACTTTATAGATGCTTTGTGGTAACTTTTCCTGTTAACATACTGCTCTGTTTTCCATTTGACCACGTGCACTGTATTTGCGCAAGTTTTATTTTAGTCCTCATCCACCATATGTTAAATCAAAGCACGTTCTCTTGAAAGCCGCGGCTCGGGACTTTACAGTTGTTTTTACGACATGTTGGACCGTATGT
Organism: Syngnathus floridae; assembly: GCF_059516105.1. NCBI lineage: Eukaryota > Metazoa > Chordata > Actinopteri > Syngnathiformes > Syngnathidae > Syngnathus > Syngnathus floridae. Next base: position 8,638,880 of record NC_142415.1, read on the forward strand.
GTTTTTCTGTTTGAAGTACATATCCCTCTGCTTGTGCAGTGAAAGGGGGTTGGGTGTTTTTGAAGGGAGCCTAAATATTACAATGAGTGAGACGGGCGTATGTGGCGTTTATGCTGCATAACTATCATGACTATCTTTGCCCTCTTTGCTTGTGGTCTGTGCTGTCATGTGTGGCCATAATTAGCATCTTCTTCCCCACACATATGCCAGCAAATGCCACTAAATGAGGTTAAGGGCACGTTTTTTTATTTCAAAACAAACTACGGGATAAAATATTTGAGAGGAGTTTTTACTCGTACGTGGAAACGAATCTAAAACTTATCAGAAAACATGCTAGACGTGATCAGATTTGTATCTCTTTTCGTAACAGCTGGTTGAAGACCACCCAGCTCCTCAGCAAAAACAAACGTTAAGATGGTTGTTATATTGTCAGATTATTTTTTGTGAAACAACGTAATACTCGAAAATAGCAGAAAGGCTCACAGGAAAAATGTTCTCTCTTTGACGTATGACATCATGTCTTTCTTAGAGTAGAGGTTGCTCATGCCAGAGGGAAGTGTGCTGTGGTATGTCCAAAACAGATTTTCGGTCAGATAACTTGAGTTTGACTCCAAATGACTAACTGCTCAATCAGTGTAACCAGATCTGTGTGCATATTTGGAGGAGGTGAAGGAAAGAGACAACAGGAGGCCTCTTCAGTGGTTCGCCATCAAAGCACCTCCCGCATCATCACTTTCCTCCAGTTTACATACCTGGGGCCTATTTCAATCACCGTTCTCTGTTGCTGTATTGCTCCTTTCCGTCACTCAGCTGACAATATTTGCTGCTCCAAGTAGTGTGTGGTATTAAATCTATTCTTAGTGCTATACTATGATTTGTGTTTCTGGTTTTCAGAAGACAACAAAATCATCTTGAGCTAATAATCATTCTTGTATTTGACTTGATTTTTTGACATACTGATTGAAATGATTTAGAGGGAATTTGTCCCAATATCTTCACACTGGGTTGAAGCCAGAAAGTTGGCATATTATTCATTTTCTTAAAATGTTTACAAACTAGCAGTGAATCATTTATTTTGCATATTTGAGTTATTAATGCAATGGTGTCTTTGCCCATGAGCTGTGATAGTTATCACAGTGGCCACTAGCATGGCCATGTGGCCAAATACCCCCCCCCCCCATCTTTTAAGCAGCAAGCTGACCATCTGTTTTAGGCATGCACGCACATGCTCACGTAGACACACACATGCCTCCTCAGGTCATATTTGTGTGGCTCCAGCCTTGCCGTTGTGGACGGATTGAGCGTGCTATGTACGGGAGGCCAAAGAGGATGATGGTCAGGTGTTTTTTTGTAGGACTCCAGACCATTGCAGAGCTAGAAAGGTCAGATGCAGGACAACAGGAAAGGACCCAGCAAGGGTGCAGGCTTTTATTGGCCACAATAATTGGACTTTGTATGACCCTGATCCATTTCCTGTCATCATTTTTTTCCCCCTGCCGAGTGTGTGAAATGGTAATGGAAAGTGCGTTACAAATTCTGATAAGAGATCTGAGTTAATGTCAGTGGGATGTTTAAGAAATTGGCTGACATTTACCCAGCAAGCACTCATTTTAGTTTATTCCTTTTAAAAAGACATTCTCCAGAACATCCGTTTTTGAGTGCAAGACTGAGGCCAATGTAATAAATGCCCATCAATTTTGTCCACCGCTTGTCCTCATTGGGGTCACTGGTGAGCTTGAGCCGACCTCAGCTGACTTTGGGCAAGAGGTATGGTTGGTCATCAAGTACAGCAGGCTGAAAATATTTCTCATTTTAATTTCATCAATATTTGAGCTATGGCATATAAAGCAGTGCACAGTGTAGGTGGCTGCCTGCACATCTCCTCTCTGCTATAAGGAAAGGAAACTTGTGAATGGCGTGAGTGTATTCTCATTAAAGGCGATGGCAGCTGCTCGTCTTGGTGTTTGGGGGAGCTTATGTGTGCTCATGGGAGTAAGGATGTGTGTTAATGATAATCCTGTAGAGCCTGGCGACTTGGCCTTTATCCTCTATGTGCGCTCGAGCGAAATAATTTGGCCATTACATAACAGCATCATCTTTTTGTCATCATAATCCGTCAAATTTCAGATTGACTGCTCGGTGATTGCAGAGTCACATTGCGTATGAAGTCGGTCCTGCCACTGCCATATTTTTATTTCTATAAATGTTGACTGGAGCGTGCACCTTGAAGACTGTGTCAAAGTACTGTGAAAGCAAGCTCGTGAAATGAATTCATCCAATGTCCTTGCTTGTCTTGTCTTCGCAGTGATGACTTGAAGTCGGTGGCCTCTACCGCCCAGTGAAGGACGTGCCTGACAGCTGCTAATGGGAACTCTTCCTCCGCCATGAGTGCTCGCGATGGCGTTGCCGGCATGGGCAGTCTGGGACGGCGGCAGCGCTTTGAGAACTCTGATTTCACCGTGCGCGTCTACCCAGGCACCCTGGCCGAAGGCACCATCTACTGCCCAATCAGTGCCCGTAAGACTACCTCAGCTGCTGAGACCATCGAACGCGTCATTGACCGACTCCAGCTGGACCGTACCAAGTGTTATGTTCTGGCAGAGGTGAAAGAGTTTGGCGGAGAAGAATGGATTCTCAACCCCAGCGATTGCCCCGTGCAGAGAATGATGCTCTGGCCCCGTGTGGCACTAGAGCATCGCTCTTTATCTGGAGGTGAAGACTATCGCTTCCTTCTCCGGCTGAAGAACCTAGATGGTTCGATCCACTATGGCGGCAGCCTCCAGATGTGGCTGCAGGTCACGGAAGAGCGCAGGCGCATGGTGGAACGTGGACTACTGCCACAGCCCGAATCTCAAGGTGACCATGCCGATTTATGTCGCCTACCGGAGCTCAATGAGCGCTCGCTGCTGGACAACCTGCGCTCACGCTTCCGCCAGGAGAAGATTTACACCTACGTTGGGAGTATCCTCATCGTCATCAACCCCTTCAAGTTCCTGCCCATATACAATCCCAAATATGTGAAGATGTATGATAATCACTCACTGGGAGATTTAGAGCCTCACATCTATGCCGTGGCTGATGTTGCTTATCATGCAATGCTCCAGAGACAGAAGAATCAATGCATTGTCATTTCTGGGGAAAGTGGCTCCGGCAAGACTCAAAGTACAAACTTTCTCATTCATCATCTGACTGCTCTCAGCCAGAAAGGTTTTGCCAGTGGAGTGGAGCAGATAATCTTGGGGGCAGGTCCAGTATTAGAGGTAAGTGGAGTTGGGCATTAGCGTATTGGTAATTAGCACCCTGATCAGTAGACCTGATTTAAAACTTGAAAATACTTGCAAGTGTTCGTTCAGTCTTGACATGGCTTTTCTGGCCGTAATTATGTCGATTGGCTCTTTCAGTTGATTGGTGACATCTCACTCTATAAACGTTTACAGAGGCTTGCTGCTCCGTTTCTACATTTTGTCTTTTTCCAGACTTTTTATTGTGTTTTCATGCGGCTTTGCTGTGAATACTCAGTCAAAGTGGATTTTTAAACAGAGTTATACAACGGTGCTTATCACCACCTGCCTCTTGGCTCACTTGGTATTGAATTGTGTGAACCCCTTACAGAGGTTTATTGCACTCGAGTCCAGCTGTGTGGGGATTATGTAGTGCACACAGGAGCTCTGTCTGTGGGCGACCAATGGATGTCAGCGGTTACACTAGTAGATTCTTGCTTTTGTGATTACAGCACAGATGAAGACTGTTTCAGGGTAGTTGTGGTAGAGGCCCAGCCAAAGGTTGTAAAGGAAACTGGTTGTTTTATTATCTCTCAAAACATTCCGCTCATATTCCTTTTTCTTCTCGTCACTTCAGCACTCGCTATAATATTTAACATCGGCTGAATTCTCGAAGCTTGTGCAACGCTCTCTGGAATTGTATGCGCAAAGAAAAGCACATTCATTGCGGGTATGGTCAACCGCGTTGCTGAATTTTATCAAGTGTCACCGTCATGTCACCTGGCCACCAGCTATTTACACTTGATTTAGCCCCAAATAACTTGGCAACGTTCCAAAAGTCAGACAATGCCTTAGGGTCCTTCTTAATCTGACAACCAGGCATGGAAAAAATGTTCTCAGTGTCTAGCGGAAATAGTTTGAGTGTTTTGATTTTATCACAATTTGGAGACTTAAATTGACCGGGGTCTTAATCAACAAACTAGTTTCACCCTCCCGTTCACACCTACCCCTTTGGTCTTGGATGGGTTAGTTGGGTTTCTGTATTGCCATTTTTTGTTGCAAACAGAAGTTCAAACGACACAAGTTCAAAGGTACAAATCTTTGCCACAGGTAGCTTCACCCTTTTATTGTCCACAGTTCAGCAAACACTTGAAAAAAATGCCATTCACCGATGAGTCTCTGGAGTTAATGTGTAAGCATGCTTGGGTACACAGCAACACGACTGAGGGGTTTGGATTGCAGAGGAGTTGCCTTAAATTGTTTGCACAGTTGGATTGTATATCTGCCCATGGGGTGATTGATACCAAGATATGGTGCTACTGGAGAGAGATAGGAAAGGAAGACTAGTGGCAGCCAAAATTACCCTCGTTGATAATTCTTCGTCTTAATTGGTCTTCATTCATGAAGCATGACGAGATGTTTGCTGTGTCATGCATACAATGTACATACAGTACTGCATAGTATGTACATTAATTTAAAATATTTACAATTTATTTTATTAATCGGACAATACTGAAAACCTTAACTGACTTCTTTGTTGTTCTCGAGGATTTTTTTTTACTAGTACCATGTAAAGGGATCATTTACTAAAGCTTGATCATATGATTTTTAAAGATAATGTTGTCTTTGTGCTCCAAGAATCTCTTTCCGTGACTTACAGGCAAAACCTGCCTGAAGCCTAAAGCCTGTCTTGAAGGAGAATATCTCCTACATGTGGTATTGGAAGTCAGCCAAGACCTCATTGTATAGAGCGTGTTAAAACCCTGATGAGCCTTGTCACTCAAGTGCTTCAGTGAATAAAGCTGTGGTCGAAGGTGACAAAATAGACTTTAAAATATTGTTGGAACTCCCCAAAATCCCCTTTTGAGCTATTGATGGTTGTTGTCAGGGCTTGATTAATTATTCGGGAAAACCTGAACGCTAATGTTTGGTCCTTAAGGTATTTTTCACCTTCTAGTCACATCGAATTGAATGAACCTACATTCTTGTGACAATATACTGTCTACAAATGTCTTGTTTATGTGTGCAATGTTTTGATTCATTTAAGAATGCAGTAACTCCTCCACACGTTCGACTTCTGCGTTACCTTATGTTGTATGTGTGACTGATTTTTTAATTTTTTTTTTATTCTTACCACTGGCTGTTAAAAGATGTTGAACATTTGTCAGAACTTGTTCGAACTGGAGAGGAGTCTGTTGTAGGCAACTTCAGTGTCAGTTCAGCAGTGTTTATGAGTAACAATTGCTCAGTGCTGAAAATGCTATCTTTGTGAGCTGCTGAATGACTTTGCAGCGCACATTATCACTGTTAGCCACTTCATTTTGTGCATCTCTTATCAGTCTTTGGGCTTCAGAACAGTTAATACAGTTGGTGTTGTTTTCTTTGTTTTTCATGACCATTATCAAGGTCATTATGGTCTTATTTCACCTCCTTAACAGAAAACATTCTCTGATTTGATCCTTCATTAAAGCAGAATGATAAGCTCCTGTGTTGAATCAAAGTATGATATTTGCAAACATCTGCTTTCACATTACAAATGACAGCAGTAACTCAATTGTAATCAATTAATGGGAAAATTAAGTCACTTAAATCCATTAGAAAAACAATTATTTGCAGCAATAGTATGAATAAGTACGTGTCTACTAAAACCTATCCACGCTGTCATCAAGTGTTATATTTTTTGCAGTATTTTATCAGATTTTCTTGAATTTCTGTGACATCTGAAAGATGCAGTCATTTTCTCCAGTAAAAAAGGCCAAATCTAATCAGGATTGGAGTTGTCTGATTCTTTTAAAAGATAGACGTATAGCTCCTTCAGCTTGTGTGCAACTCTTTCCACTGCTGTGGCCAAGTAACTTGACAATGTGGCTGTTTGTGTACACTCACAGACACTGTATTTATACTCCAGCATACCAGAGTTTGCAGGTGCACACACACACACACACACACACACACGCACGCGTGCACACACGTGCGCGGCAATCGCCCTCACATGTATTCACACACATTTGCAATCTGAACTGAATCTCAAACTTGACCATCTGCCGGACTACACCTGTAGCAGTACGTCAAACAAAAACAGGATGGACAAAGACGGCTTGGTTCTATGCTGTGGTTGTTGCGTCAAATCCATCTACAATCAATTCAATTTTGTGACGTCAGTTATTAGGTTGCTTTCAGATTGACTGAATAGAACAAATGACACTTCTTAAATTCTTTTCCAGGACATTCCTTACACCAGTGGTCCCCAACCATTTCAAACCGGTTCAAACAAGTATATGCTTTTCGAAGACCGGCAGCAACCATTTGTCAATGGGTGGTGGTGGTGGTGATGGTGGAGGGGGTCATTATCATTACTTAGGTTAACTACAGAGTACTTCCGACAACCTACTTACTACAACATTTTTTAAAACAGGTTGTAAATCTTTGAAAAAAGAAGTACTGCAAAGAAAATTATCAAAAATTTCCCCCATCAGGAACTCGGCAATGAATATACCTGAAAATGAAAACATTAGAATTTTGAAGTAATGATCCTATATACAGTCCCTTCCAAAAGTATTGGAACGGCAAGGTTTTGTTGTTTTTGTTGTATATTGAAGACGTTTCAGATCAAAAGATGAAAATGATGTAAATGTTATTTACATTTAGATGTGTTAAATAACTCTGGACAGAACAACTTTTGTTGGAAGCCATCCACTTTTCAAGTGAGCAAAATATTGGAACAGACATTAAATTAACTTGAAGTGAAAAACATTTAATATTTGGTGGCAAAACCAGTCTTGCACCTACTGCATTAAGCCTTCGACCCATTGACTTTACCAATCTGTTGCTTTCTTGGTTTGAAATGCTTTTGCATGCCTTTTCTACAGCCTTTCACTTACTTTTTATTTCTTGGGCTTTCTCCCTTCTGTTTCCTCTTCAGGAGGTGAAATGCATGCTCTATTTTGTGTAGGTCTGCTGATTGAGCAGCTTGTGTGTTTTGGATCACAAGCAGATTCTTTCTTTCTCCATACTTTGGTCTTTCCATCACTTTAGTGGAAGGTAATTAAACTTGATCTTGCCACTCTATAAAACTTTGTTCCAAAACTTGTGCCTCATCTTTGAACGTCTTTACAAAGTCCAATCTGGCCTTCCGATTCTTTTTGCTGGTGAGTGGTTTACTTCATGTGAGAATGTTTGTACGCACACTTAACGCCAACTTCCGTGCATTTTATAGGTGTGGTGATTTGGTTTCCATTGACAATTTTACAACCTCTAGCTTTTAGACGTTACTGCATCTAGTTAGTAAACATTGACCTCATACTTTAATCACTAAGGAACTTAAAAGCCTTTAACCACACAATTACAGGGTCACGACTTGTGTGCCCTGTCAAGTTGGACGACGTGCTCAGTGAAGTCAACGTTCAGAAAAAAACTCTGCTTTGTAATGCGGTCTACTTGTTCTTAGCGAGTTGCCGAGACACATTGTGAGCATAGAACACACAACTGTAGGCGGTCTTCCATTTCATGGGATCCTGCAGGATGCCCCTGATGAAGTTGCCTACTTCCTAAACAAATGCTAAATTCACATGAAACTATACCTACACTTACACACAGCTTTTAGATTCCATCCATCCATCCATCCATCCATCCATCCATCCATCCATCCATCCATCCATCCATCCATCCATCCATCCATCCATCCATCCATCCATCCATCCATCCATCCATCCATCCATCCATCCATCCATCCATCCATCCATCCATCCATCCATCCATCCATCCATCCATCCATCCATCCAAACTGATTATCCTCACGAGGGTCACGGTCGTGCTAGAGCCTTTCACAGCTGACTTCAGGCAGTAAGCGGGGTCCACTCTGAGCTGATTGTCGGCCAATTGCAGGGCACATATAGACAACCACCCACTAACACTCACCATCAACCACACCTAAGGACAATTTATAGTGGCCAATTAACCTACCATGCATGTCTGGAACATGGGAGGAAACCAGAGGACAGGGAGAACAGGCAAACTCCACACAGAAATCTAACACATGAAATCGAACCCTGCACCTCTGAAGTGTGACATGATGTGCTAACCGTGCCACCCCTTTAGATTACATTACTAATCATTTCATTTCTATCGCTGCACATAGTGTTTCATTTATGGTGTAAATATATGATAGTAAAATTTAAAGTTATAGAGTTTGTCTTCCAGTACAAGCAAACACATTAGTGTATTGTTGCTTGAGCGATGGCTTGGGTATTCTTGAATTGGCTCAAGATTGAACAGAAGCCCTATATTTGTGTCTCTAGGTCTATGTAATTGGATTGACCTTCTTTCTGCCGTTGACCACAGAGCTTAGCTTTGGCATAGTGGACGTGCAATGTCACACCCTCATCTGTCTTGAATAGCTCTCCCTTGCACAAATGCAGAACTACTGCTTGACATGTGGTCTATATTTGAACGTGTTGGCACCTACTCCGAGCTCGACTTTGCATCTTAGTGGTTGCCTAGATCTGAATTTCAGTATTAACCAATATATTTGTGATTTTTTTTTTTTATGGCAAAGTGATGTTTTATGTTTGTTTTGGGCGTAAATGTTTTAGAAAAGTGCTGAAGTGGAATACCAAGAAATACATTCTCATTTATGGAGTGCAAGAAAGAAATGACAAATGATATCATCCAGATGAATTTGTGCTCTTCATGCATTAATTTAAGGAATTTTATTCTTAGTCTTTTTGAGTTAAAAACATTTCTTGAAGTTGAACCAATGTATAACCAAAATAATTTTTATTTTTATGTCATATATAAACCAGAAGGGCAATAATCAATGAAGCAAATCTTCTACCTCAGGGTATTTTGTTTATTTATATACAAGAGCTACTAGTTCGAATAGGATATCAGTTCAACTTCAGTGACGTACACAACTTATATTTTCGCTGCTGCTAAGTTCTACAACATTTTTATCAGGCCGTGTCTTCATGTATCAAGGTATTTACATAAAAAAAAAAAGAAAATTTCCTTCAAAATGATGTCAAAATTAGAACACAGTCCAATGCCAAAAATAGGTGGTGCTGCACATCAGAATTCATCCAAGTAAGTTCGTAATAGGGCGTAATCATGGCTAGTCTACTAATCCTGGCAGTAACATTTCCATGTATGACTAATCGTGTATATTGAAAATTAAGTATTTTATGTAGGTTGTTCCACATCTTAAATACAGTCAAATCAAATCAGATATCATGGCTCTCCCAGTCATCAGGTATTATTAGTTATTTTAAGTTCTTTTATATTTTTCCACAGACTGTTTACTCATCGGAGATGTTACGAGCCTGCTAAAGTATCACATTTGCTTCTAAATCTAGATGAAGCGGAAGACGAACCGGTTATGCTGCACTCACAATCATAACTTACTTTTCTTGTTCTTCACTGCCATTGTTGATTTGCTCTCATCCTGTGTGTGTACTTGGCTGGTTTGTGTTCATTTGAGAAACTGGGAAAAGCTTGGCCCGGCAATGACTGATCTGTATCAATAATTAGCAACGCTCTCACACTGTTACGGAAAGAACTGCCAATATACATACTTGGAGAGGTTCTGTGGTAAAATGCCCTGCAGCTGTTTTATCATCACGGTGAAGAGTCAAGAAATATGACAAATTTGGCTTTTCACAGTTGTTACGTTTGGTAATAATGTTACCATCAACTTAATATTTTTAACATGAGTAATTGTCCAATATCACTGTTGAACAAAAAAAAAAAAAAAAAAAAGATTTTTTTTTAAGCTGGAAGGATTTCTTACTTAAAAAAAGACAGCCAAGTCGTTGGTTAATGTCTTTGACAACTGGAGGAGCATCTGTTATTGAAAACCATCCTAACTGTTTGGTTTGATGTTTTAATTTTCTCCCTCCCCCCCCATTTACTAATGTTGCGAAGCCGTGTACACTCAAGAGCACAAAGATTTGGATATGCAATCTGACGCCCTAACTCTGATCTGAGTCTGTGAGTGTTCAATTACATTCCAACAATGCTTTGAGCTTCTGAATGGTCCAGAGTGTAGCAGAGTGTGTTCAAAGTGCATCTACAAACAAACACACCCTTCAGGAGAAAATTATGATGGCAGTGCACATGCTTGCTCTTCTTTTTGGCGCTGCAAACAAAATTGGCTACGCGTGCCAGACTTGTGACTGGCACCAAATACCTGTTTTGAATGTCTTTTATGACTCTCATAACATCAGACGACAGCGAGATTGGTATACAAAGTCTGTGCATGAAATGTACTTTATTCGTTTTATGCACCGGCTAACTTGGAGGTTACAATCACTGTTTGTACACACAGGTCAGTCTATGTGCATCACTTAAGAGTTAGTATTTAACAACTTTTAATGATTATAATATCAGTGTTTATCATCATTTGTTGATTTAAAACATTTAATTTACATTACCGTATTTTCCGCACTATAAGGCGCACCTACAAACCTCCAATTTTCTCGAAAGCCAACAGTGTGCCTTATAATCAGGTGCGCCTTATATATGGACCAATATTGAGCCACTACAGCAGGCGTGTCCAAAGTCCGGCCCACGGGCCAAATGTATATATCTTATATATAGACAAAGTTTTAAAATGGACCATTCATTGAAGGTGCGCCTTATAATCCGGTGTTCCTTGTATATGGACAAAGTTTTAAAATGGGCTATTCATTGAAGGTGCGCCTTATAATCCGGTGCGCCTAATAGTGTGGAAAATACGGTATATTAAAAAGTCTGGTAGCCACAGACACCCTGAACACCCTCAAAAATAAACTTGAGACCAGGAACATTACCTCCTTGGCAGAGGAAAAATGACTCAAATTTTATGCCATTTTCTTCTGCGCTAACCCTAACCGCTGCAATACCATGTATGTCATGTGGAAAAACACTATAGCTGTATGATTCCGGGATGGAAGAGCCACAAGTGATATGCTTATTACAGAATAGTGGGACGTAATGACATTTGTGAACATATCAGTGGATTTTGTCAAAATGACATTTATAACCAGAGGAAACTTGCTTTTTACTGTGCTTATCAACTCGGTCTGTCTTTAATGTGAAAATATGTTCAGTATAAACAAACAGGAATGGGTTCTAGCCAGCACCAGCAAGCTCATGTGAAAAACACATTAAAAAATAAAGAGGGGTAGATTTTATCTTGTCATTTGGTTTATGTTTAGCTGTCAAGGGATGATCCAGTTTAAATGTGCTCAGTGAGGAATATTGAAGAAAGTTGTAAATGTAAAAGGATTTGAGGCAGCAGGGTACTAGCTGGCACTGAAAACAAACACATACTGGCACAAGCTCCAAGCAGCAGCAGTCCATTTGTTTGCTCTGAAAGATAGGCCTGTTTTCCTAATGGCTAAGCATGTTTACTTTGCGCTGGTCAAATACTTCTACTTTTATCATTCAAGAGGGATACATTTAGGGATAATTTTTTCTTGAAGCTAGCTTCACAGTTCAAACATATATTGTATTTTTTGTACACCTGTACTAGTACAGTCATCCCATTTGCTTTGGATTGACATTTTTCCTACTTTCAACAAATTTTCTAGCAAAGAGGATGGGTGTGGTAAGTTTATTATTATTGATTACACCATCAGAGATCTACCAAACCTCTTAAGGCCTTATCTCGCTGAGCTTCATGTACACATGTAGATAATGCTGGAATTTAGTCAGGGTTCCTAAAAGGTTGCAAACTGTTGCAAATAGATTTTCTTGTCGCAAAGACGGTTTTGCAACAGGAAAAACTGTTGATCGTCTCAGATACGGACATTTTGTATTGCGATTATTGTGACGAAACCTTTATTATTGTGCTCATTCAGAATTGTAAATGACAGCAACCTAAATTTCTTTTTATATACATGCAAACCCTTTGGAAGTCAACATAGACTAACAAAGATGAAAAAGATTCACATAGTATATGATAACATTGTGTCGGGTTACAATTTGGGTGCTGAAGCAGAATATTAAGGATGGAGTCAAGGGTTATACAGTTTTGTATCATGTCGAAATCAAATTCCATGGAGATTTGTTATGAGTTTCATTGAAGTGGGTGCAGTGACCAGTTTGATATTTGAGTCAACAATCAGCTTTTGTTCCTCTGTCGGTGGAGTGACCCAAACTGAGCCAAGCCTGTGGGCTGAGTGGAACGAATAGCGGCATTTCCTGACTGTCAAACAACTGCTCTCCTACAAGTTTTTTCAAACCCCAAACCACCTAATCGCAGACTATTGAGAATGGATACAAGAAGACAAGTTACAAGCTGAAGTATCAGTCTGCTTATGGATCACCTCTTAATGCTGCCGTGTACCGTGCTACTATTTAAATATGGGGGTCTTTTGAAAAGTGATTATTTTGACAATTTCCACATGCAATGCCAGTTACCAGCAGTTACTGTCACAGAACAAATCTCTCAGGGTAAAATTTGTTTTCTTGTCTGGCCTGGTTGACCTCATCTCATGACAACGGTAGAACACTGCACCATTGTTTTGCCTCGAATATCCCAGTAAAGTAGATACTGAAACTAGATGCTTCTTTGCTTGATCTCGTCTGATCCCCAGTTTGTTCCAGTGTGCTTTGAACTTCTGCAGGTTCGGGTAAACTAGCTTTAGCCATTTCAGCTTTGCTCTCACCTAACTTGCTCTCACACTTCAGGAACCAAACACTTTTATGTAACACAATGTCAAAAGTTCAGTGGAGTCTATTTTTTTCTTCCTCCATATTGTCACATGATAGTGTGAGGGCAGGAATAATAAAGAACAATGTAGCCAGTATTTGGTGATGTGACACTGTGAATGATTGTGTGATATCAATTAAGCTGTAGTATTACTTAGTCCGTGTACTAAGTCACACATAAATCTCAACTTAGTCATAACCTTTTATCTTCGCATTTTTAAAATAGATTAGACAGTCTTGTTTGGCTTCTCCAGTGGTTCAATGCAAATACATTAGCATAATGTTTGAGTGTGGCAACATGCAGGACTATATGAAACTACATGCAAAACAAACTGCAACATCTAAAACGAACGGCTCAGAGAGTCTGCCACCGGCAAACTATACAAACCAGCTGGCCGCATGCGGGACACTAGAACGCTTAAAGTTTAGTGGGTCATTTGTGCCACGTGGCTTATTACCTGGTCATGTGATCCACCATTAAAAAAAACAAGTTCTTGGAAATGCCCAATATTTTAAGATACAATCATACCTGCAGGCTTAAATCAGACTGGTGCTAACACACAAAACTGCTGCTCTTGCTGGTGTTAAGATGGCCACTTCTCACCAAGTGAAGTCAACAATTGGCCAAGTGGAAGTCACGTCTTTCCCAAGTTTTTAGCAAGCCACTCGAGTCTGACTCGAGTCCTGTCATATGACTTGAGTCCCCCAAGTCTGCCACAGCTCATTTCACTGTGGCTGAATATGATTTCATGTAGGAATAACACAAAGATGCTCTACTACACTACAGTCATCCTTTTTTTTTTCTTTCTTCATTTGAATGTCCAAAATACTTTGATGATACTCTCATGTGATCATTTACGAGACAAGCTGTGAGTGCAGAAACTGCTTTTGTTGAGTCCGTTTACAGATCACAGCTAATTTCTCACTTTAAAATCAAATACTTTGTGTCCATCTACCAGTTAACTGTTTCTACTTTATTTATTATACATCACCTAAGTCTAAAAAAGAAGTGATGTCTCTCGACCATGTCACACAGTGTCACAAACCGGTGATGTGGACAGCTATATGACCCATTTCACTGAACCATCACATCTGCTCCCAGGGGTGATGTGATTCCGAGAAATGACGTAAGGCGGCTTTTGTATTGTGTTATTGCTGAAAAGCCTGATTGTTTCATCTCAATAACAACTCTCTCGCTGGTTTCTTAAAAAATCACAAGAAGGCTTTTTCTGTCACTTCATGATTGAACTGCGTTTTCAGGGCACATTTGATTCTAAACTATTGTGTGATTTGATTTAGCTATTTATACTCACTACTGCGCTGCTGCATTACAGTACATTCCGTATAATTGGAACTAATCATGCCTTCCTGCTTCATAGAGTAGATGGTGAAATGTATTTTGACCCCATAGGAGAAAGCTATCTGCTCACTTATACTTTACTGACATAAGCCTGATTCATTTTGAGCACCCCCAGGGCCAGGTCTTGGTCAGGGCTGACTGTCCACAGGAGAATCTCTAAGGTCACATTTGCAATAAGTCACACCAGGCCCTCTGTCAGGCAAAGGAGGATGAGTCAATCAGAAGAAAGCAAATTTTTCTATGGTGGCTCATCTGACTTGGGTCTAAATGTAGTAGACAAAGTATCTCACTGTTCCATTTAGAACCATGCAGTCACATGACATCTGGACAATTCACAGCATTGAAATGAATTTTATCAACTGGGAAGGATGGATAATCCTTCTGTTTGCTAAATCGGGCACTTTATCCACCATCTATCTGATGATCTTTCTAGTATGATCCATTCATCCGTTTAATACACCCATGGCTGCCAGGAATAATCTGGCAGGGAGGATATGCAAAGGCATCTTTGCAGCTCTTTGTGAGTGTGGATTGTTTGGAAAAAGAACTGTTGAAAAACACAAAGTTGACAAAACATTTACTCAAACTTTCCCATGTGAACATACAATTAATGACAAAACGTCACATGCGGATTTTACGAGAAACAAAAGTTCCATAGTTCATCTCTTTGTATTCAGCTCTCTCCCCACCAAAACCCATCCATGCACATCTTTATGGAACTTTCGGTGTGCACTGGGGCACAGTCGAGCTGGAACACAAAAGACCCAAATTCAGACAAATTAAGTCACTTTGTCGACCCCCAGATTGAAGTATTTATTTGGTGGACGAGGATTGCAAATTGAACATTGTGTTCACGTTTCCTAAATTTTATGGGCCAGGATACTAGAAAAAGCACACTATACTACCTAAAATGAAGAATGGGCAGCATCATGTTTTGAAGCTTCAACAGGAACTATAGTCAAGATGATTATGAACAATTGGACAGAGTAGTCAGTGTTGGCACCAAATCATCAGGGTTATGCTGGGAGGCGAGAAATTTTAATCCATTAGAACACCCAACCTTTTTAGCACCAAGGACCAGATTATTGTCAGACAATGTTTTCACGGACCGGTTTTTAAGGTGTGGCGGATAAATACAACAAAATAAAATGATCAGCATGAAAAGATGGTATTGTCGTGATGAAGGAAAGAAGAAGCAGGTGGTGTGCCGCAAAAGACTTTATTGGACATACGCATAAAACGAGGAATAAAAAGAACAACGGAAGTGCGTTACCAGATAAACATGTATGCAACGCGCACTTCAACCCTTAGTTCCATGCTGGAATTCTGTATGTGAACACTTCACATAATATAATATAATATAATATAATATAATAATAAAATGTGAATCCACTGTGTATTCCTATGCAACTTTACACACAGTGTCAATTAAAAAAAAAAAGATTGTTCAAACTCAGATAAATAAAACTGAAATAATACAAGTTATTTATTCTTTCCTGTGCAGCCTGGTACCAAATGATCCACGAACCCGTACTGATCCGTGGCCCGGGGGTTAGGGACCACTACATTAGAACTTCTGAACTTTATTTGGGGTTAATTAGAGGTACTATAATAAGGGTGGCTGTGGATCAGTGGTATAGCATTCGTCCACTAACTGAAGGGTCGGCTGTTTGATTCCCGCTCTGCTTGAGTCATGTGTGATTTTGATTTTGGGTAGACACTTCCCCCACCTTGCCTCCAACGCCACTCACACTGGTGTATGAATGTTTGGTGGTGGTAGGAAGGAGCGTAGACTTTTTACAGTATATTTACTGTATTAACGTATATCCCCTGTTCATTCAAATACATACTGAATGCTCACGAGGTCTTTTTATTTACATTTCCATAACTACGTTTCCTGATTATGGGATGCCTGCCAGAATCACTACAGTATATAAACATAGCAAATATTTGCCATTACCACGAACGTTAAGATAAAGTCCCACCACAAAGACTTCAGTGTTTGCAATGTGAAAGCTAGCTGAAAAAGCTAATCAAATCAAACCATCCATGTGTGTTGGTTCTTCTTAAAGACTCTGAGTTTGCAGGCATGCAGTCACATTGCACCCACAATACTTTGGCTCCATCTCAAGTCTGTCATTGGTCCGCCTTTGGCTCACTTGGTACCCTAAAGCTAGGAAAATGTTTGTTGACCTACAATATTGGAGTCTATGAAGTGGTGCAGTTATCTCTGTATAAACAGTTTCAGCTTTGCCAGAGGGAAAGGGAAATAAGCTCATATGGTCGGATATTCTATTTTAAAGTAACAAACACATTAACCAAATCGGTGAATAATTACAGTTATGGGCCACATCCAACCAAACATCTTATGATTTTTATTTTTGTGTGTTTTATTTTTCCATCACATAGATAAGCGCATGGTGTTTTCTGAATGAATCGACTCAAAAGAATTCACTTGACATTGTGTGTTAGTTGCTTTGAAACTGTACCATGGCATTAAACACACCTGAATATATTTGAGTAGAAACTCGAAAGTAAATAGGGTCCAGAGGTCCAGGTATTAAATGTTTGACACGGGAATTGATTAACTCCCTTTAAAATACAAATTTGAGGTCAACCAGCTTCCCAGACCTTTAAATCTTGCACGACATATTTTTGATAAAAAATCTGCCTAAAATCGGAAACAGTGCTTTCTGGTTCACACAAGATGATTTAAAGGAGACATGCTGTGGAAATTTGATGTTTTTTTTGTTTTTTTTATTGCTTTCATACCAATTCGAGGTGTAATGGTTCACCATACCTATGATTCGGTTCAAGTTTCATTTTTTAAGCGGCAGTTTTGGTTCAAACTTCGCTTGCCGTCATTGCCGTCAACTTGCCTATGAGGTTATGCTGCATTCAAGTGTTCCTTGGAATTATGATGTGTGCGGCCAAACCGCGGTTCAGGATGACAGAACGAGTAGTTCAACCAAAGTACTTTGTACCGCTGTTTACTGGTTCGGTTCAAAACCGTTACACCCCTAATACCAATGGTTGTCAAAGGCCTACTCACCAGTCAAATATAAATTTAAACAGCCATGTAAATCTTTAAGCTGCTGATATCTGAAAAGAACCAACATTTCTGAATTTCCAGCTGATTGTTATACAGATCTCAACATAAATAAACTTTTCGAGTTTCTTCCTACAGCCAGGCCCCATCACTGATGTTGAATACCAACCAGTTTAGTTTAAAAAAAAAAAAAAGAATATATGCATATGTAGAGTATTGCATAGTTTTAATCGGCTCGACCTAGCAAAATGACGCTGACCAATTGTAGTCTATCCCTGTTTTGACCTCGTGTTTCTGAAATGAGCAGAATACCAACTGCTTCTTCATTAAACCACTTATTTAATGAGAAGTGATAGTGTGCATCCAATTACAATTATCATGACAGCTTTGCATGTATTTTTCCTCCTTGCCTTCCAATTCCAGTGATTTCAGAGAAGGTTCATGAAGGACAAGTCTGTGGCGGTTATCCTGTGTTTGTGAGCCAGGATGTGAAAGTAGCAGAGAGGCCAATACCTCTAAATTCTTCTGGTCCCCTTTGAATGGAAAGGTTGAACTTCCCCGCCAAAAACTTCAAGTTGGCAAAAAACACTTTTATGCCTGCAGCCATTTTTTTTTCCCCCCAGGCGGAATATTTCAGCTGTTTCTGGACAGTTTTTTTTATCATTTTAAATGTCATTTTCAAAAGTTGAAAATGAACTAGAATTATCCTAATTAAGAATCATTTTCAACATTGCAGCTTCAGTAGTATTAAGAACAACAGTCTGCAATGAACAATCCTTTACTTCTGCTTTTGTCGTTTTTGTACCAACGTGTGGGGAGTCCATTGATTGGTCAATAGAGGGCTGTCATTGTGCAACATTGGGACAAAATGTCTAAAAGTAGACACAGAGAGAGGACAGTATGATGCTTGTTTCTGGAAAATGCTAAGACAAAGTGTCACACCAGTAGTCACAGTCTCTGGTTGAATACTGTACACAGGCGGATTATACTGTCTTGTACTAGGACGATGTCACCCTATTGCATCACGTGTAGCTGTTGTCATGATCCATACTCTCCTTGCCTGATTCTTGCTTCAATTAATGCCGCAATAAGAAAATTGTGGTCTCTTGTGCTAGTACTACTACTTTTACTACCGTATTTTCCGCACTATAAGGCACACCGGATTATAAGGCGCACCTTCAATGAAAGGCCCATTTTAAAACTTTGTCCATGTATGAGATATATACGTTTGGCCCGCGGGCCGGACTTTGGACACGTCTGCTGTAGTGGCTCAATATTGGTCCATATATAAGGCGTACCTGGTTATAAGGCGCACTGTCGACTTTTGAGAAAATTGGAGGATTTTAGGTGCGCCTTATAGTGCGGGAAATACGGTACAACTGGTATTACTGTTTTATCATTCACTAATAAATATTTAAGGGGAATTCAACCCTGAAATTTTCTTGATAATGTTTTATGTGCCCCCACTAGTCTTAACACAGCATTCTAATTAATATTGCGCATGTTGAATTTGAGTTAAATAACAAAACTTAACCCTTTTTACCAATCTCAGTCGACGGCCATTTTGCCACTTGCTGACTGTCGACTGAAAACGACATCGTGGTTGCCAGGTCTCAGGTCACCACCAATCTCCGCTCACCAGGTTTCTGAAGCTGAGCAGTGATTGGTTGTTACCTGAGTTGGATAAAAACAGGTGGATTTTGCTGTTTAATTTATATTCCACGAACCAAACATGAATCAGAACACTTTGTTTTGACAAGTTTGGCTGCACAGAGCATACCATTACAAAGAAAATGTTCCTCTTCCTCTTCACGCACTGAAAACTTCCTCTTTAAGCACTAGTTCTTTAAAAATTATTTCCTGAAGACAAACAACCCATTGCAATGTTGGCTTGATTTGTTTGGGGTTTGTAGCTGGAGCGCCAAACTATTATTATTATCACTTTTTTGCATTATATTGCTCTAAAGTAAGAAACTAACTAGTTTACTAAATGTAAACAGTATGTTGTTTACTAATTCATTCCCAATTAACTGGCGAAAGTTTTGTTTTACATGTGTGGTAGGACTTAACGACCTGATAGGAACATTACTTTAATGTTTGAGTAGGTTTGCATGTAAGGGAAGCAAGGTCGCAAAGCAGTGTATTCTCATTCTGCAGACAGAGAGAGCAGCAATCAGTAATTCACAGAAGAATTTGTTTACTCGTGGCAAAGCTACAAATAACTGCAGGGTTTATCTAGGTTGGAAAAAAAAACTACTTCCCCTCAGGCAACCATACAACGTAAACAGTGGGTGGTAAAGGGAAAATACTCTTGCGTCTTGCAAAGACATAACCACGACAGTACATGTTCCACATGGACACATGACTCCCACGAATCACTTTTTTTAACAGAAGTGCAAGGCCAAGCTTACACTGCCAATTTTCTTTTTCTGGTTTAAATAGACCTTAAAACCATGTTATTAATTTGTCTCTGAATGACACAGTTTGAAACAATGAAAGAGGAAAAGCCTGTTCTGTTCCATGCAGACTGACTGCATTTCAACAATGTTTGGCTCAAATTCAAAACTAAATGTATGCTTGACCTGCACGTAAGTACCTCACACGTCCATTCTGCTTCAAACGTGTTTCGTGTCCTCTAGCACAAAATTCAACATATCAGATTACGTATACAAGAAGTCTGTTTCTCTACTTGTCCTCTGACTGACATTATCTTTGTGCTACATAGCTTTTCTTCTTACAATCATGTCTCCTTCTTTTTCCTCTTTAGGCATTTGGCAATGCGAAGACAGCCCACAATAATAACTCAAGTCGGTTTGGCAAATTCATCCAGGTCAACTACCAAGAGAGTGGAACAGTGAGAGGGTAAGGAACTAAGGAATAATGTACCATATTTTCCGGACTATAAGGCGCACCTAAAAACCTAAAATTTTCTCAAAAGCCGACAGTGCGCCTTATAGTCCGGTGCGCCTTATATATGGACCAAATTCCTAAATTTAAAGTGGCCTGAAGTATTGTGTCATGAAATCAATCATAAGTGGCCCGCTGAAGACTATGAATCATGAATCAAAAAGACTGTGGATCATTATTTTGTGATTATAAAGTAATTTGTTGCATCTGAAGTTGAAATAAAAAAGATAAAATGGAGAATGATTTGATTTGGATTAAAAATCTGACATGATGCATTAATGGTGCGCCTTATAGTCCGGTGCGCCTTATATAAGGACAAAGTTTTAAAATGGGCCATTCATTGAAGGTGCGCCTTGTAGTCCGGTGCGCCTTACAGTCCGGAAAATACAGTATACCGTACGTTTAAATAGGATGATGATGATGATAATTCAGTAATGAATAAAATTAATCTTTCTGGTTGTTACAGGGCATATGTGGAGAAGTATCTCTTGGAGAAGTCGAGGCTGGTCTCTCACGAACACAATGAGCGGTAAGTGCTTCTTAGAAAGCCAGATGGTCAATCTCAAATCAGACGCATATGTGTCACAGGATGTTTCGGAGGTCATCGGGTGCTCATTGTGTAATGTGTGTGGAAAGATCAAGTCACCACACACACAAAAAATACTACTTTGTGTTTTTTCACTAGTTATATGCAATTTTTTATGTCAGAAGAAGGTGGCCTACTTGTATATTTAATTTGCTTGCAAAAATGCTTGCTAGGTTGTCCACCTATGCAAACACACAACTGCAATTAAGATACACTCTGCTAATTAGCCCGAGTGCTAAAGCTGTTGATAAATTGTAAACTATTTAGTCATTTAAAGATCTGAAAAAAGTGTTTTATGTGTTGTACCCATGTTATGTCACACCTTTTATGTCACTGAACCATAAAATATTATCTTGTTTTTCTCTTGTTTGATAAATATTGGCTTTCAGTGGTGTTCATGTTTGAATGTTTACATAAAGTAACATTGTTGTGTGTGGGCCGGTGTGATCCTGTGAGCAAATTCACTTCAAAGCCAAGCTTGACACTAATGTGGTGGCCTGCTGACTGCCGGTTTTAGTGAGGGTTAACCTCACCCTGGGAACTCATTGTGGGCCCCACGTTAGCCGCCCCTTAATGAGATGGATTGCTGACTCCAGCCCCATAAAATGTATTCACACATTTTTCTTGGTTGTGTAGCTTCTGCACACAGCTTATGACCTCTAACCTTTGTGCTGCTGCTCAGTGATGTCAGCGCTTGAGTATACCTTTCTGAGCACATGCTCGCTAACAAAATTGATATAAATACTTCATTTCTTTTATTCTGTGACAGATCAACTGGGCATTATGATAAGCATGATAAACCTTTTGCACAAACATTTAAGCTACAACTCATGAAAATATCTAGTATGTTTATTTTTGTTATTCTTTTTGCATTGGTATAAATGCAAACATTAACAGTAGCAATATTGATTGGCATTATGTCAACATTTTCACCCATTGAGGTTTTTTATGGCTTGATGATCAATGTGGAGGATTGCTGCTGCTATCCTTTTTTAACAGGCGTTAGCGTGGCGGATCGTCGTGAATTCTATGCGCGCATGGGGTTGATGTATTTTGGTAACCATGGTAACTATGGTCATGTGGTCCTTAGCTTTAGCAAATCAAAAATAACTTTGGCGAGAGCCTTGCGGCCATATATGAATGATCATGGCTGTTTTGAAAACTCTTCCCACGGTTTGTGAGACAAATTTCATTGAAATGTTCAAAACCTCCTTGTGACAAACTTGTTTTGAATGTTTGCAACTTTTTATGAAGTTTGATAAAACCTAAAATTCACTATGTACATCAGCACTCTCCGCTAAGTGAGATACAAGTAGTAGGTATTCGTTATGCACTTACCAGTTCGGGCTGTCATACAACTCTTTTTAAAATCAATTAGTGCTTTTATTTTTTTTATTTTTTTAAAGTTAACAATCTTTTCATATTAATTTTCATGTAACCCAGGGTCCGGTGTCATGCTCTTGCCCATTCAGGTTCCGCAGCCATTTAATCTGCTCTGATGGCTTGCTGGCAGTGGAAATGTCATCTCTGGTTTTGTGTTGAACTAAATAAATAAGGTTTCTTTCTTGTGTCCTCTAGAAACTACCATGTGTTTTACTACCTGCTGGCAGGAGCGAGTGAAGAAGAAAGGACTGCCTTTCACCTCATGAAACCTGAAGAATACCATTACCTCAGTAAGGTAGGAAGGTTCAGCAAATGTTTCACTTTAAACAGTACAAGGTCAAGTATTGGCTTGGGGGTATTTTGATTAAGCTTGGCGTTTTGTTGGATCATTAGGTAGAAAACTGTAGAGTTTGCTTGGGCTGTATGTCTGTTGACGTTAATGTCAGTAAAAAATGGAACCCACGCGCTCGCACACTTACACAGGGACACATTCACACACACAGACTTGCTATTCTGTTTATTTTCCCTTGCGCCATTGTTAGGGTTTCAAATGCATGGTTACAATATTAAAATACTAAATAAAATACTTAGCTCCATCTTTGACATTTGTGCATTCGCACGCATACACACACCCATATGCTTACTTCACCTCTGATAAACACATGCTAACAAATGGTAGTTGTGCTTGGGCTCATCAGGAAAACAGGTTTCAAATACTGTGAGCATGAACGAAAGGCATGGTCAAGTCGTATACATGGAATGTGGATGGCGTGTAAAACTTTGACAGCCACGCCATGGCGACCAGCGACTTCCTCTCCTTCTATGAAATCTTAACGCCTACACTGAGAGGAGCAGGGAATTCCGTTCATTCCTCCTCACCCCAGAACTGCACGCACAAACACACATGCATAGTACATAAATTCTACCACATTCTTGCACTCTCTCTTCAGTGTCTTCCTGTCTTTTGGATGCTGCTTCTTCCCCCATCTGTCCCTTCTGCAATGTGTAAATACACACTCTTGAACAGATTTCACAAACCCCTCGTGACGGCAAAGTGAAGGCAACTCATTTACAGACTACATAAACACGCTATGGATTAGCACTTGTTTGTCCACATTCATTACTCTGTTTTTATTGGACCCTGCTGTTGTCACGCGGACAAAATGGCGTTTTCATCTTGCTTTTTATGCATTACTCCTAACTCTGTAAATATTACAGCAAGCGTTGCCCAAGCCAACTACGAGTTTTCTTGTGATATTTTTTTCCCAGTAGTTTTTGATTAGACGAGAATTTGAATCACCATATTAATTACAAAATTGAACTTTGTTAGCTTGAACTGACTTGAACTGTTTCTATATTGCTATTAAACTCTGCCCAATAGCTTCATATTGATATGATTATGACTAATGGACTTGATCAGTGTCTTACCAAGTTACATTTTTAAAGTGGTGATTACAGTATTTTTATTTTTTTTCAGTATAGATGTTTAGAATAATAAAAAGTCTGGACATGTGGTCACTGACAGCAATAATTGTATCAAATTCACAAGAACCTTGCAAAGAACCCTTGCATTACAAATATTGAGAATCAAATTGAAAATGTTATTTATTAATATTGCAATAGAATACAATGTTGTCTGTAGTGTAATTTCTAAGTCGTACTTCAATGTTTTTGAAAACCAAGAAAAAAAAGTGTTTTAAATACATTTTTTATTGCTATTGTAAGAAAAGCTTCAATCAGATGGGCAAACCCGAAGTTAAAGGAAAAATACTCAATAAAAATCCCAATGTGTGTTGTTTTTCCTTCTTTCCCCAAAATATTGAATAATGACTTCATGCTTTGTGGTCGACAAATTATGTGTTTGTCAAGCAGAAGTAAATATTCAAAACATTAAAATTAATTAAAATTAATTAAAAGTCATTTATATATTTTGTGAATTTAAAAACTGTAATGTGTTTATTGCCAGTCTTTAATTGCATTAGTGGTTAATTCGCAACAACTACCTTGTTTCTTAGCATTGTGTTAGTATTTTGAATAAGGGGCTAATTTTGATTGGAATTTCTTGTCATTTTCAAAGGAAAGCCGTGAATTAACAGCAGGTTTCAAGTTTTTATTTTTGTACATCATCTAACCAGGGGGTAATGATAAGATACTCAAATGTAGGAAATAAATCATAAAACTCATAGTTGGCTTTGGAAAACAAAAACTTGCTATTTTAGCTCTACAAGCAGCATCCCACAGCTTTCATTTCATGTGCAGAAACTATGTCAAAGTCTGTACTTGTATGTGACGTCCAACCATGTTTTTTAACTGCATGTTCGTTATTTTTAGTAACCTGTGTGTAGTCCGTGTTCAAGTCTATAATGGATTATGTCATCATGGAATGCTGCTGTCTAATTCTAACCTCATGCCCTGTAAACTCTACCTTAACATTTCCAGATGACAAAGACAACCCACCGACTGCACCGGGACACTTACTGTGAGAGTGAAGTGGTCAGTATCTGAGTGTGCATTTTATAGAAGCCATAGAAGCTACTGCACGTTGCCTCCCTGACCAAAAACACCCCCCCCCCCCCTCCCATTTGTGTATATTTTCCCCGTTGGTATGTCTAGTCATATCCTGACCACTTTGGAGCCCTTGTCTGTAATCGTTTTCTTGGACAATGTAATGTTTTTGTATGGTGGGAGTAAATGCTTCCACATGCCAGAAATAAGGTTCTCAATAAGTTGCTTAAATACACTGAATCAGACGTGCAGCACTCTGAATTTTTCACACCTGTTTACTTGTGGAGCGTATACAAGGTGTGTCAGAGAAGTTCCAGGATCTATGTCATAAGTTTTCCCCTTTGCAGTAATGCATGTGTAGTCTTAATGCTATTTTCCAGCCTTCCCTGCACTCAGGGACAAAATCACATTGAGCCAGAGGAATAATGAGTTGGCTTATGCCCTGTGGTCTTCTTCTCGGCCAGGAACTGTCAGATGCTCAAGGCTTTCTGACCAGGCAGGCCACAAATTGTCCTGTTTCATTTCTCACCACCTCACACGTACTGAACAAAACAAACACCGCCGGATCTCTGTAGGCGTCTTGGTTGATCGTCTGACCCACATTAAACACTCCATTTTTACCCCCATTTGCTTCCACAACTATTTTAGTCGATTGTGTAGATTTCACAAGGGACTGGAAACTTTCTTAGAGATGTAGATTCCTATTAACATGATAGAATAAGGTAGTTGATGCCATTTTGTTGCCGGTGTAAGAGATGAATCTCCACTTCCAGTCCAACCTAAAGATAATGTAAGACGTGTAGAAAAGTAGCAAATCACACGCTTATGTTTGTTCAAGGTGTTCACTCACTTGCGTGCAGGTGAACTATGGAATGTTTACATGTGGGGATGAGTTATTTGTTCAAGGGCACACCTCTCACTGGATCTGATTATAAAAATCACAGCTGCCAGTCAGAAGATGTCAGCATGTCACATTTTAAAACGCATGATTTTCTCAGATTACGTCATTTGCTTACAAATTCTACTTACATTAATACACTCTTTCTCCATGATGATGTTTTGGCATTCAAAAATACTACATAGTGTGATTGTTTTTTTTTTTGTTTTTTTTTTAGTTTAAAGAACAATAAAACAGAAATATTGACACAGTCCACAGGGTGGTGTAGTGGCTACTTAGCATGTCAACCTCACAATTCTGAGGGACTGGGTTTGATTCTTTGGCTCTCCCTTCCTTATTGAGTTGGCACCTTCTCACCGTGCTTGTACTCTAGGTACTCCGACGACCTCCCACATTCCAAAAACATATCGTTCCCGTTTACTGAGTGGCATTCAGGTTATTTTTGCATTGTAAATGAGATTGTCTTTCTTTTGTTGTGGCCAGTGAACATTCCTCTCCAATGTCAGCCATCTTGTGATCATGCACCATATGGAAAGTGGCAACATTTTCCACTTCAGTTGCTGTATCTCCACTTGTTGCTCCACACATCGGACCACAGTGTTCCCTATTTGTTTGCTTCCTAATTATGCTTCAGGCCACCGTTTTTCTCCTCCACTCTCCAGTCTAAGCGAAAATCCCTTTTCTTAAACAACTTAGCAAGAGACTGTAAACACAAAAACATTGGTTCACTGTTTATTTCAACAGTATTAGTAAGTGCTTCTCCACTTCATAGCCAGTTTTCGTTAGCTGGAGTGACTGTGAGTGTGATGACTCCTGGTTTCCACATTTTGCAGGACTGCTTCACAGTTGAAGGAGAGGATTTGAAGCATGACTTTGAGAGGCTTCAGCTCGGGATGGAGATGGTTGGCTTTCTTCCTTACATGCGAAAACAGTGAGTGACGTACGCGCACCCACCCATGCAAGTATGCACATATAGACTTGCGTAAGCTAAGTAATAACATACGGAGGATAAATAATAATAATTACCCTAAAAAGTCTAACATGTGGTGAATAGCATTTTTCCATCTACAAAGCATGCAAAGCGACTGTTTCTTTACACACTGACGCAGCATTGGGAGCAACTGTGGGTTTGGTATCTTGTTCAAGGACAGTTTGACATGGTTACAAGGGCTAGGGATCAAACCCACAACCTCTGAGTTGGAATACGAACACTAAGTATAAAACATGTCATACTGTACACTATCAACCCCCAAATGTCATCACGGGTAAATATCTTAAAATGTAATTCAATCCTAACCGGTACAATAAATTCTTGTGTTTTTAACAATGACGTCAGAAAACATGCGTATCACTTTAATCAGGTTATTATGTACGGCAGGGGTGTCAAACTCGTTTTTTTCGCGGGCTGCATTGTAGTCATAGCTTCTTTCGTGAGGGCCATTATGACTGTCAACCCAAATAAATGTATGAGCACCTCATATTATATACAGTGAAAGCTACAAAACAAACTGACAAATAACTCATTTTCAAATCAGATGAGTAAAAACTGGTCAAATATTTAAAAAAAAGATATTAAAAGTGAAGACAATTTGCAATTCTAGTAATGACACACGAATTTGATGCACAATTTGTCTTCGTGGGCCACATAAAATGATGTGGCTGGCCTTATCTGGCCCCCGGGCCTTGAGTTTGACACCTGTGCTGTACACTATCAGCCCCCAAATGTCACCACATTGACTAATTTAAAAAAAAGGGTAAATATCTTAAAATGTAATTCAATCCTAACCGGTACAGTAAATTCTTAGGTTTTTAACATTGATGTCAGAAAACATGCGTATCACTTTAGTCAAGTTATTATGTACGGTATGACGATAGACACATGATCAACAGAAATTGCCCTCGATATAATATCGCTAAAAACAATCAGAATGATGTTAGGATTTTAGCTACAATTACAAGCACCTAAGAGGAAATTTGGAGCACCGTGTTCTCAGTGCACAAGAACCATTTCTGTGAATGTTGTCCACCTAACAAGAGAAGAAGAAAGTATGTGAATGTGTGAAACAACCTTAACTTCATTCAAATATATGATGAGTACAGTATATTTCCAGTGTTATTTGAACCCCACAACCTTTTCTTTTAAGGATCTTCTCTTTGCTATCCGCCATCCTCCACCTGGGCAACATTCGCTACAAGAAAAAAACCTACAGGGATGACTCTATTGACATCTGTAACCCAGAGGTGTTGCCTGTGGTTTCAGAACTCCTGCAGGTATAACTACATTATGCTGTGCTGAAAAACGAAACACTCAAGTGTTTCTTATTGTCTGCTCAGTCTAATCAGCATGGATACTGAAAAGAATGGAATCTTGCCAAAAAGGTCAAAAGTAAACTACAGAATTGCTTATCCCAGCAACGAGATTTAAACATTATGCTGGACGCAATTGGAGCAAGATTGTTTTCTTCATCTTCAGTGGGATCTCATTTTAAACAGTACTAGTCACCGTTTTGACATGTAAAATGTTTGTCATTTCTTTAAGGTGTGCAATTGGTATCCCCCGTGTCTCTCAATTGCAGTGCTGTCCAGTTGCAGTTGTAATCCGTCATTGCTCATTAAATCAGCCTTTTGCTGTTACTCTCTAAGCAGTTTCTTTAATTTCCTCAGAGTGTACAGGAGTTAATGAAAACAAATGACAGCTGCTGTCTATGATCTGTACTGACTTTTACTCAGTGATGAGAAATTTTCCACAAATGTGATCTTGAGAGTAGATAACTATAAGGTAATTGAGATAGGGTTAGGGTTAATCATGGCTGGCCATCTTTTTTGAGAGTAGTTATAATAATCTCCCCTGACAAAGTTCTATACTAGTTGTAGGACTTCTGAGTGACGCTGATGTCAACGATTTAGTCATCTTGAACCTAAATATGCCTGAATGAATGTTGGCATTTGATTTAATAGCTGAGTCAAAGCTAAATCCTTGTGGTAATCGTAGATTTAATCTTGCACACTGTGGCTTTGAGCTGATTGAACGATTCTATTTGCTCAGGTCAAAGAGGAGATGCTGATTGAAGCTCTGACAACACGGAAGACTATTACCGTAGGAGAAAAGCTGATTGTCCCTTACAAACTGGCGGAGGTGAGCAATTCTCAATTTGTATCAACCATTAATAAATAATTTAGTCAGCCATGGATGTACAAGACGATGGACAACTTCAAGCTGATTGCGGTTAAGCATGTTTATATGCTCAAGATGAGTGTCTTGGTGTATATAGCGTGTCTGGAGGCGCGTTGCCAACTCGGTAATGGCCTCCCCTCTCCAGCCTGACCTGGCCATGTTTACAGGACAGCTTGGACCCATACCGGATCTCCTCTTGCACTTTTGCTCTTGCTCTGACAGTCTAGTATGGCCGCACACATGAACTCATGCTCAACACATGCGCACACACACGCACGGACACGCACACAAACACACGCAGGCTGTTAGTGTGTTTAGAGACGGGAAGGCATTTCAAGCCCCCGTACAGTGTTCATTGAGAACCCTGCTCGTAAAACAAACAAAAGTCATGGTCTGCAGATGAGAGCCATCAGAATGAGGGAAAGGACAACGTGGACATACACAGCCAAACAAATGGATTAGATCACCAAATGTAAAGTTTATGCCAGAACTGCCTTATGTTTACAGCATTGGTGTTTATTAAGATATTTTTTGTGATGTTTAATAGCGTTTTGTATGGAAACGATTATATTACATGGACGATTGTGCCACAATTGACAGTGTCCCAATTTAAGGTCTCTTTATTTTGATAGAATGCACAGATTGCAAAATACACAACATTTACCATATTCACTTCGCAGTCTGATTAAAGGCAGTAAATTTTGGGAGGGCAGTTCTGTTAACGCAATGTTGAGTTGGGCTACTGTCAACTTAGCGAGCTTGTGGCTTTTACAAACACTGTAGCGACTAGTTTACAAAAAGCAATTAGAACTGATCAAGTGATCTTTAGTGCTATTATTGGAGACTCTGGGACCTCCGGAGCAGGCGATGTTACCCATTAGTTTTCAAATTTACAGTTGCGGAACATTTTTATGGACTTGCATTCCTGAAGAGAAAAGGGTGTTTTAATAGATGAGTGCTGTGCTTCTGAGAAAAGTTCAAGTGAAATGACTCAAATATTTTTATGAAAAGGGAACATTTATCATTTTTGTTCAACATGGTAACAGGTGAAAGATGTTCGAATACAGTCATATCCAAACAGGGTGTCAGTGGAAAACAACTTGTCTGAAAGTTTCTATTTTCTAAAAAAAAGTGCCTCTGTTCATCGATCTATGCCGGGGACATCTCCTAAACTCATCTAAATAAAATTTCTGGAGCATTTATAACCAAAAAAAACGCAGCCGTAACAAACTGCTGTACATAAAATTTAATTCTGTTCAAAATTTGATGGTAACAAGAAAAACTGTTTGCAACCATTCAAGCCATTCGCTAACACTCGCATCACTTCACCAGTAAGTGCGATACCACTTTAAGAGGTTGCCAAAACAAGAGTTATTATCATTCCAAAGAAAGTGTCCCAACATTGAGACTCGGCGTTTCCCATCAAAACTGTCACAACCTCCCACCCAATGATGTTTGGGTTCTCTTGTGATTGTTTTTGTTGCACACTGGGTGGTCTCTCGATAAAACTGCTCAATAAAACAACAATGCAAAACGGTAAACAAATTAATACAAGTTAAAACCTCAAAGACATCAGAGAAATTCTTGAGAGATTTGTCATTTGGTTAGAGTTGTGAAGTTGTTCCGACATCCTCTAAATAATGAAAAGCTTTTCACTGATTAGAAAAAGAGGGAGACCTGTACATTGACGTGTTCCTTGATTCATGTTTTCGATATTTGGGGTGACCTTTTCAAATCTTACTTGGCAGATTATTTGGGGTTAAAGGGAGCTGTTTGCTTTAAGTCACCACTCTAAAGTTTGTTTTCGACTCACCTTTACTTCGGAAAGGTCAAAGCTTTCCGTCGTAAATGTAAATGATTTGGATAACCTCGATAATTTGACAAGGGGCCTTTTATTAAAAAAACTCATTGTTTATGAAAACTTTATTTGCCCAAGTTTGTGAACTTATGCTGAGATATTTATGTAAATTACAAAAGTATTGAGCTATGCAGGATATTCATATCATATTTAGACACTGGCATTTCATTTCATTTGTCATTTGTGTGTTTTCATTGAAAGCATTCAATGTAGCTTGTCTTTCACTCTCTTTCATATTCATATTCTTGTCAATGTTCTGGTCAACTATACTTTGGCCGAGTATACGCTTCTAAAAATAAACAGAAAAAGGTGTAATCATAAATAAAACAGCATTGTAGAGCAGGAGGAAGCGGCTTAAGCCTCAAGAATGTTTAAGTGGCCTCGTACTCTAATCCGTGTACTCTTAATGTATGTTTGTGTATGTACTTGTAGGCGGGTACGGTGAGAGACTCCATGGCAAAGTCGCTATACAGTGCACTGTTTGACTGGATTGTCTTCAGAATCAACCATGCTCTGCTCAATATCAAGGATCTGGATGAACCCACCAAGGTAACGAACAAAAGACATGCCCACTAGCATAAATATAGGCAGAGAGTTTGGCTTGAAATTAGTCTGCGGTGATTGGTTGGCAACCAGTGAAGCCTGGATAGGCTCCAGGCTCTCGCTAGAGAGAACAGACGTTAAGTTCAATTGTTAATTTAATCCAAATTACCATCTCATAGATCTTGTCCATCGGAGTGTTGGACATTTTTGGTTTTGAAGACTATGAGAACAACAGCTTTGAGCAGTTCTGCATCAACTTTGCCAATGAGCGTCTCCAGCACTACTTCAATCAGCACACCTTCAAACTGGAACAGGTGAGTGCACGCAACTCAACTCTATATATACAGCCACAGATACACTTTTCAACCATTTATTGATTGCCAAGAAACCATTGAAACTCAGTCAATATGTTCAGTGTCCACGCTTGAGCAGGAGCTTGCCACAGCTTCTGCCCCTGGCATCACATGCCACTCCTCCAGACCAATAGATCCATACTGTCACTAATATTTGTCCTCAAACAGAAATTAATTTCTAGTAAAGCGAATTTCACAAGTATTTTAGTGTATGAGGTCTCGAGAAAAAGGCTGCAGGGATTTTCATTAAAAGTCACTGAGATGAAGTCTTTATTGGCTAAAGCTCTTTCCCATGGACACAGGAAAAATAACATGCACAGCCAAGCAATATTTGAAAAGCAAAACTGCCTGCGGTGCCTTCGGTTTTGTCTAGGAATAGTTTTGTTGAGGGCTGAGCGCACTTTTTGTGTTCCGTGTAGGAGGAGTACAGGGCGGAGGGCATCAGCTGGAGAACTATCGACTACATTGACAATACAGGCTGCATCAATCTCATCAGTAAGAAGCCCACAGCTTTGTTCCACCTCTTGGATGAAGAATGCAAGTGAGTCCACAGTTTGGTTCATTGGAGAACATTTCTTTTTTTTCTATGGGGAATCACAAAACTCATCAACCCAAAATAAATTGCCCTTTAACATATGTAGATCATCTGTATCATTTTATTGTATCATCCTCAGTTTTGTCTGTTATACTTTATTGCGACCCACCATTTGGACACTGAAGTTCCTCCAGCTTTAAGAAGCTGCAAGGCATCGGGTCCGTGTTGTTTTGATTGAGCTCAGATTTCAAAGCCCCTGGTGTCTCATTCCTTGGCTCTTCCTGTAATCTGTTGATTTTCCGCAGCAGTTCTGGCTCTTGATAAGAAAGGGAGCATGAGCTCCAATTGACTTGAAATGACAGCAGTGTCAGAAGATAAAATGTCCAACTGGTTAAAGATCAAATCGTTTTAACTCGTCTGGAAAAATAGTGGTTGGAGGTAGCAGTGTCTTGTTATACTGTCTGGATGAAAGATGCATCCTTTATCACTTTTGAATGAGATGAACACATATCAGGAATGAATTGACTGTTGCCCGTTTTGTGTTTGCAACGTGGCTTTAAACAGTGTTTTCTTTGCAGAGATCCTCACTCAAGATGTTTTCATTTGGAGTGCAGATGACAAAAGCCATTGTTTTGCCCTTTGCCAAGATTATTGCGTGTTAAAAACTTGTCTTTGATTTCAGCTTCCCACAAGCCACCAACCAGACATTGTTGGATAAGTTCAAGCGGCAGCATGACGGGAATAGGTACATCGAGTTCCCTGCTGTCATGGAGCCCGCCTTCATTATCCGACACTATGCTGGGAAGGTCAAGTATGGTGTCAAGGTTAGTATTAATCTAAGGGTATAATTGTCCTGCAATTTCTGGAATTCTCTTCAACGTTTGGAGACACCCTTCTTTAACACCTACGTACATTCTGCAATTTTTCATTCCGTATTGACTGGGTTGGGGGGTTATGGCAACATGGTAACTCCATCCATCCATCCATCCATCCATCCATCCATCCATCCATCCATCCATCCATCCATCCATCCATCCATCCATCCATCCATCCATCCATCCATCCATCCATCCATCCATCCATCCATCCATCCATCCATCCATCCATCCATCCATCCATCCATCCATCCATCCATCCATCCATCCATTTTCTATACCACTTGTCTCCACGGGCAAGTATGTTTTTGGGATGTGGGAGGAAACCGGAGTTCCCGGGGAAAACCCATGCAGACACGGGGAGAACATGCGAACTCCAAACAGGGAGGGCCGAAGGTGGGATAGAACCCGCACCCTCTGAACTGTGAGGCGGACGTGCTAACCAGTGTTTTACCGTGCCACCTCGGTAACACACTCACATCGCTCACTAACTTATGCAACTCAGTCTCAGAAAGTCAATTACACTAATTGTGAAGGCCTCAAAATCATCACCATTTACTCTAAATTAGCAGAAACAACAAACACAATGAGATTCATTAGCAGTAACCACAAAGTGGTATCCTCGAATGAAGATCAAATAAAAAAAACAGATAGCAGCACGCCAACAAGGCCTGTTTGCCTGGAGATGTGCTCCTCCGCTGGCTGTCAATCAAGGGCAGCAACTAAAGACCACACATCAATCGTAGGTTATAGTAATGATTTCAACTTGTGTGCTATTTCTATTCGTGTATTTCTCCAGTTACTCATGTGATCTGTTGCCAGTATTAATTCATTGTTGTGAGAAACTATGAAATAATCCCATTTTAGATTTGAGAGTATTGTGGCAATCAGGCAGACCATACCATTATATTTACAAAACATTTGTCTCTCTGTGTCTTTGACACAGGATTTCAGGGAGAAGAACACCGACCATATGAGACCAGACATTGTGGCGCTGCTGAAGAGCAGCAAGAATGCCTTCATCTGCAGTCTGATCGGCATCGATCCGTCAGCCACCTTCCGCTGGGCGGTACTCAGGGCTTACTTCAGGGCCATGGTGGCTTTCAGACAGGCTGGGAAGAGGCACACCCCCAGGCGGGCCGGTGAGTGCAAATAGAAGTGCCATGACAGATGGATATTCATAGACAATGACAAAAACTTTTGGTTTGGCACGATTAGACACAGTTATTTAGCACATTGCAAAACGGGTGCCTTACTTGATGTTGGTGATACTGAAATAAAAAAAACAACAACAATCGTGCTGTAAATGCACATCAAATTCAAAATATGGAAATCGAAACAAGTATTTGAATAATAATAGTTATCAGACAATAGTGGACTATTGTCTGTTGTTAGCAAACTTCCAACCAGAAGATAAAAGTGATTTAACGCCGACAAAATAGCATACATACCACACAGTTATGTCCCATTTGTTCATTGTAGGTGGCTTTTGTCACATCATGACATATTTGATGCTTCTCTAACTGTCGTTCCATAGTTTTTGTGCTCTGTTCTGTAGTCATACAGACATAATACATGTATTTATTTACTCCAGCTGTTCCTTTCCTTTATACTTTCTGTCAACATGTGCCGCTTTTCTTCACTATAGAACATGTCCTTTGTTCTAAATTTGAAATGCAGATGTTTTACCCGGTCTAGCGTATAACAAGTACCGATACATTTATCATCATTTGCCTTTGCTTCAAATGTTTTTTCCGATCTTTAAAACTCCCAAATGAACACACACACACACACACCAAACTCAAAGGGTTCACGAAATTGTCTTATTCCTCTCACTTGTTGAAACTATTAAAAGGAAAGCCATGTGGTGTTTAACACTTATCCATAGAAGACATCTTGTGGAATGGGAAATAAAGCATCCAACTATTTCCATCAAATGCAGTTTCCAATGTCAAAACGTCTTGCACCAGTTTCTCTCCAGTAGACAACTGCATCTTTTTCTTCACTGTCTAATCTTACGTTTTTCTCTCTTTTCCCTGTGTTGTATGTCCATGTGTTTCTTTCTCTCCTTGTTTCTCTTCTCATCTTGTTTTGCTTCTCCAAGGGCATGATGACGCTGCTCCCTGTGCAGTTTTGAACAGTGTGGATAGTTTTAGCTTTCTGCAGCACCCTGTGCATCAGAGAAGCTTAGAGATCCTGCAGAGATGCAAAGAGGAGAAGCACAGTAAGGCTGCCAAAGAAAAGAACCCCCCCTCCTTCTCCTCCTCCTCTACCTGTCAGCCCACAAACCACTGGGGAACTCGGGATAAGGGATGAGGCCAACCAACATCAACACAACTGCACTTTACTCCGACTTGAATCAAGCCAAGAGAGATCGGAAGCATAACGCCCAAATTTAAGACAAGAGTTCACAGGCTTTATTAAGGATGGGCGAGTACCGATACCAGCCTCATTTCTCGGGATCGGTTCTCGCAACATTGGCTGGTACCAGTATCGGCCACCCTATTACGGCCGTGCCAGTATCGTTTTATAATCAGAAAGTAGGAATTAGAAGAATAGAAAATTGTCACTCATTTCATGCAATTTTAAGGAAAGTTGCGATTTTGGGATGCAAAAGTTCTGTTAAAAAATGAGCTCATTATTTTGGGGGTAGATTTAATGTATCAAATACTTCTGGTATCGGTGCCTGGTATCAATGACTACTGGTATCGGTCTGAAAAAAGTGGTATTGAACATCCCTTGGCTCCATCGGCTGCTTAATAATTATCATATGCATACCTGTTTTTGTTATTAGACTAGATGCCGGTTGGTCTCCTCTGTCACCCCCCCCCCCCCACCTGTCTCCCTCTTCCTTCTTGCATTTTCAGCTGAATGCTTTGTTTTCCCGCTGTTTTCACCTTATGATGTTCACGAGCATGTCATGCCACTGAAATGTCAGTAGCTAGCAAAGAAATGCATGTTGCCATTGCTTTGTCAAAACACACTGCTACTGCTAGGCAACCATCACTGGCACTTCCATGTCCACCTTTGACCTTTTTTGTCCTCGAGCACTGTTAGTTGTCTACAGATTTGTTCCCATGTCGCACAATTACACATGCTCGTGATGATGATTGATGACTGATGCATCACAGACACCGAACAACAACATTATGACCTCTTAAAATAATATTAAATGATGTCTCATATGTTTGAGTCTGTCATAGGACAAAATGAGGTAACCAAAAGATAGACATAACTCATTGTGCAGTACAGTACTTCACAGCTCTACCCCACTGCAAAGTTCAACAGAAAAAAATTAATTGTACAATTATAACTGACATCGTCACTTAAAGTGAACATTATTATTTCACAAAAGCCATAATATTTGATACAGCTCTAGTAATAGATATCAAACTAGTTTAGTTGGTCAGTGTATGTGTGTGTATTCCTGCTGCTTATGTTCTTTCTTAGTCAGTGCTTTACACATAGTAGACCTCAAGTTTTTTTTTTTCACCACATGACATTTTCATGGGTCTTTTGTCATGATCTGTCTTTTTGTTTTGTACTGTCCTGCAGCTGCTGATGAGAGTGAAAATGTACAAATTGATGAGACTGAAAACGGTATACAGTACTGTTACAAGGCATCTGATGTCTCTTTTCTAGTTAGGCTAACATGCTTTATAGTACTTTTAAACACTTTTAAATGCCATTCAAAATATGTTCCTTGAGAAAGTGTAAGCTTATCACTGCTTTGCCATCACACTTTTTAATATTAGGACTATTACAACATGAGAGCACAATGCTGTTTTGAGTTTTAAAACGACAAAAGAAAAACACTGTGAACAAAAGCACTCTTCTATAATTTGACACTAACAAGAGTAACAAATTTTAACCTTCACAGACCTTCATCTCTAAAAGAAAGCACTTGCACTGAAGAGGCACATAACAAACTCCAATAACACTGAAATCTTGTCGAATGATTTAAATTTGAGTTTGTGAATGAAAGTCATGTGATGCTTACACAACACTGTCTGTTGGTGAACAGGTGTGAGCAGGAGGAGTGCACGCACACCTCTGTCAGACCATCAAGGGAGCAACACCATCAATGAAAAATCTCCACGGTAAGACTCTGACGCTCAATTGTTACATTCAGACTCTCTCTTGCATTTGGCATATTTCTGATCTCCGTTCAATTACATTTACCATTATACAAAATAGAAACAATGATAGGATATGTCAAGCCATGGTTGTTAAAATAATGCATTTGTACTGCCGTATTTTCCGGACTATAAGGCGTACCTAAAAACCTAAAATTTTCTCAAAAGCCGACAGTGCGCCTTATAGTCCGGTACGCCTTATATATGGACCAAATTCCTAAATTTAAACTGGCCCGAAGCATTGTGTCAGGAAATCAATCATAAGTGGCCCACTGAAGACTATGAATCATGAATCAAAAAGACTATGGATCATTATTTTGTGATTTTAAAGTAATTTGTTGCGTCTGAAGTTGAAATAAAAAAGGTAAAATGGAGAATGATTTGATTTGGATTAAAAATCATGTTGCATTAATGGTGCGCCTTATAGTCCGGTGCGCCTTATATAAGGACAACGTTTTAAAATGGGCCATTCATTGAAGGTGCGCCTTATAGTCTGGAAAATACGGTACATAAATGTTTCTTCTATGTATTTTGCGGACAGGTCAGTCGTTATATAAGAAAAAAAATCCCCCCTGTAAATGATCACAAGAGGTGTTGGAAGCGATCCGTTACGATGAGACCATTAAGTGTGCTTTGGTCCCAGGTGGTGGCTGTCACACTGTCCCACTGAGACTCTGAAGCAGCACTTCTCTAATTAGCAGCGGACCATCAGATTAGTCATTCACGGCTAATAGCGCTGACTGGTAGCGCAGAGCAACCCGCCTAAGCCCACTTTTGTTAGGCACTGTCAGAGGGTGTGTTAAATCCACCCCTTAATTAGATTTGCAACCTCTGCCCACTCTTTTTTTGGTCTCCTTTCCTCGCATTCACACGCTCTCCTCTCTCCAAATTAATTGAGCAGCTGCTTCCTCAGTGATGTAAAGTCACAGCTATGTGTTGGTGAGAAATGCCTAGGGTGGGATAAATATTCAGTCCCGACAGGGTGCTTGTCAGCTGGACTGCACGGTGCACACTGCAGTGCTTTATGGGGCTCTCGCAGAGACAAGTTAACACAAAAGCCATATTGTGCATCATCCTTTACTCAAGCTGATGATCGGCTGGGGAGAAATTCTGTTTAAGATTTTAGGCCAGAGGTGATCAGATGATTTGTGCTTGTTCTTTATTCAATATTGCAGTGTGTAGTTTCTGCTTAGCAGATGGCCCATTTGAATGCTGCTACAGTTCTGCTACTTTGCATGTCATCAAATGGCATCCACTGTTGCTCTGGTATTCTGAATAAGACGGGATGAATTGGTGTCCTTGTAGATAAGCTTCTCTTCCGTGGCCACAAAAAAGAGATATAAAGTTATGTGTTTTATTTTTTTGTCTCAGCAAGAAAGAATAGATGAATCCAAAATAATATAAGTTTGGTGTTTGCTTCACCATAGAGATTCTCCGGGCCTCACATGTAATGGACGTGTGGGTCGACAGAGCCGCTTCCCGTCCCACAGCTCCACCACAGACGAAGACGGTGTCTTTATCAACTCTGCCAGCAGCAAGCTTCTGGAGCGAGCCCATGACATTCTCATGTGAGCACCTTTCCTTTTTGGAAATGAAAGAAAAAAAATCGTACTCATAGTAAATTGAAGAGTAGGTTTTCCAAAGGTACGGTCTTTGCCACCTCTGGTCTGATACCCTTATGTCGACATGTGGTCTTGAATTTTGCGCAATAAACAAGACTAATTAGGATCTATTGATTTTAATTAGTCACTGAAAGCATGACACCTGATGGATTCCTTTTTATATTTTTTACACACAGGAGGAACAAAAACTACAAAGCCAAGCCAGTTTTTCCAAAGGTTAGCTGACAATTTCTCTTTTCTCTTTTTTGATAAAAGTATGGAGTGTTTATGTAATGTGCCTTGATTGTCACTTGCAGCACTTATTGAATGTCAAGTCACTGAAGTACCTCAGCAACCTGACGCTTCATGACCGCATCACCAAGTCGCTGCTTCACCTTCACAAAAAGAAGAAACCACCCAGTATCAGTGCACAGTTTCAGGTCAGGCAGGCAGATACGCATGCA
This sequence comes from Syngnathus floridae, assembly GCF_059516105.1. Classification (NCBI taxonomy): domain Eukaryota; kingdom Metazoa; phylum Chordata; class Actinopteri; order Syngnathiformes; family Syngnathidae; genus Syngnathus; species Syngnathus floridae. Next base: position 8,678,019 of record NC_142415.1, read on the forward strand.
CACAAAATGCTTGAACAGCCAGTCTTATTAAAGTGCAGTTTTTCCATTATGCTTTTCACGTACACGTTCAAATATCAGATGTCTGCCAGTTTAAAACATTTTGAAAGTCTTGCTGACATTACGTGATCTGACCACAACAGCGCAATGTTATTGGTTAAGTTTAGTGCTTTGTGGTGATACTACGGCATCGTTGCCACATCATGGTTTTTGTGGCCACCTCACCTTTGATATTTGAAGTTACCTTTAAAATGATGGCATTTGTGCTGAGGAACAATATGGATGGCACCTAATCCATGAGCCATACACATCGGGTTTCAGTTTGACTGCATCAGGTAATACGAAGCGTAAGATTAGAGGAAGTGGAAGAAGCAAAGACAACATTATCAGCGTCATCACTCAGCAGCCACGTTTGCTAAGAGGACGACGGAGTCATTTTGACACCCATCGGGCGATAAAGGTACCATTAACATGAAATAGTGTACAGGCGGTTTGTGACTGTTCTGACATACAATATTTCGACACAAACACAATTGGCACGCTCGGTTACTGGAACCTGATTGTATTTTTTAATTGTGGCCTTGTTTGCTTCAAGTTTTTTACTGTACGTTTATTTGTGACTATGAGTTTCGAATCGTGACTTGGCAACTTGAGTCTGCTGTAAAGTCAAACTGTTGTCGTCAATTATTCATTGTGAGACCCTAATTTAAGTAACCGTCTTGAGGGCAAGTTACTGTTTTGAAGTTTCACTGAATGTGCTGATATCCAGCAAGATATGTTGAGTAGTGCATATCCCAATGATATTTCGACCTGTTGGTTTTTTAAGTGTGACTTGCGAGTTCATCTTACAGGAACTATTTGGTTGAATTAGCATTTGTAAAACGGCAGGGGATTCCGACTTTATAGAGTTTCCACTGAACAGTTAAGAAAACCACGCACAAAGTGCTATTTGCTGATTTTCTGTTTTCTTTGCGAGAGATGGTTGTTGGTAACGGTGCAATGAGAGCTGCTGGCCCGAGTGCGTGGATGACTTCACTTCCCACATCCTGTGCTGTACTGATTGCTTTAATCTCCCATGGAGGAGGCAGAGACTGAATTCCTCTCGCAGCTGACGCAGGCTCACATACACACACAGATGAACGAACACATGGCACACTCGGCAATGATTCCTAAAAAGCATCATCAAACCTATTACTGCTTTTACTCTGTTTAATTTGATGTCTTGTGTATGTGTCCGATTGTGCAGGCCTCTCTCAATAAGCTAATGGAGACTCTGGGTCAGTCTGAGCCTTATTTTGTCAAGTGCATCCGTTCCAATGCTGACAAGGTAAAGTAAGAGCAACTTGGACTGCAGCCACTTGATTGTTTAGTTTTCCCCAATGCATATGAAGTACTCGAGCTGTTGATCATTTCCTGTTCTTCTCCTTTTCGCCCTCCGCCGCCTGTTGCTCCCTCTTGTGTCATCGTCTGTGCGTTTCCTTTCCTCCAACTTCCACTTTGCCTTTTGCAGCTGCCCTTGCGGTTTAATGACAACCTGGTGCTGAGGCAGCTGCGTTACACGGGTATGCTGGAGACTGTCCGCATCCGACAATCAGGCTACAACATCAAGTACAGCTTTAAGGTAACATCGCTGTCACGATCCCACTGCGGCGACAACACGCTGTGGACCTTGAGCTATTTCTTATCAAGTTTGGGTATTTAAAGTGGAACAGTGCAGTCCAGCTCACAATACTGGGTTCCTAGATGGGATGGCCCAGCTCTGGAAAAACTTTGGGCTCAAGGGTGCCGTGTACTTTTAGAGCGGGCTTCTGTGTCAGGTCATTTTAAAATAATGGGTAGAATAATAGATAGTTAAATGTACCCTTCTCATTCTTAATTCCAATACTGAAATAAGAATTTGCCACTAATTTTTAATTATGTATTTTTTCTATTTAAGTTGATTAGAATTAAACTAATATACATTATAATAAATAAATACATACCAAAAATATATAAAATATTTTGTTTACAATAAATCAAAACAATTGTTTAATGAGATGAATGAATTAAAAAAATGCTGTTGCCATTCACACAATGTTAGTGCACCCTGTATGCAGCAATGGTTGTTTCAAAGTGCTATTTAAACAAAGATGAGTTGAGTTGATAACAACAATAATGTCCGGTAGAAGGGAGCCGGTTGCAGGGTATATTGGATGCTTTTTGATTTATGTGAACAGTTTGACAAGAGTGGTGACCTGCCATCGAACTCGGAGCATTGTGACACAATTAAGGACACAAAAGCATTTTGTGTTCTTTCGTCTCGGTTTGTGGCTGTTTTATTTCAAGAAGACAAGCTGTGTTTTGTTAAATCTTTGTGAAAGCGATGATTATCTGAGTGGAACAGTGACGAATGGTGTTTTTTTAATACACAATTCACATTGCCCAAATTGCATTATACTGAAGTGAACCGAAGCGTGGAAACAAGGCTTTAAAACGGTCGATATTCAAAAAGACTACTTGTCTCCCCAGCCACAGAAAACATTATTCATCTTTTCCCACAAGCTAAGTAGTGAACAATGTGACTAGTTTATGTATAAAATTGATGGTTATCTGTGGTTTAGAAAAGCCTCAATGAGCCAAAGTTTAGCCAGTAAACGGGCTGCATCTGTGTATCATATTAACATTTTTTTCCTTCTCTGCAAGCATGTGCTGGCCAGAACACAGATGTACCATCAATCTCACTGTTCAAAACCCCCAAAGCTTGAAGGATATTTGACACTCATTTTTCCACAAGTCTCGGGCAGTGAAGACTCATCCAAAAAAGTTTTGCTGATGTTGCTGAAATACGAGTTCACTTTGTGCCGTATAAATATGTTAGAATGACGTCAAAGACAATCCAGCGCGATGGAGGCTCATTGCATTCTCTTATCTATTGCCATTTTGCGGTTTTGGATGTAAATTTGTGCCAAAGCTTTCATGGCATTTAGAAGTTGGAGGCAAAGATGAAGTAGCAGGCGATTCTCCCATTTAGGCTTCTGACACACCCACCATTGCGTAACCCAGAAATTTGTGCACAACCCTCAAGAGAGGCATGATTCGGTGAAATACCAGGGTGACCCTAATTGTTTTGATTAATTTAAATGTGAAATGAGCTCGTGGATCCAGAAGTTATACTGATCCTCACCAGTGACATGTGCACAGCTTATCTACAGGCTACTTTGAAGGTGCATGCCTTGTTTCATTGCCATTCCCAAATTACCCTAAAAAGACAGCTCATAAATTGCTTTAGGCAAACATGCCTTGATTGGTGGCAAAGGTTGGAGGAGATTGCCCAATTGATTTCAACCAACGTATACAAAGGAGCGTCTTTTAACTTAACACGGAACTAAACACATCCAAGAAAAACCTTCCTGCAGTTGAAAGCCCAACTCAAACAGCAGGAAATGAAACAAAAGTTTGATGGCAGTGGGCTGGTAATTCAGAGCTAACTATATTGAATGTCATCAGAGGTGATATGGAGGCGGACCCAATTTTGTGGTCGGTGAATATACTGGCCGTAATTACCGACATTTTTCGGTGAAGTAAGTGAGCCTCATGAAAGTAGCCTTTATGATGAGGTTACATAGATAACTTGAGCATCACTGTTCATCATTTGCCAGACATTCATCCAGACATATTTAGCGCTGCGGTCAACACTAATGACAAATATTCTTGGCATGATATCATGTTCACAGATTTGATTGTGTCCTGACTTCTTGGAACAGAGCTTGTCCATTGTCTTGCCCATTTTGCAACACTCCCACATGCTTATAATTGTATAAACACGGCATCGGTTTCCCCATCCACCCCCGACAGCTTAGGATGCAGTGGATCGGAGCCGCACAATGGGCCTCAGTTTGAAGAGGGTTTGGCCTTCAGCGTAGTTACACCACGATGACCTGCAAAAATGAACAACGAAGGCTTTCACCTGTTCCTTTGCAGCGTCTGCTTTAGTCAAGTGATGCTTTATCAAGAATGCTCAATGTCTGTGTCTTGTGTTTGGGATATACGTATTTCTGCAAGACCACAGGGATGTATAGTTGTGTAGTGTTTTACACTAACAATTCTGAAATGTTTTTTTTTTCTTTTCTAGAAATAAACTATGCCAGTTGTATAAGTTTGGACTGGGTTAACCGAAATAAGCATTTTTCTCTCTTTCTTTTGTGCCCGTCATAGGATTTTGTCCATCACTTCTATGTGCTGCTCCCAGAGAGCATCAGTACCAGCAGAGAGGACATCCAGCACTGGCTGGACCAGCTGGACCTGGAACCAGATGGCTATCAAGTGGGCAAGACAATGGTATAGTTGCGCCTTCCTCTCGTGACACGCCCTTTTATGGATTTTAGATGGCATACAGTTGTGATATGCCAATCATAACCAATTAATGTAATTGTAATTAATTGAACCAATTAATGTAGTTCACAAGGATTCATTAAGCACAAGCTAAATATTGTCAGAATGCTATCAGGATAATAATGCTGATGTTTAAAAATGCTCTGCACATTGAGTTAAAAAGAGGAATACATAACTGATGGAAGTTGTCTTAGTCTAAGGATTTAATCAAGTCCCTACCCCATCTTGGGAGGGTGTGTGTTCTCACCATGGATAGGGTCCACGTCTTGAGGGTGCTGCCTATATAATTACAAGTTCATACCTGACATTTTTGTGGCCATGTGTCAGAGATGTCAGATGTTTGTGTGCAGACTAAGGGGGAGTCTCCAACCTCTGCCTTTCTTAAGCCGTTGCTACCTTACGCTAACGTGGTGGCGCTCCCTCCACTCAGGTGTTTCTGCGGGAAGCAGAGCGTCAGCATCTACAGGCCAAACTTCACGGTGAGGTTCTCAGGCTCATCATCATGCTTCAACAACGGTTCAGAGCCCGGTTGGAAAGGAAGCAGTTCCTTAGAATGAGAGCAGCTGCAATCTGCATCCAGGTATTGCTTAACTTTTATTGTATTCATTGCCTGCATACATTTTTATAGATGGGAAGTGATTACGCATGATGGACTGAGTTGTGTGTGTGCTTGGATAAAATCGTACCTGTTTGACGATAGTTTGCTATATCGTCATCTTTTATGTTTCTGTCTTTGGATTTTTTGTGATGAGAAATTTATAATCCTGTCTTTTAAGAAGAACTATTTCTGAATATTGTCAATGAAAGACCTTATAGTATTATACTATGAGCTTTTTTTTTTACTAGTTTTGAAACTATTTCTGAATATTGTCAATGAAAGACCTTATAGTATTATACTATGAGCTTTTTTTTTTTACTAGTTTTGAAACACTTCGTTTGGAATCTTTTGACCTTGTATTGTTTCCAAACTAAAATCGTTACTGAGATTTTAGTATATATTATATACTATTATATATAATCTTTGTTGACAGTATAGCAAATGACTTCTGACAAACTACTTTTGATTACCCCTGCACTTTGTTTTTTGACCTTGGCAACCGTCATCTTGTCTTCCATTTCCCAAACAGCAAGGAATCTTCAAAATATACACCATTGCACATAGTTTCAATAATTTCATTTTTAGGGCTGAACTTGTGTGTTTTACTTTTTAGCTACATTAGAAATCCCTTTTGACACATTGTAATGATTACATTGTTTCCCAATTACTCACATGGAATTAATTCATCCACAACAGCAGATTTTTATCCAAGTTCATAAGCAACAGTGTATTCTATGAAAAAATAATGACTAATATTAAAATGAAAAACAAATAATATTCCCCTATTTTTTTTTCTTGACAGAAATGGTGGCGCTTGTACCAACCCATGGACAGTGAGGAAGAGCAAATGGAGCAGAATGCACATGAGGAGGCAGCATTGTGTCTGCAGACACATTGGCGGGGCTACCGGGAGCGTCAAAGGTTCACTTTGTGGAAAGAGGCCGCCTTGGTACTTCAGAGGGCATGGCGACTGTGGCTGTCTCGACGCTGTGCAGCAGCACTGGTCATTCAGACGGCCTGGCGCTGTCATTGGGCCAGAGAGGCCTACTTGCGCCTGTATGCTACTACGGTGCGCCTCCAGGCTACAATCCGAGGCTATCTTGCTCGGCAACGGTAAGACCGAGAACAGAGGTGAAACACCCATAGGTTTTTGGGATTTGTTGCGTCTGAAATTGAAATAAAAAAGATAAAATGGAGAATGATTTGATTTGGATTAAAAATCTGACATGATGCATTAATGGTGCGCCTTGTATAAGGACAAAGTTTTAAAATGGGCCATTCATTGAAGATGCGCCTTATAGTCCGGTGCACCTTATAGTCCGGAAAATACAGTATATTGAACATTTGCACAATGGTTTTAGAGTGTACTTGGTCAATGTGCCGCATTTCATTACGAGCAAGCCCACAGAGCAGCTCAATAATCAGCTGATCCGCTGAAAGCAAACATTTTCATATAAGCCTCTAACTCCAGTGAAATCTTTTGAAGTTTGCTGAAGTTTGATTTGACTACACTGAGCTGTGTTCATAACAGAGTGTAAACTAATATGGCAAGATTGAATTTTGAATGAGCTAAACCTGTTCTTATATTCTTTCAATCACCAGCTTCAGGGAATTGACCAAACAGAAGCTGAGGGAGAAGAAGGAGCAACTACAGAATGGACAGGTGAGATTGTCACCAGAAGAGGAGCCCCATGAGAGAGTGATGGGTTTGGACCGTAGCACTTGGGAGGACCACTCCTTCGAAGAAGGGGAAAGGACACTGGATATCTGTGGCAGCAAGGATGGAGAGTTCAAGGAAGAAGGAATAGGAGGAGAATATGCCCACTCACCTACACGGCACTCAGAGTCACCTCCCTTAGTAACTCCATGCGCAGTCGTGGTGCGAGAGAAGCTCCGAGCAGCTGATGAGCTCAGCCAGAAAGCCACCCGCGCCAAGAGAGAGAGTCGGCGAATGCGAGAGTTGGAGCAAGCCAAATTCAGTCTGGAGCTCCTCAAGGTCCGTGCGACCTGCGGTGGAAGCTCGCCCACCGCTGAGGAAAGGCGCTGGTCTGTTGAACTGGTGCCCTCCATCACACCCCCTCTGTGTTCACCACAGGGCACACCTGACAGTCAGAGCTCCAAAGGCAGCTTTGAACTTTTGAGTATTGAAGATGCTCCCAAAGCCACAGAGGAAGTGACTGACAGTGAGGACCTGTGCTCGCCAATCGGCTCACCCGGAGCACTGTCGGACCCAAGCGACGACTTTCTCTCCATAAGCCCCAAGACAGAGCAACTCAATAGGGTGCTGGCTACAGATGCCGGAGGCCATTTTCAGGAACAAACGGAACCTACCGTCTCCTCTACACATCCGTCCAAACTTGAGAACTACCTCCCGACCTTTTACGTCCCTGCTAATAAGAGTAGCAATGTCATTACGAGTAATCCAACCGGGGCACCGGTTCAGTCTTCAATAGAAAGGCAAGAGTCAACCCGTAAGCCGGTGGTGGTGGTGATCAGCATGCAGAAGGAAACCCCAGTGAGCGATGAGCTGAGCGAGCTGGTCCATCCCTGTACCAAGGTTAGTGAGTCTGGGTCTCGGAAGGAGACACCAGGGCACGTTCCAGCTCCGGCTCCTTGCGTACCACAGCCCATTTCCACTGTCGATCAGGTCGTCTTTGAAAAGCTGGTGCGGTTGAACGAGGAGAAGGAGGAGAGGCAGCGTAACCAGAAACAGCAGAATGAGAGGGAAATGATGGAGCAGATAAGACAACAGAAGGAAGCGTTGGAGCGTCAGCGCATTTACTTTGCTCAGTATGAGAGAGACATGTTTGAGAAACAGAGGGGAGAGGCTCTGCGGAAGATACAGCGGAGTCGGCAGAGTGAACAAGATGATGGTGGACCTGCCACCTCGAGCAAACCGCCTAGACCCAGATCTCTGCTCATTGAGGGAACATCGGAGATAATTCCTCCTAAGAGAACCCAGTCGGAATCTTCTGACCCTTCGGTATACTCCCCACAAGGACGGGGTGTCCCCTATGGTGACGCTATTCCCCAGGTACCTCCTCCACCTGCCTCCGCCCCCACAGAGCGCCGTAAGGAAGGCAAGTCTGCTGCGGAGGGCTGGGCACCCAAACTCACCTTGCAGTCCAAAGATGGAGCAACCAGAGTGAGAGCAGCCACCAAGAAAGTGCAGCGTGGTCATGGCTCCGCAGTGAGTCAGTCAGCCAAACCGGGAAACATCTTCTTCTCTCCCAAGGACAAAGTAACATTTTCGAAGTAAGTATCAAAAATAATAAACTACTAGCGGACAGGTTGAGTGGATGACAAACTGACACTGTTTATGTAATTTACCGTGAGATGTTTTATCAAGAGCTCCCACTTGAACCAGATAAGACATCATGTAACTTTAGTACTGGCCAATTTATCCTTTATGTCTATGCATTTATTGTTTTTTTTCTTCCTTAAATATTCTCACTTCAGATTCGACAGCGGTAACGCCACTAAAGGCACGCCTCAAGCTGTTCCGACAGAGGGTCCTGCATTTTCCAGACTGGCTAAAGGAGCAAAAACACGTGATGTAAGCCAAATTACAATTTCTGTTGTTTTTATTTCAATAGATGTGGTTGAAATCATTTTGATGCTTAGAATGAGTGAGTGGACAAATTGCATTTTAGGTGGCCTGTTTCTATGTCGCACCAAAAGTGGTGATACGCAAACCTGTTGAGGAAGGTTATGACAGCAGGGTTCTATCCTCTTGCTATTTCAACATGCTGTTATCGCTTCCGCTGAACTCCAGGTGGGCAGAGTGGGGCATAAAAAGAAAGCCCGAATGTCACGGACTCGCTCAGATTTCCTCACCCGCGCCCCCGTCCTTTCTGTTGGGGGCGATTCAGATGAGGATGACTATGAGGCCACCAGCCCCCATCACTCCCCCCTACCTCTCTGCAAGCAGAGCTCCACAGAGGAAGGCCTAGGAGGCTCCTCCTGTTTTAGTGACTCCGAAATGGTAACAGGTCCCACCTATGCCATCGCTGGCCTTGGCTATGCTCTTTTCTTCTGCTTGTTTTTATCCTAACCCCCCCACAGCATAGAGACCTCACACTTCTTTATCCTGCCTGAGCTTCAACATCTGTTTCATTTAAATGACTCAGTGGATGACACATTGTGAAAAGCCCCAAAATATTTTGCATTGAAATAAGCTGCCATCAGAAGGTGAAAACATCTGTTGTAAAACGAGTTTAATTTATGGATTGGAGGGTCACTCAGCCTCCCTTTCAACAGTAAATGTCTATCAACAGTAAATGTTAACTTGACTAGCGATGAAAGGTGGGCAGTCCCGCAAATGTGTGTTTCCCAGACCTATAACTAAACTTTTAGTGGATTTACTAACAACTTTTCAACTAACAACTTTTCCTTAATTTCTCACAGGTGTTTCTGCAGTTCTTTGTAGAGTTTGTTGCAAAATGTGCATGTCGTTCTAATCTGTTTTAATTTTAGTGCTCTCTAAAATTTGTGTCACTGAATTTGTCAACTCTGAATTCTTAGATGATTCAATTTATTTGTTACTCTTTGGGGGGGGGGTTATTGGCATGATGGAAGAGAAAAAAGGATGTGCTACTTTACTGCTGTGCTGCCACCTACTGGCAGATCGTGATATAGACCAATGTTTTAGACTTGGCCCAATACTTTTAAACCTTTACACACGTTTTTATTCCAGCCTGCAGGCTCAGAGGGTAACAAGGATCTACACAAAGTTACATCATCGGGAGATCTGAGAAAAGTGAACTCTCTGCGCAAGAACTCGCAGGACGGAAGGTTTGTCGTTTCCCTGAACTTTACTAGAAGTAACAAAAAATGGAAATCAGCATTTACATCTTGTACATTGGAAACATAATTTTATGCACGGATCGCAGTCAGTAGTTGTTGTGTACTTCGATTTTTTAACAGAGTTCGTGGGAAGATGCGCTTCTGGGGCAAGACCAAACACGGTGATAAGAAGGCCTCCAGAGAGAAGCTGATTTGTGGGGGTGACTCCTTGGAAGGAGACGTTGGAGACAGCGGGCCATTGCTAAGAGAAGGTCTTCACAATCAATTTAATATTTTGCTTTGTTTTCCAATGGAATTAAATAAAGGAGGTTGAATGTGAACATTAACCTCACCGCACGTCGAGATTACTACAACTGATGGAGTTTGTGGCTTATATTGAACAGGTGAAGAAAGCCTGTCGCCTCGCTACAGTCCCGACCTGACGTGGGAGCGAGGCTTCCGAGACCTGAAAGAGAATAAGGAACCTTCTCCCAAGGTGAAGCGGAGGCGCAGTGTCAAGATCAGCAATGTGGCGGCGGAGCCTATTCAGTGGCCAAGTGATAGCCTGCAGATCCTCACCTGTATCAATGACTACAGAAGCATGAATGACTTTCTGATGAAGAAGGTAAGGCCACACACTAGTGGAGTTGTTTCATGACTCCCCCGGTCAATATTTACACTTTGGTGGAATATTTTCACGATGGATTTGAAATGAAGCAAGATGCTCATGGCCCTCTTCACATTTCTTGTTGTACTTGGGGAGCTCCACTCAGTTTCATTGTGTAATGTGTCTTCAAGTAACAATGATACAAAGCCCACCTGGTCACTGCATTCTCAAAGATGGTGCCATTTTTTTTTTCTTTGTAAAGCCCCTGAATTAAATCTGCTTGTGACCATTGGTGACCATCGTGTTGATATTTCTTTTCAAATCCAATTTGTGTGTTATATTTTCAGATTAACGACTTGGACACAGAGGACAGCAAGAAAGACACCATGGTGGATGTTGTATTCAAAAAAGCATTGAAGGAATTCCGTATGAATATCTTCAACTCCTTTTCCACAGCCCTGGCGGTATAGAATCTTTTCCACAATCACGGACGGTTTACACTGTACAATTCAATCTGCTTTGGCTGAATAATTCTCCCCAGTGTAACTTGAAAAATGTTCTGCTCGTCTTACATCAGATGGACGATGGTAAGAGCATCCGCTACAAAGACCTCTACGCTCTGTTTGAGCAAATCCTGGAAAAGACCATGCGGCAGGAGCAGAGGGACTGGAGAGAGTCTCCTGTCAAAGTTTGGGTTAATACTTTTAAAGTCTTCCTGGATGAGTTCATGACGGAGTATAAACCTCTGGACAGCACACAAACTAAAGTAAGTCATCCAGGGTAGTTTTGAGTATTTCATGTGCATGTGCTCATGTCTGTGATGTCTGTGTTTGTTTTACAGCAACCGAAACCTGAACGCAAAAAGCGGAGGAAGAAAGATGCAGACGTTGTAAGTTTTTTCATTGATGTTCATCATCATAGAATTTTGATCTTGATTGGTTGCTTTTGCATTTTGTCAAATCCACCTCATTTATATTTTGTTTAGTTCGTAAGGCGTACACACCAACCCACCACAACACTTTATCTGTTATCAAATATTCGGATTTTTACAAATGTAACATTGTCACAAGTTGTCAAGAATGTGTTATTTCAACGAATATGTTCATTATTGGGGTTGTGGTGTGCAGAGGTGAAGAACTGCACTGCATCATAATGATAGCTGCGTCGAATACCTATTTTGTTTACCTCAGTTGCATGAGAGTGTCCAAAATATTAGCATTAGCTGCCAGCACACCAGTGGACTATGGTTTTATCATACATTTTTTAGCAACTGTATTTAGGAGGATCCAGAGAATTTGATAAGACAAACACCGTCTGTTTTGTAACTTTTGTTGTAAACATACAATTGATTGTTAAACTGAAGATTGTAGATTCAGGGTAACCTCTAATTGAGGAATTAATTGAGAGGTGTTTTCCAGAGCTTTTGTCCAAAACGTTGCTATCACTTTCCAGTGAAGTTGAAGCTTCTTCTCCCATATTCAGGTAGAGGAGCATAACGGCCACATCTTCAAATCCACCCAATACAGCATCCCCACATACTGTGAATATTGCTCATCGCTCATTTGGATGATGGATCGCGCCTGTGTTTGTAAATGTGAGTATGCTCACACAGTCGATTGTGGATTTTTAAAGGAATCACTTGTGAAAATAGTTAAAATGCTATTTCATTCAAATGTGATTTATGAAAGTAAAAGGGGGCCACGTGTTTTATTTTGCTGAATAATTTTAATATTACTTTTGTGTGTTTGTAATTTAACCAAAAATAACTTTGTCAGACTGAAAGTCCACATCTTGCCCCAAAACACTTAACTGCTAACAGAGTTGCGGTTGAGCAAATCATGTGATGAACCCACACAATAGATTGCTTATGGCCTAGAATAACACTTAACCAGATATGATTTGATTAGACTTAGATAATGTTTTTGTGTTTATGAATACAGCTGGCTAGCCTTCAGGCTTATGCTTTTTTCATAAAGACTTTCTCATGATCTCTGGCCACCCTACATCATAAAAAACACATTACGGTGTCTGGGTGAGTGAGTCTGACTTTGGAAAGTCACATCCCGCCCTCTCTCCCTCCAATATCCTAATCAGATTGTCTTCAACTGGACTCATGTGGGTCTGTGGTTCTGCGACTCCACAAATGTCTCTTCACAATTTGTCCTTTCTTCATTCAGTATTCTTCTCATGCCGGCCAATTCTGCTCTGCCGTTTTCATCGAATAATTTTTTCTTTGACTGGGCTCTCTGAAAGATGAGGAGGCACCGCCTTTCTGTGGATAATGGGAATACGAGTGTGTTTGATTTTTCTTCCTGTGTTTACCCAGTGTGCCGTTACGCCTGCCACAGAAAGTGCTGCCAAAAGACGACCACCAAATGCAGTAAGAAGGTGAGTTGAAGTCCATGACTTGAAATGTGTCGTTGGAGCCACTATGCAGTTCTTTATGCATTAATACCGTATGCTGATACGGACCCATTTTTGCCTATATTGTTAGCAAGCTCGAATCATGCCATGTTTTTTTTTTTTTTTCTTATTGTATTGGTGTTTTTGCATGTGCACGTGTAACTATTTGAGCAATTATTTTCTCTCTTTGAGCAGTTCGACCCTGAGCTTTCCCCGAGACAATTTGGTGTGGAGGTGTCGCGTCTGATAAATGACGAGCGAACGGTGCCCCTTGTGGTGGAGAAGCTTATTAACTACATTGAGATGCACGGCCTCTACACTGAGGGAATCTACCGAAAATCAGGCTCCACCAATAAAATAAGAGAACTGAAGCAGGGACTTGACACAGGTAAGTTTGTTGTGACCAGGATGGTTGAAGCCAAAAATTCCAAGATGACACATTTGACTTTGTTTCTGCTCTGTCTTGTCACAGATGTAGAGAGCATGAATCTGGATGACTACAACATCCATGTCATCGCCAGTGTCTTCAAGCAGTGGTTGCGAGACCTGCCGAGTCCTTTGATGACGTTTGAGCTATATGAGGAATTTATTCGTGCGATGGGTAAGTCCACCAGCATGTGTGTGTTAAAACGTCTTCCACGGCACATTCTGTGAGTGCCTTCAAATAAAAAAAAACAAATATTTGTCCTTTCTCAGGTTTGCAGGACAGAAAAGAAATGATAAGAGGGGTGTATTCAGTTGTTGACCAGCTTAGCAGAAATCACCTGAACACTTTGGAACGGCTCATATTCCATCTTGTCAGGTAAATGCAGATGATTTAAACTTGTTCAAACAAAACCTTAATGGAGTTCTTACAACCTGTATTGATCCTTTCAGGATTGCGTTGCAAGAGGACACAAACCGTATGTCAGCTAATGCACTGGCCATAGTTTTTGCTCCCTGTATCCTGCGCTGTCCAGACACGATTGATCCACTTCAGAGTGTCCAGGATATCAGCAAGACCACAGCGTAAGCATGTCCTCTACCTGTAGTCAAGACTAAAATACATGACGATAATTGTGTGTACTATTCTTGTGGTCAGGAAATGTTTGTAATCCCACCGAGGTGCATTTTTGTCCCTCTATAGGTGCGTCGAACTTGTCATTTGTGAGCAGATGACAAAGTACAAAGTGCGGCTGAAGGACATCAGTACCCTGGAGTTTGCTGAAGCTAAGGCCAAATACAGACTGACTTTCATCCGAAGATCAATGGTATGATCAAATGTCTCACGTTACTTGTCCTGCATGGGTGCTTGCCGCCCTTTTTCGGATCCTCTCTATCATGTCCGTTATTTTGCACAGTAACCTTTACTTTGAACTATATTTGAGTCTGTGCTGTGCAATTGCGCAATAGTTGTAAGACTAATACTAATTATAAATATACATTTGTAACAAACTTGACATTAAAAGTGTTTAAGTAACACGGTACAGGTGAATGTGAAAAGTTTGGGGAAGGCCAGATCCGTAGGCAGGCGGATTGATGATTTGGGATGAAATTGAACGAGTGAGCTGGGTCCTTTTGTCCAACGTGAAAGTAGGCCAACGTCACAAAATCAGTTTGACTACTGTAAACCCAAATTACCGTATTTTCCCCACTATAAGGCGCACCTAAAAACCTCCAATTTTCTCAAAAGCTGACAGTGCGCCTTATAATCAGGTTGCCTTATATATGGACCAATATTGAGCCACTACAGCAGGCGTGTCCAAAGTCCGGCCCGCGGGCCAAATGTATATATCTTATATATGGACAAAGTTTTAAAATGGGCCATTCATTGAAGGTGCGCCTTATAATCTGGTGCGCCTTATAGTGCGGAAAATACGGTACATTTTTTCTTAGGTGATGGCTGTTTACGATTTCTTATACAACCTGAGTATAAGACTTATTAAACCTAAGTAGATGCCTTGAACTGAATTTTGAAGGTGTGTCAGGAAAAAACATTTGACATTTTCTCATTTCATTTTTATGTCTATTTCACAGTCAAATACACCAAAAAAGGTAAAGTATATATATGTTGATCAGTGGTGTATCTGTCGTCAACTGTCTTATGGTTTGTGGGTTGTGTTTTTGTGCTCGGCTGCATTTCCAATGCTTCCCATCCAAGTGCCTCTGAGTGCCTGTGTCCACTTTTCATTCTGTGGTACGAAACAAGTTCTAATGCATGAAAAGGGTTTGGAGTTAGTGTGAAGACAGCCTTTCATTCCGGTTTGTGTGCGCAAGTTGCAATACAAGCTTTTGGAGGGGTCTCTATAAATTCAGCAAATGTATGCTATCAACATGACAACATTGTTTAAAAGGAAAAACAAACTACTGATAAGAGTAGATGAAATTGACGATGGTCTGAAGTCTTTAAAAACGATCAGCTTTGTTAGGCTCATTTGTTGCTGTTTTTCAGCATGGTAACTACTACTATAAGGTCCACGACTTTAGGCAATTTGAGTTTTACAATCTAAATTGTGAAGGCGGATACTGATTCACACACTTATTTGCAAGCGTAATGCTGTCAACGTTGTCATCAGAGTATAAAATGGTCTGTAGTGTCATCAGCACAAAGAATACATGAGCATCTCAGTAAGTTTGAAGAAATTGGAAAAATTCTATGACATCAGTAAAAAAAAAAAAAAAGTGTCTAATAATAATAGTGTCTATACTGTAGATAGAATACACATGTTGGTGATTATATCCAGCTCAAGAAATGCTAATATTTCATAAAATATCAAAATTATTTTAATAATAATAGGGAGGTAATGGCGGCATGAATTAAATCTATACATAATGATTCTTAGGAGTGAAGTATGTGTTTTAGTTCTGAAATAAAAAGTTTTCGATATACTCCAATTTAATGAGATGCTCCTGTTCATTTTAGCCAAAAGAGGATGCTATATTTTTCACCCTGTAAAAAAAACCCCGACAGACTGATGAATTTACATTCTGGGTGGGGGCTAAGGTGCGCTTCCTGGAGATTCCCATTGACTTCCAGATAACGAACACTGCTCTCGTGCTCATGTTCTCATTGATTTGTTTTCCAGAGAAAACGTCTAAGCTTCCACTCACCTTCGCCTCCCGTGAGCCCACGAATTCAGTCTTTGTCAGACGTCGTAATAGAAGAGAGCGAGGGAAACGAGGGAGACGAGTCTTTGGTGGAAATCTCCGAGCATCAGCACTCAGCGATGGAGCAGGAAGAGAGAGTGCTGACGGAGCAAATTGAGAACCTGCAAAAAGAGAAGTAAATGCTGTCACTGCACATAATTGGCAAGCACTTAATGATGCGTTCTCAACTCGTATGCTAATGTGCTCCCGCAGAGAGGAGCTGACTTTTGAGATGCTGACTCTGGAGCCACGAGCATCGGATGATGAGACTCTGGAGTCAGAGGCCTCTATCGGTACTGCTGACAGCTCTGAAAACCTCAACGTGGACCCTGAGGCTATTTCAGACTATTCTGGTATGTCGCTGTATAGAAACTGAGAAAACATATTTCTCACTCTTATGTATCATAAAGAAAAAAATTCTAAAAAGATTGAAAAAATGTAAACTGTCCATATTTTTCAGAGAGACGTCCAGTTTTGACTTCCCCTTGGTCTCGGAGGTCCGATGGAAAGAGCCCACGACATCGCACTCTGAGACGGCAACCCGATTCCCTGGACTCAGTGGATTCTTCCTCGAGTGTTTCCCCCTACTCCTCCTTGTCATACTTCCAGTCGTCGCCTTCTCCCGTCTCGAATACCAGCCGTGGCTTTCGGTACCACTCCGCTTCAAAGTCTCCCTCTTCAAGCTCAAGTGCATCACAGGCCCAGAATGCGCCTCAAGCTTCCCGCTTTGACAGTTTCAACTGCAGTCCTACAGCAGAGCTGGAGAGCGTGTTTGATGAAAGACCACAGTTTTCCAGCCGTGGCACCTTCAATCCAGAGAAAGGTAAACAGAAACTCAGGGGGACCAAACATGTATCCCAAAGGCATAGCAGAGAAAGCGGCAGTCACAGCAGTGAGCCACCTGACATACAGCAGCAGTCAGTGTTGTATGGCAAGAATGAATTCATGGTATGAAGGACTCAATGATGACACGCCCTGGAAGCACGCTTACTTAGCCTTTAAAACCTAAAAGAATTGTACCCAAGTGCCGTGTATAGTGAAGAGGTACAAGATGGTCAGCGGTAAGGAGCTCCACTTGTGTGCAGCCACTGAAGCTCTCACAACTGTGCCTTGGCAGCTCCGCACTAGGCATCAAGAGGAGACATGCTGGTCTGGAGGGCAGAGCAAAGGGAATGTTTGGAAATGTCAAAGACGGCGATAGTGAATATTCCAAGGCTGGAAAGTTGAAGCGAAAGCAAACATGACATCAGGGATAGCTGATGTTGCATTGAACCTAACTCACAATTATTAGCTGCTCTTGAGTTTACAGTTCATAACAATCAATGTATACAGTGGATGCTTGATTACGAAATGTATTTTCCCCTTGTATTTAATGAATTTTATTGTCACGTAAATTTTATTAGCCTATACATTTATAAATACTGTACAAAGCCGGAACACCAGCTTATGCTGGGTAGTTGAAGTCACATATTTATCATCTCGTTTTTTTTTTTTTTGTTGTTCTTTCTTTGGAACTATTTTGGTCAGAAGTTACAGAATATGGCAATGATATATATGTGTGTTCATGTGCCAAGCGGTCTATATACTTAAATGCTACTTTTCCACTCTGCAAGGGAGATGCCACCATCAAAGGGACCAAGTTAGCTGGTGTGTAATTCCTGCCAAGGGGACCTATGTACTGCGAACAATGTCAGATGTGTATAAAATCCTTGCATTAACTATTTAACAGCCATAAAGCAACTGTAATGTACAGTACAGTCCATATGTACAGTATAGTGAAGAAAAATGCCATCTTTCCTGACACCCCAGTATCAAACCCTCCTTGACTATTTGCTCAATAGCAACCCAAAAAAAAAAACACCATGTTGTCTGTCTTGCTTTCTGTTTTCTCTTATCTGTAGCCTCGAAGTGCCTCTTAATTTCAAGGTGTTACATGGGAAAAGATCAAGGTCTGTCAAAGATTAATAATTAATATTTCATCAGGTTTAAGAACAACTTATTAATGTGCCATCCATATAATGTACAATTTGTTCCAAGACGATATAATTCTTAACCTTGGGCTCTTGTTTATTTTTATCAAATGCAGGAAGCTGAGTCTTGAGTATTTTTGTAAAATTCTGTATCTCTCTGTGTAATTTGAGTTTAATTATTTATCAAAGTAGGTGATTGGAGTGGAAAAGAAACATTTGTAGTTTTGGGAGCGTCAAGGCCACATGGGGAGATCTAATATTGATGTGACTGTTAAATCGCCTTGAAAAAAGACAAAGTAATAAAGTGACATCATGATATTAAAAGCTTTGCTACGTCTCAAAGCCATACTGGTGTATTACGTGAATGCATCAAGATGTCCTCGGATTTGCACGGTCATTTCTGTTTAAATCCAAACACTAATTTAGAGTCTAACATAAATAAGGGTACCTCGAAAATATAAGCTCTTTGCCACCCAGACCTAAACTCGATCTATGTGACGCGGCAGTCCTGCTGTGACGTGAGTACCTGTGGAGTGACGCATGCGCAGAACGCAGCCGCACCGACATCAGGATCAGCTCCAGCCAGGGAGCAACAAAGGTGCGTTGTTTATCGACAAGAAAACCCCAACACCACAATGTCGGGATTTGACAACAACCCATTCGCCGACCCTGTGGACGTAAATCCCTTCCAGGTGAGACTCTGTTTTCCTCTTGTTTTTAAGGGACAAACGACTTTGGTCCTTAATTTGGGTTGAGGACACGCTAAAGAAACCTGTTTGGTCGGTTGCTGGGTTTGGCCTCAACAATTCCTACCGGAACAAGCGTCCTTGACGTAAATATGAAATGTTTATAAAGAGAAGACCCATAAAAATGCTTCAAATAATGACTCGGTATTTTAACCTCAACAGGTAAGAGTCGCAACAGGTGCCTGCTGCTACTCGACCAATAATATAGCGCCACAAGACAACGCCACTTATAAAGAAGTTTAAAAAACTCACTTTCTAAATTAAATCATCCACTGTTTGAGGGTCGTTGTGGCATTTTGAGGGCTTTTGTGTAATGGGCTGCCCCCTTGTCCCTTCTCACTTGTCTGTAATGTTCATTTTGAGCGTCACACATTTGTGGCACGCGTATTTGGTCCATATTTGCTCAGGAAAGGTGTTTGTTCAACCTGGAAACGTTTTAACAAAGGCTCAAGGAATCAATTGCGCCTTAATAGTTAATGTACCGTCCAGGAAATGTGGCCTAACAATGTTCTTCCTGAACACTGAATCTTTAGTATTGCTCCACATGCTTAAAATGCACTTGAGCATCTGTTGTTCCCTATGACTATATGAATAATATAATATCTTTTGCAGGACGCTTCTGTCACTCGGGCCACCCAAGGAGCCGTTGATGGGATTCAGGAATACAACCCTTTCTCTACTGAATTGGTGAGCTGCTTGTCTTTTGATGTATATTGCAGTTCTTCCAACCTTTAATTCTTTAAGAACCTGCATTACGTGATGTTCCACAGACGGATCGCAGTGACACGACCATCCCCATTTCAGCCGTTTCCTCTCAACCTGCTGTGCTGCAAACATCTGTGGAGCAGAGTTCACAAGTGAGAGAAATGAAATAAGCACAAGTGTAGTTAGATTAAAGCTATTTAATACACAAACTTTCAAATGTGAAGTTGAGCTCGTCATATGATTTTGCATTTGTCATGCAACAGATTTGGGTGAGAGTCAGGTGAGGCCCTGGACGTGCTGGCAGTCAGTGTCCTGCACATACGGCCAGACAAACAAAATTCACACTCATTTTCGCATCTATGGACAATTTAGAGTTGTCAGTTAACCTGACACACAAAACACACATTCTCCAGGAAAACATGCACACTCCAAACAGAAAGACTCCAGCTGAGATTCCAACCAAGAACAGAACACTTACTAACCCAAATTCCACCTAGTGTTGCCTCATTTTTCAGACATCACTCTATCTAATAAGCATCAAGAGACCTACATCAATTCTTATTTTATGGTCATGGGAGCATTGATGTCTCTCAGGTTTCCATCGCAAGGTCATTTGAATGAAATGTGTCTGACTGTACGTATATATCTCAGCAACCTCCCTGTTTGATAACAGATATCAGCTGCGACGGCTGCCGGTCAGGCGAATCTGATCAAGCAGCAAGAAGAACTAGAGAGGAAAGCAGCAGAGTTGGAGCGAAAGGAGCAGGAACTTCAGAACAGGACATCCCGGAACACGGGCGGTAAGTCACTCTTTGAAATGAGTATATTGTTCAACGATTGGGGCGGTAACAGAAGTTTGCTATTTGACCACCAGGCACTGAGAACAATTGGCCACCCCTGCCCAAGTTCTTTCCGTTGAAGCCATGCTTTTACCAAGACTTTGAGGTAGACATCCCTGAGGAATACCGTCGGATCTGCAAAAGAATGTACTACCTGTGGATGTGTAAGTATCTTGCATCCCACCCATATGAATATGGAGTTCAATCCACCAGTACCAGATAGCACATTCGCTGTTTTTGTAGCTAGCATTGGTTTTAACTCGGTATGTATCGCATTTTTACGGATTTTATTTGGAACCCATCCACCAATATTTGCTTAAAATCTCAGCTATGTGTTGTTTTTGTGTTCAGGCTAAAGCAATGAATGTATTACTTTGCTGCTATCTGGGTTTGTCGTTAGGTCCAATTCATTAGGTTTTTTTCCCCCCATCTGTATTTGAGATGCGTTGTCTTGTTGGTTGTCCCTGTATGCAGCTCCTCTCCCCAATGCACCAGCAATGCGTACTTTTCTGTTACAATTTGCCCATACAGTATGCCCAAATATTTCTCGAAGTGTCTAAATGCCATAAATTACTAAATTCAATTTTTCATTATCATGCTAGTGCCTGTTTTCCCCTGAGTGAGGTCACGTCAGTTTGTTCTTGCGTGTTATTTAGGCTGCCTATACTATTCAGCCTCATGTGGGAGTGGTTTGTTGAACAATTTAACTACTGAATGCAGTAGTTTATATAACTCGGCTTCACAATTATATATGCCAGACGTAATGTTGGTACTTTATGGTTCTCTCCAAACCCAGTCTTTAACCAATGTTTGCTGTTCACAGCAGGTCCCCGTCACCCACAAATAGCAGAAGGTTTATTCTAGATATCGTGGTAGACATAGCTCCTTAAACGGTATATGCAGATGAAAAAAAATAAACACATAGAAATCTGCCTCATAATGTGGAAAGTGCTTGCATTTTTAAATGTATTTATTATGACTTGACATGACTGTCACAGTTCCAGTGTCCCACAAATATTTGTTTTTGATAACCAACAAAACAATTAGTAATCCATTAATTACAGGCACATGACAGTCTGTTGGTTTAGGTTCTAGTCATTCACTGTTCATGTATGTCGGTGGTTGTGCTTGTGCAGTTCATTGTGTGACCCTGTTCCTCAACGTGCTGGCCTGCCTGGCCTACTTCACTGTGGACTCTCAGTATGGCGTTGACTTTGGTCTGTCCATCCTCTGGTTCCTCCTCTTCACTCCTGTCGCCTTCATCTGCTGGTACAGACCTGTATACAGAGCCTTCAGGTATACTCTGCTCAATTCCTGGCTTTGTGCTCATGGACCAAATGGATTATCAAAATTTTGCAGTTTCACTTCCTTCCTTGTTTTGTGTGTCCATCTTTTGTTTCCAGGTCCGACAGTTCCTTCAGCTTCTTCTTCTTCTTCTTCGTCTTTTTCTTCCAAGTGGCCGTGTACATCGTTCAGTGTGTGGGGATCCCCAAGTGGGGCAACAGGTGAGCGGTACACTTGGGGGATAATCTGCATGTCCTAGGCCACCACATGGATGGAGTCATGCATTTTCTTGGGTGTGTTTGTACTGTTGGCTTCTACTTGAGCTTCTCTTTTGTGTCTCTTTGACAGATCACTGTTGTCTTCTTTAAGGGGTTCTATACTTTGTAAGTGTGTGATTCCTTTCTCTTTGCATTTCCTCTTGATACTCTTGAAATACAGTATGTTCGTTGACCTTATTTTTCCGCCGCCAAAAACTGGTGAAGGTCTAGCATATGTATTCATTCATATTGTATGCTGCTACATAGTGCTTCCTGTTTTGTTGATAGCACGTTTGCATGTCTGCAATGTTGACAGTGGCTGGATTGCGTCCATCAGCATGATCAACAAAAACCTGGCTGTGGCCGTGGTCATGATGGTTGTGGCTGGCTTTTTCACTGTCAACGCCGTCCTGGCCGTCATGCTGCTAAAAATGGTATTCCAAACTATGCTTTTGACAGCTTTGCTAAAGATATTTATTCCTTAGCAGACCACTTAAGTGTTACTGTGTACATGTGTGTCTCTCTCAGTCATAGCATATACGTAGATTGTCATCACTTCAAGGGGAGTCAACCACAAAATTTTCTTTACAATAATATGTTGTATGCACCTCCACGAGTCTATACATGGCATTCTGATTAATATTGCGTTTGTGGAATATGAGTTAAGCAGCAAAATTCACCCGTTTTTATTCATCTCACGGGGAGGCCATTTTGCCACTTGCTGTCGACTGAAAATGTCATTACAGTTGCCAGGTCTCAGGTCACAACAAATCACGGCTCAGCCTCAGAAAATT